>NC_071441.1:56228581-56542152 GCF_017976375.1 Cuculus canorus
TTTCAGTCTTGCGTTTGTAGGTTCCTATTTACTGCACTGAGCTGTCACACATGTCAGCTTTGCAGCCTGTCTTTGCTGTAATGCTCTGTGCTGTCGTGTTCTGTTTAAACAAAATATCTCACTCATAAGATGAAGACACCAAATTTTCAAGGCAGGGCGAAATGGATGAAGCTGCAAAGATGCCTGAACTCCCGCTGTGCCCATATTTTAAAGCGCTCGCATATACGGAGAAGATTCTTCCACAGTTGTTTTAATATGCGCAGTGCTCATTTACAAATGCAAACTGCGGCAGGGGTGATTTGCCTAGAAAAGAAACAAGAGGAAAAGCAGTCTGATTACTCAGAAAGCCCCTTGTATCTGGGTGGGGGAGGAGAAAGAATGGAAAAGTGGGGAGAAATTGTAAGCTGCTATGTATGACCAGCCTGATTAAGATAGGCATGCAACAAAAATATGCTCAAAGAGCAGTGGAAGACAGGAGAAGTCTTCAAAAGATCCAGATAATTTCAGAGTGGCTGAAAACTGGGAGATTTTTTGATGTTCCAAGCTGTACAGGATTCATTTCTTCACAGGCTGTTTTGCTTCTTTTTTTTTAAATCCATGAACTGACACATTACACACTTCTATTTGACATTAGTTCAGGATGACTTCTTTAAGCAGATGTTTGCTCATAGCAATTGCCATTCTGGATAAACCCAGAGGTCCACAGCATCTCTGATTGTCAACAGCTGCCTTAGAGAAAGAAGCCCTGGCATTTGGGATACCTTGTTCTCTAACCTTCAGCATCAGAGGTTGGTTTAACTTTGCCTTGAGAGGTAGAACAAAACATTCCTTTTTTATTTTTCCCCTGTGAAAAACTGACTTTAATAAACCTGAGGGCTCTCACCAGTCACATCAGTGCCTGGCCCTGTTCTGAAACCTTGATTAGTCTCTTCAGGACTTTGTGACTGTGAATCCCACAGGCTTTTCTGTGCACTGCGTGAAAAAAAAAAATACCACTTTTTATTGCCACTTTTCCAAGTGATATCTCTCTGTGTCCTTTAACTTTCGCCTCTGGTTCTGCACAGAGCCAAAACACATGCATGCATCCATCACCTCTGGCACAGAGTAGGATGTGTGCATTTTCATGCACACCAAACCACAGCACTCTGCTACTACAGGTCTCTGGTGCTGACATGAAAATCAAATTATTAAGGGGCACCACTTTCCAAGAGACTGGGCTCAGATTTCCCGCACGGTTTGCTAAAAATAGCCTTCTGCCAGGCAGATCCATGTGTGTACCTGAAATTACCTTGTGCTTTGCTTTTGATTTTGTGGGACTGATGGTGGGAGCGAGCTTTTGCCAGAATGGCAGGGAGTTTGTCCGAGAGGTCGTAATTGCAATCTGCCTAGAGAAACATCACTGCAGTCACCAAATCCCTGAGCTGACTTAAACAAGCAGGATTTTTGGTGACCACAAAGACAAGACAGAATTGTTTTCCTCGATCTGTTTTCATCAGAATGTTGTCAGTGTTCTTTTCTCCCTGTTACATTATTTATCTGCAGAGTTGGCTTTGTCTTCTTCTGCGGGAAATATCTGTGTGCCACTCTCTGCATCCTCAGTACCTCATTATGTGCTGTGAGCTTGCTCACAGAGCTTGCAGTCATCTCCACAGAGGCAGATCTTTGCTCACAGAGAGCTGGTATGAGAGAGGCTCAAAATTGTTAGGCAGCTGAAAAAAACGGTTATTCAAAATGTTATGAGATTAAGCCTGTCCAGGGTAAGTGGTGTTTTCAGTACCTGAGGTGCAGGATGTACCTTGATTCTTTTCCCAGCTTTGTGAGTGATAGTGAGAAGTGGTGACTGAGCGGATTAACTCCTTTGTCTGTTTTTGCTACTAATTGATATGAAATAATGAAGCCCAGCTGTATCTTAGAGGTATTATGTGTCTCAGAGGCCAGCCATTTGGGAAAAGAATTATGCTTGCAGTCTTTCTTCCCCCTGCATGACAGGCTAAAAAAAGAACAGGATACTGAGCTGCAAGGGTGAGGTTGGGGCTTTTTCGCTTTTTCTTCTTAATAGAATGACCACATTTTGCCTGCTGTGCTTTGGAAAAATCCCAGTTTTGTTTAAAATATTATAAAACGAGTACTCGTAACTCACCAACTGCCGGTAATGGTGCAGCTGCTGCAGCACGAACCTGCCAAGTTCAAGACAACCCAGACGTTTTTATTGCTTGAAAACACAGGCTGAATCCTGACTACTGTGGGTTTTGTATCACTGCTGTTGCTCAGAGAGCCATGCAGTAGTGGAGTTGTGCCAGAATTCTGGTATTTCTGTCCTCCTCCAGCACTGGGCAGGGGTAGGAATCCTCCTGCAGAACTCAGGATCTGCAGGAGGAGAGATCCAGTACAGGATGAACTGCTGCCTGCCACTGAATTTTAAGTACCACTGGGATCAGGCTTGCTCTGAAGAAGATTAGATCATGCAGTCCCTAATAAAATGTTAATGGCTAGATATCTCCAGCATATCCAGATTGCTCACAGTGGAAAAATACATGGCAGTAAGACAAGAGAGTTTTTAGTGGTGGAGGTTGAAGGTGGTGAAATCGCAGCATCACAGAGACAGCAAAATCTTCATGGCTGTGAGGGCAGTTTTAGTGAGAATATTCAGAACCATGTCTTTGAACTAAACCTCTTGAATGTAAAAGTTGTGTTGATCAAACCTATTTGATTTTATCGATGTGCAAGTAGCTGGAGAAGTCTCTGTTACAGATTTCAGAGAGAGAAAGAGTCAAGAAAGACCTCAATGCAATATAAAAAAGCAGGAACAGTAAGCAAAATATCATCTTGGCTCTTTGTAGAAAGAGAGAAAGAAGTAAATAAGGCGCAACCAAGATTTCAAGAGGGTTTTTTAATGTTTGTGGAGAGTACTAAGCTCTGCAAATGAAGGCTAAGTGTACAGTTTCACGCTGACATAGACTATCCTGAGTGTTACTGACATGAACAGCAGTAGGCTGTGGTTGCAACAGGTAGTGGGTTGATTCTGCTGGAACCTTTGCGAACAATTAACAGAGGTAAATAATAGGGATCAGAAAGTCAACTCCATCTGCTTTGTGTTTTCTGCTAAGGCATACGCATGCTGGATGGAATAGTCACCGATGCTATTGAAGCCAGTTCCATCGGATTCAATCCAGAACATGTGGATATTTACAGTGCGAGCTGGGGCCCCAACGATGATGGAAAAACTGTGGAGGGACCTGGGAGGCTGGCACAGAAGGCTTTTGAATATGGGATAAAAGAGGTATGAAGATAAGAGAAAGATGCAATGAAATGTGTCAAGGAGCAGGATTTTAAAATGGTTGATAGCAGGGAAGACATGAAAATGGTTTGTGCTCCCTTTGCTCAGTTTATGCTTCCTTTGCTGATACATACTTGAAAAGGAGAAGATTTTTAATAGCAGAGGTCAGGGACATTACCAGCCAGAACAAGTCTTCTAAAAAAGCCATTAGAGCTTTCTGAGCTGGGTTTAAGCTGCCATTCTCGGCAGATAAGCTTTATTTTCCATCCTTACTTCTGCTGCCTTTGTCTCGCCCTACCCCCACCCTACTCTGCTGCTTGTTTTGCACTGAGGAGTAATTGGATTTCTGCACTGAAAGCCTATAAAATGTAACACAAAAATTCTGCTTTGTGAATATGCTACTATGTGAAATACTGATGCATTCCCACACCCTATGGATGGGCATGTATTCTATTAATTGAATCATTTTATACACCAGTTTATAAATTGTTGTGTATCATGACTCAATTGCTGAAGAGTATTGGAGACCATATTTTCACAGGTTTTTTTTTTATGTTATATTATTCACATTATTTATTTTTAGATCTGGTTGGATGGTAACTAGTGTGCAAACTGAGAGCTAAAGCACATACTCTTGGTTTTGCCAGTGAGGTAAAAAGGTACCTGAAGGCAGGCAGGTACGTACAGGTAGTGAGGGAGACTGAATCCAAGACAGGAGAGGAAAGAAATGAAGGAAAGCTTGAAGGATAGAGGCAGAGAGAAAGAAGATTTTGGAAAAGGGGCCATTACCTTAGCAGACAGAAGGATAGAAGGAGAAAGAAGATTCTGATGGCTGACAAACATGCTCTGAAAAAGGAATGGAGACTGAGAGGGGTGGGCTGGTGGCAGCAGATCTCTTTCCATAGCGAGGCTGCAAGAGAGGAGGGAGAACTAAAAGCAATGATTGGGGGATCAGTGTTCAGCTGTCTTACTCTGGAAAAGCAGGTCATTTGGTGAGGAATGTAACTCTTTTTACAACCTGTTTTATTTCTGAAGAGTAGCAATTGATTTGTCAGTCTTCCTTTTCCAAGATCTGGATGGTCTCCATTCTGCTTAAAGTCATGCAGAACTGGGCCTGCCAGCGACTTTCACCCCTGATGCCTTCTGCTGGCCTTGTGGAGCATTTAAGCATGTGTTGAGCCTTGAGGATCAGCGTGGTGTTAGTGGCATTCCAAGTGAAACCAAAGCAGGGTTTTACATACACCACTGCTACTCTGGACTGAAGCCTTTACTCAAAGGAAGATACTGTCTCATTTTCTGTGATAGACGTGTCATGTTCTTCTCATTTCAGTGGTTGAGTCACAAGGAGTACAGTTTATTTTTCTTTATTTTTAATGTTTTAAGTACTGCAAACATCTTAGCACTTGCATTAATAACTTCAAATCTCATATGAGTGGGATGATAATAATCTGTATCTCAAGTACTGTCTCTGGTGAATGCACGTGTTAATAATGAACAACATGTGAACTTCTCTTCATAGGAGATGGATTTTTTTTCCTCTGAAGGAGTAGCACAGCTTGAGACTGATAGGGTGATATGATAACGGAGATGGTTTACCTGCTCCCTGCTCTCAGCATCAGTTGTTGACTGTTGCCCTCTCCTCAAACACCGGAGACCAGAGATAGGAACAAATGTGGTTGTGTCCGGAGTCTGGTAGTGCTTGCCCATAGATTTTTAGGAAAGAAGGCTGTCAGTCAGATGTGCTTGCTGGTTCACGTGTTTCAGCAGGTAAATGCTCACCATGAAATGCTTCCTTACAAAGAATAAACAGGTGGAAAAGACATCATGTATGTCATTCACTCTGCTTAGCTATACCCCTATGATAGAGGAAAGGGCAGAAAAAGAACCCCTGATAAACCTGTCATTTCTCAAAATAATCGACTTTTTTTCCTAGAAATGTCCAGGACCAAAACATCGGTATGTGGGAAAAACAGGGCACACCTGTTCTTAACTGAAATGCCTACTCTGAGGAAAGTTGCTGGACTTGGAATACTAAATGTAGGCCAGTGAAACTGAGAGATCTACTGTTGGGTGTGATGTAGGATACCTCAAGCAGCTGGTTTCTTCTGTTTCTGAATTCTAGAGCTCTTGGGAAACTGTCTTTTTCTACCTGAAAATGTTGAATATATTGGAGTTTGTGGGTGATGGAAGTTGTTATGAATACATTACAGAGATGGAGATCTCTTTGATAACCACTAATTTCCATTTCCTCTAGGGCCGAAATGGAAAAGGCTCCATTTTTGTCTGGGCTTCAGGGAATGGCGGCCGTCAGGGTGACAACTGTGACTGTGACGGCTACACCGATAGCATCTACACAATCTCCATTAGCAGTGCTTCACAGCAAGGCCTTTCTCCCTGGTATGCAGAGAAGTGCTCTTCAACTCTGGCCACAGCATACAGCAGTGGGGATTATACTGACCAGAGAATTGTAGGTCGTTTTTACCAGATTCAGAACAAACACAGAAATGTATTATATATGCAAATAACAAGTGAGAGCTCTTAAATGCTTGGTTTTGATGGCCTGCTTTATGTTATGTGTTACATTCTTAGTGCTTTTACTTTGAAACACTGAGGGATTTGTTATCCAAAAAGCAACTGTGTTCCTGGAACATCCTCTACTGTAAAGCAATGTCTAAATTACATCATTGTGTTGGTGCAGTTACATCAGCATGCTGGATTTGTCTGCTGTTTGTGTATGACATAGGTCACTGCATGGCATTTGATACAGTCCAGTTATTCAGAAAGAGAGATTTAAAGTCAAAGAACCTGTGAAGTTAGTGTGCCATCCAAGTCAGTACCTTGCTGTTACCATTTGTTAAGATGTCAGCCCCTAAGTTCCCATTTATGAAAGCAACAATAGTGCTTCCAAACCCGTGGAATGTACTCAGCAGGTGGGCACATCAGTCTGTGTGCCTTTATTACCTGTGCGAGAAGTAACTCCTACTGAAGAAAATTGCTGTGATAAAATGATATTGGAGTACCTATCATTTCTGTTCAGCCCTGGTGGGTGCTAATTTTACTATAAACTACATTGAGGGGAATTAAAACAACGTCATTCCAAGTTAGCCAGGAGATCAATCCTTCCTAAGTGGCTTTTCTTCATAGCTGAGAGGTAGGTATGTTGGCAGATGAGTTTGGTATTTAATTTCCAAATAAAGCATGTGTTTCATTGCAAATTATAGTTCTGTTGCTGAAGAGGGAGCAGAACACCGGCCCTAATCCTATGAGTAATCTTCCAGCAAGTGGTAGTTTTGAATGTTCTAGCCCCAACACGATGATCTGTTTTTATGATTCACTAGTAAGCCTGAAACACTTATTGTGAAATCTTAGAATAAAATAAGATGTTCCGTGTGGGAGTATTTTATTCCAACACAAAGCATTTTGATACAAAAATTACAGCTGAAGTAAAAAGAGCGGATTGAAATTTGAACAGATTTAAACATCCATCACTTTTTCTGCAGGTGAGCAATGTATTCATGCACAGAGTGAAGTATACACAGTTGTGTTTGTGACTGTGGATGTGACAGTATTTACAACTGTTTAATCACACAGTCTGGGTGGGTTTTTTGTTTGTTTTTTTTTCTGTCAGACAAGTGCAGATCTTCACAACGAATGTACAGAGACTCATACTGGGACCTCTGCATCTGCGCCCCTGGCAGCAGGGATTTTTGCACTGGCTTTGGAAGCAAAGTAAGATGTCACACAATTTCCTATAAACTCCTCTCCCTCAGCCACTTCATCTTCCCTAAAATGTTGTCTGTTTGAAACTGGCATCATACCATGCTGCAGTTCCACTTCTTGTCCGTTAGAAATGCACAGCGTGATGACAAAAATAAGTAGCTACTTGCCTCACCGCCTTCCTATCAGAGCAGAACCAATGTCAGTAAAACAAGACGACCAGGGAATTTTAGTCCATTTTGTGCACTGGCAGCAATTGTTTACTGAGTTATGGCCAATTGCACTTAAAAGCAGCGAGGCTGCATGTTTGTCAGGAGAATGTGATTTGGAGACAATAGGTTGCAGGAGTTTAAATTAAGCCTTTAGTCAATTTACTGAACCTTTTCTGCCAACGATGAGACAGAAAATATAGAAGCTATGGCAGCCTGACTGTCTGAAGAGGAGGGGAGCAGAGAGGTTCAGACCCTGTATGGGTGGCAGTCAGAACATATGACTTCAAAGGGGGTGAAAAAGGACAGTGGCTTTGGCACAGAATAAAATGCAGCTAGGTTGTAGGTTTATTACTGGAACGGTGTAAGTCCTGCTGCGTGTTGTATTGCATGCTCTGATGAAGCCACTTGCATGAGGTTCGACAAGGCCAAGTGCTGGATCCTGCACTTAGGGGCACAACAACCCTGTGCAGCGCCAGGCTTGGGGCAGAGCAGCTGGAAAAATGCCTGGCAGAGAAGAACCTCGGGGTGTTGATTGATAGGTGACTGAATGTGAACCAGCAGCGGCCCAGGCAGCCAACAGCATCCTGTCCTGCATGAGGATAGAGAAGACAACAGAGCTGGTGGGAGTTTTATAGCACAAGCCTTATGAGGAGCAGCTGAGGGAGCTGGGGTTTTTAAGTCTGGAGAAAAGGAGGCTGAGGGGAGATCTTGTCACTCTTTACAAGACCCTGAAAGGAGGTTGTGGTGAGGTGGGTGCTGGTCTCTTCTCCCTGGTAGCTAGTGACAGGATGAGGGGAAATGACCTCATGTTGCACCAGGGGAGGTTTAGGTTGGATATTGGGAGGAATTTCTTTATTTTGAGGATTCTCAGGCACTGGCAGAGGCAGCACAGGACATGGTGGAGTCCCCACCTCTGGAGAGTTTTGAAAGCCGAGTAGGTGTCGTAACTTGGGCACATGGCCTGGTGGTGGACTTCGCAGGGCTGGATCGATGGCTGGACTCAGTGATCTTAAAGATCTTTTCTAACAAAAACCATTCTATGACATAAGCAAGAGTATTGATGGCTGTGTTGTAAAGGGCAGAGCTAATTGCAGGTGGAACCAAACACCCAGTGAACTTTCAAAGCCCAGATCCCAGTAAGACTGGTCAGAAATAAAAGTTTTGCTAATTAACTTTAAATGCCTGAATTATTTTGAAGACTTGGACTCTAATCTTGCTAGATACCTGCTCTTCATTTACACATAACTCTTGTCTACCTGGCGAAGTATTATGAAGATAAACATGTGACACGCTCCAGATTTTGAAATGATGGGATGCCATTCAAACCATTTTCTGTCACAGACTAGTAATTGAGAGAAAAATGGTAGATAACCCTAAAAGAAATAACCAGGAATATTTTCTCCACAGCCCAAATTTAACATGGAGGGATATGCAGCACTTGGTAGTGTGGACCTCAGAATACGACCCACTGGCTGGAAATCCAGGATGGAAGAAGAATGGAGCAGGACTGATGGTGAACAGCCGATTTGGGTTTGGACTACTCAATGCCAATGCACTGGTAGATTTAGCTGATCCCAAAAGATGGAAAGGCGTACCAGAAAAAAGAGAGTGCATCATCAAAGACATGAGCTTTGAGCCAAGGTAAGAATTTGTGACAGCAGTAACTAAGCTTATGTCTGTCTTTGTAAAGGACAGACTGGAAGGATGGCGTTCTGCACAAATCACTCTGAACCAGACTGAGAGTTTTCTTTTGATTTGTTTGGTTCTGTCTTAGTATATTCCTCAGGGACAGGCAGGGTTTCCTTCCTCTTTTTGATGTAAGACTTGTAGAAATTACTCGTGTGAAGCCTTAACAAAGAATAGAATTACTATGTCTGCTTGAGCAGCCTGCATATGGGTGGGTGATCATAGAATGATTTGGATTGGAACGGAATTCAAAGTCCATCCAGTTCCAACCCTATGCCATGGACAGGGACACCTCCCACTGGATCAGGGCCTCAAAGCCTCATCCAACCTGGTCTTGAACACCTCCAGGGATGGGGAAGCCATGACTTCTTTGGGCAACCTAGGCCAGGGCCTCCCCACCCTGTTCATGAAGAATTTCGTCTTCACGTCTAATCAAAATCTTCCCCCTTCCAAAGTAAAGCCACTCGCCCTCATCCTATCACTCCAGGCCCTTGTAGAAAGTCTCTCCCCAGCTTTCCTGGAACCCCTTTCAGTACCGGAAGCTGCTCTAAGGTCTCGCCGCAGCCTTCTCTTCTCCGAGCTTAACAACCTCAACTCTCAGCCTGTCCTCATAGCACAGACTCTTCAGCTCCCACATCATATCCATGGTCTCCTCTGGACCCTTTCCAACAGTTCCATGTCCTTCTTCTGCTGGGGATTTCAGAACCAGACACAGAACTCTGGCTGGGGTCTCAGGAGAGCGGAGCAGAGGGGCATAATCCCCTCCCTCTCCTGCTGGTTCCACTGGTCAGCTCTCCTGAGCCAAGCTCTGGTCAGGTGTACTTTGCTAGAGTAACCATGTATTCTATATATATGGGGTTTTTTAATATATTTCTGGTTTTGGATGAGCCATAATTTGAGTTGCAATGCACTCCTGGAAGTTATGGCTGTTGGGTGACAGATATCGTTATGAATTACTTTTGCAGGTCTATCAAACATGCAGGGTGATATCAATCCTCAGGAAAAGCACTGAAGGATAAATTCAAAATCAGTTCCAAATTTAATTTTAAATTAAAAATGTCTTCATCATGTGGAACTGCACAGGAAATGAATCTCTGCAATTTCACATAAAACTCCCTGATGATTCTGTTTCTTGTTGGTCCTACCATCCTGCACCTGCACCAAGAGTTGGCCATGGTCAGTGCCGAAGAGTTGACCCTTCTCCTGCATCAACACTGTCTTGGGTTTTTTTATAGCCCCACTGGGCCACCGAGCTGTCAGAGTTCTTTCTGAAACAGACTGCAAAACATATTTAAAAATTATAGAATTGTAGAATCACAGAATGGTATGAGCTGGAAAGAACCTCAAAACCCATCCAGTTCCACCCCCTGCCATGGGCAGGGACACCTCCCACTGGATCAGGGGCTCCAAGACCCATCCAGCCTGGCTTGAACACCTCCAGGGATGGGGCAGCCACCACCGCTCTGGACAACCTGGGCCAGGGCCTCCTCACCCTCACAGAACATTTCTCCCTAAGATCACATCTCAATCTTCCCCTCTTTCAGCTGAAAAATGTTCCCTCTCATCCTGTTCCTGCCCTCCCTGATCAAAAGCCCCTCCTGGAGCTTTCTTTTCTCCAGGCTGAACAACCCCAACCCTCCCAGCCTGACCTCATAGCACAGGTGCTCCAGCTCTCGCATCATCTCCATGGCCTCCTCCGGACCTGTTCCAAAGGTTCCATGTCCTTCTTATATTGCGGATTCCAGAACTGGACACAGGACTCCAGGTGGGGTCTCAGCAGAGCGAAGCAGAGGGCAGAATCTCCTCCTTCACTCTGCTTGTCCCACTGCTCTGGATGCAGCCCAGGACATGGGTGGTTTCTGGGCTGTGAGCACACATTGCCAACTCACCCCCCAGCATCCCAAGTCCTTCTCCTCAGGGCTGCTCTCAATCACATCATCCCTCAGGCTACATTGAAATTGTGCACTGCCCCAACACACTTTGCCCTTGGCCTTGTTGAACCTCACGAGGTTCACACAACCCCACTTCTCCAGCCTGTCCTGGTCCCTCTGGAGGACATCCCATTCTTCAGGTGTGACAACCGCCTCACTCAGATTAGTGTTGTCTACAAATTTGCTGGGGTGCACTTGATCTTGCTGTTGGTATTATCAGTGAAAACATTAAACAGTATTGGTCCCAGTACAGACCCCTGAGGGACACCACTTGTTTAGACCACTGTCAGGAGAAGAATAAAAAGATTCCAAAGTCTCCCAGGGATTTTTTTCTTGAGAAAATCCACCTGTAATCACTCTTTTCCATTCATTTGCTGTGGCAGGTCTAATGCAGGCTGAAATCAAGGTTTTACATTGAGCTTTATCACATTCATAGCACATCTGTTAAAAAACGACAAATTGCTCATAGGTCCCCTGAAAAGACACATCCACATTCACACGCACTCCCAGCACACAGAGCCTAACCTGATCCCAGCCTACAGGTTAAGTTATGAGCATTCACTGAGCTGATTAATCAATAAGTGTATCTGAACGGTTTTGCCTCCACTTGCTCATTTATGGATTTGTTGTCAAAAATAAGTAGAGCAATTTTGAAGATCGAAATTATACTGTGCGAGTGCACTAAAAACCTGTCTGTAGAAACATATTACAGTGTTTTGGAGTGCCACTGCTAGGTAACCTTATTATTTATGCTCTTTTACTGTCAATTTGCTTTTATAAGCTGCCTCCTTTCCACAGAGTGTTGATGCAGGACTGATATATGTAATAGCTGCTATTTATGTGTTTTCACTGCAGTCCTCTGTGCTAACTTGTAAAAACAGAGGCCCTGCAATTCTGGGTATGGAATTATTTAGGTGGAGATTTAGATACCCCTTTCTCATTAGACGTAATGGAAATGATGCAGAGGAAACCATACACAGTATCTCTCTGTACAGAGAATGTACTGCTGGTGTTATTTTTTTCCTTGAGAGGGCTTGGCTACAAAGGGTTAAAACGGCTGTGCCTGACACACTTGTGTGGTGTAGCTCCTGCAAAAATGGGGTTTTTTTACAGTCTCTGGAGTACAGTAGGGTGTTGGCAGAAACCGTTGGTTATCCAAATTGCTTGCTTGCAACTCTGAAGAGGACCTATCACTTGGTCCTCTTCAGCATTACCTGTTCTTCCAGAGCTTCCCATAGTTCCTACTGGAACATTCAAAACAGTAATAGATGTAACTTCTGTCTTCTTCTCTAATCATTCTGAAATATGTGTTAAATGTGTCATTTGCACTTCACATCATGATACAGAATCGAAAGCTTCTGTGAGTAATAAAAGAACTCCTGCACTTTTGCCAGATTATTAAGAGCAAATGAGGAAGTCATCATTGAAATTCCCACAAAAGCCTGTGAAGGTCAAGAAAACTCCATTGCATCTCTGGAGCACGTGCAGCTTGAGGCAACGATTGAGTATTCCCGCAGAGGCGATCTTCATGTCACTCTGGTGTCTCCATCAGGTACAGGAGACAAAGACATGCTTTGCGTTGCTGTACTGTGTGTTTCGTTTATGTAATTTAAACCCATTTCTGTGTTCTTCAGTGGATTAGAAAGGGCTAAATATGTCTTTAAACCAATCTAGTCACTTCCAGTGTGTGGGAGTGAGGGCAGAGCATTGTGGGAACTGGAGAACTGGTTCTCTGGAAGCCCTTCACTCAGAATGGTTTAAATTGGAACAGACAATGAATCATAGAATCATAGAATGTTTTGGGTTGGAAGGGACTTCAAAGCCCACCCAGTTTTAACCCCCTGCTACGGGCAGGGACACCTCCCCCTGGATCAGGCTCCAAGCCCCATCCAACCTGGCTTTGAACACCTCCAGGGATGGGGCAGCCACTACTGCTCTGGGCAAACTGGGCCAGGGCCTCCCCACCCTATTATTCTTCCTAATATCTAATCTAAATCTCCCCTCTTCCACTTCAAATACATTCCCCCTTGTCCTAGTCCTACATGCCCCCTCCAACCTCCGTGTGTTCTTGTGAGAAAAGGTCGGAAAAATCATCCTTCAGAAAATGAAGGCATCATTTCTATTACATTTTTTTTCTGGCAACAAGAGCTATAGAAACGGAGAGTTCCTGGCAGACAACAAATTATGGTTCAATAGTGCTTATCAGTCTTACTGCAATTTATC
The DNA here is from genome assembly GCF_017976375.1 of Cuculus canorus. Taxonomy (NCBI): domain Eukaryota; kingdom Metazoa; phylum Chordata; class Aves; order Cuculiformes; family Cuculidae; genus Cuculus; species Cuculus canorus. The sequence continues at coordinate 56,241,628 of NC_071441.1, forward strand.
AAACTAGTGGAGAACTGAGGAAATCTGACTCCCTGGATTTCATGTAGATTTTTCTCCCCGCTGTTGTGTATAAAAACATGACGTCTCTGTTAGACACCCGAGTACAGTTACACTAAATGTGCTAGAACACGGCAGGCTGGCTTGATGGTGCCCATAAATAACACCATAAGGATAAATAAAGGAAGGAGAATTATGAAAAGCACCTTTGTAGAGAGTAAGATCTTCTAGATCACTGATATTGTTAGAATAAAACAGACAAGCTCTCAGGTATGTGTAAAACACCAGGCTAATCTAATTTATTGATATCAAGGGCTAATTAGTAATCCACAGAGAATTAACCATAGATCATACGATCTATGATCTATGATCGTATGATCATTGCAGGACTTCACTGGAGGGCAGCGTAAGGTGCTGAGCACACAGTGTATTTCTAGACCCTACCTTTCCAGGATTCCTGTTAAGCCTCATCTTAATTCTTCCTTTTCTGGGTCTACCTTTTGTCTTATATGAACAATGCTGCTGTGAGGTGTTTCATCCTTGACTCTGTAGGGCATTTTCAATGTTTCTAATTAAAGTGCAACCTTGCTATGAAGACCACAGAGATGATGCAAGGGCTGGAGCAGCTCCCATATGAGGACAGGCTGAGAGAGTTGGGAGTTCTCAGCCTGGAGAAGAGAAGGCTCTGGGGAAACCTTAGAGCAGTTTCCAGTCCTGAAAGGGGCTCCACAAAAGCTGGGAGGGGCTCTTGATCAGGAATTGCAGGGATAGGATGAGGGAAAACAGTTTTCAGCTGAAAGAGGGGAGATTGAGATGAGATCTTAGGGAGAAATGTTTAGATATTTAGTTTGGGAGTAAATATATGGACTCTCCCTCGATGCATCAAGGCTATGACAGCAACAGCAGCTCTCAGTCTGCTTTTATAGAGGTATTTCCCTCTGAAGACACTGTTCCACTGTTAATTTGTAGGAAGCATGGCTTCATCTTAGAGAAAATCTCTTTTTTTTTGCAAGGCTGATGGCAGGAGTGTGTTCTTTGTATGTATTTCCGTGGGCTTAGCTGAGGTAGTAACAGCCAAGTGCTGCTGTCTCCAGTGCACCATCCTGCTGCTGCCATGGTTAAACTGCCCTTTCCTTTGGTTCTTGCTGCTTTTCCACAGTCCTGGAAAACAGTACTACCCAATCTATGCCATCCCTTATCTATGTTTATGTTATTACCTTTAAATATATTTATAGCTTGTGATCAGGTTCCCTGGGGCCTCTCTGTTCCTTATTATGTAAATACTGCTCCCTTGCTCTCTCCTTATATGCAAACAAGAGCAACAGATTTCCTACTGTGCCGTAGAATCTCTTCTGCTGCAAAAATACTTTATGAATGGCAGCATTTTTTGTAATAATAATAATAACAATTCAAATGCTTTTCACCCCACTGGAGTTCCAGGCTGTAATAATTTACATCCACTCACCCAAAAAAGAACCAGTAATGAATTCAGGATAAGGCTTTGGTTTCATGCTGCTGTGTGAGCTGATTTGCCTCCAAAATTTCTGTCTTAGAAGATCGCTGAACTGTTCATCAGTAAAAAAGTCTGGTTGTGTCTGACCTTGGTTTCTTATTCTTCTGTATGTGCATCCACTCTTATTTTTATGTTGGAGACTGAACATTAAGCAAGATGTACCTTCTTAATGTCGCCAAACACGATGTGTTTTGTGCTTTAAAATACTGCTGTGAAAGTAATTAAAGTAAGCACTGATTGAAAGTAGTGTGTTTCCTGCTGTGAAGCAGCGCATTTCCCAGATTACCTGTGCACTAGGGAGTGTGCACGCTGAACAACATGACAAGAAAATTGAGCACATGTGAACAGTCACTACTGTTGATCTTGCTCTAACACAGGGACCAGCACTGTCTTACTGGCTGAGAGAGAGAGGGATAAATCTCCCAATGGCTTTAAGAACTGGGACTTCATGTCTGTTCACACGTGGGGAGAGAATCCAACAGGCACCTGGCTTTTAAGAATCACTGATGTGGTAAGTACATTTGTCTGTATGGTAGCTGGCTGGGTTTTGAAACTAGCACAGATAAAAATGATCAGTGCCCACTACCAAGGATGTTGAATAGGGAGTCTTCATTTTAAGAAGCTACAACATGAGTTTATTTAGACTAAATATCCACCCGGATTAAAGGTTAAGGATTGGTTTATCTGAAACACAGATGAAAGGAATGGTCTTAGAATTACTGAATGGTTTGGGTTGGAAGGGATCTCAAAGCCCATCCAGCTCAGATCCCCCTGGATCAGGGGCTCAAAGCCCCATATAACCTGGCCTTGAACACCTCCAGGGGTGGAGCAGCCACCACTGCTCTGGGCAACCTGGGCCAGGGCCTCACCGCCCTCACAGACGAACATTTCTCCCTAAAATCTCATATTAATCTCCCCTTGTTCAGCTCAAAACTGCTCCCCTGCATCCTGTCCCTGCAGTCCCTGATCAAAAGCCCCTCCCCAGCTTTGAGATTTTCTTGTTCTTTGCGTAAATGCAAAGCACTACCCTGGTTTCACTGATTTTACCTGCCAAAAAAACTTCATGCGTGTGTTTTTCACACATTATACGTTACTGAGACATATCACTTAATATAATTCTCTATGATTCAAGGAGTGAGATATGTAATTGAATTAACATACGATTAACTGCAAATTAGGATTTTCTGCAGAAAAGAGCACTAGATAGATCTAGTCTTCTCTTAGTGCATATGCATATTTTTCATTAACTCAAAGCCTTTCAAATTAATGAATTACCAGTGACCTCAGAGAGCTGCTCTGAAGTATACCTTTCCCTAACTTTTTTCTTAGAGTAATTGCTGCTGAACAACATTAAAGGATTAAAACCAAGAAATCTACAGATATGAAATAAAGAACTTTGCTAAAACCACCTGGGCATATGGATTACAGCAGCAAGGCACAAGAATAAAGCTGCTTGGTAGCCAACTGAAAACCCATTCTCTTCACAGAGAGAGTGATCAAGTGTACTCACCTCTGGAGGATTTGATGGAAATTGTCTGTTAATCAGCTTGTCGTTAGGGGTCAGATCCTGCCTGAAACTCAATACTCGCTATGAGACACCAAGCTACCAGCTTCTATCAGCCTCCCGTTTTGCTCTTTGTAATTAATATTGTGTCCAGTTCTGGAACCTCCAACAGAGGAAGGATATGGAACTGTTGGAACGGGTCCAGAGGAGACCATTGGGATGATGCGAGGGCTGGAGCACCTCTGCTATAAGGCCAGGCTAAGAGAGTTGAAGTTGTTGAGCCTGGAAAAGGGAAGGCTCCAAGGAGAGCTTAGAGCAGCTTCCAGGACTGAAAAGAGCTCCAGGAAATCTGTGGAGGGACATTTTACAAGGGCACAAAGTGATAGGATGAGGGAAGCGCCTTATATTGGAAGGGGTAAGATTTAGATTAGACTTTAGGAAGAAGTTCTTCACAATGAGGGTGGTGAGGCCCTGGCACAGGCTGCCCAAAGACGTGGTGGCTGGCCCATCACTAGAGGTGTTCAAGGCCGGGTTGGATGGGGTTTTGAGCCCCTGATACAATGGGAGGTGTCCCTGCCCATGGCAGGGGGTGGAACTGGAGGGGCTTTGAGTTCCCTTCCAACCCTTTCCATTGTTCTGTGATTCTATGAGTTTTCTTGAACAAAGTGAAGAGCATTTTGCTTCTAATTATTTCTCATTTTCCATTTTGAAGTGAGAGGCTCTTAAAACTTATAAGAAATCGAGCTTTCTGTCCTTGAGAAGTAACACACTCTTTCCTTAGTCTGTAGGATTTTCTGATTCCTGAGAAAAGTTTTCGTGTTAATGTTCCTGGCTGAAATGAGGTTCCCACACAGAGTTAATAATAATTTAGTTGTCATGTGAGTTGTCTATGTAAGCTTTCAGATATTCTTGTATCAGAAAAGAAGAGCTTCAGCAGCTATCTTCAGTCACTAAATGACAGCAAAAATCCTGACAGAAGCTTTGGTAAGGAAAGGTTTCAATTGTGTTTTTCTCTTCTACTTCCTCCTACTTAAATACTGCTGCTGACACTAATGGACGAAGCATTGGTTGCTCACTTCTGTATGCTGTGTTTCAGTTGCTGCTGTACACCATGACAGAATATCATTCCTAATTTCTATTCCAATGGTAACTTTCATTACTAAATTGCCAAGGAATAGCTTAGTGAATAGATAGTAATAACACAAAATGCTGCTTTGGTATTTTTTAGCATTCTGTGTTACGACAAAATTCCATTGATACTTACATGATTAGTTAACATTTAAGTTGCATGAAAATGTGAATGTTTGGACTAGTTAAGCCATTGTATTACTTTCTGACATACACTGTCTCTAGTGTGTGTCAGTCTTTCGGTGTTTATAAACCATTGTCTGAATTCAGATATTGAAAGCGTTATAGTTCATTTCGTTCAGTTTTGCCTACATTATGGTCATATCCTATTTCCTTTCCTTATGCCCTGAGAACCTATGCTAATGCTGTGCTTGTCCTTTAGTCTAGAAGGATACAAAATGAAGGAAGGATTGTCAACTGGAAACTGATTTTACATGGCATGGCGACCCAGCCTGAACATATGAAGCAGCCACGTGTGTACACGTCCTACAATGCTGTGCAGAATGACCGGAGAGGAGTGGAGAAGATGACGGACTTTGTAGAGGTAGCATTAAAATTAATATTTTTCCTTATGTATTTTTCAATATATATAAAAAGGTACTTTTTCCTACAAGAAGGCACATCTTCCAGGGGAGATTCAAGCTGGACATCAGGAAAAAATTTTTCGTGGAAAGGGTTATTGGGCACTGGAACAGGCTGCCCAGGGAGGTGGTTGAGGCACCTTCCCTGGAGGTGTTTAAGGGACGGGTGGATGAGGTGCTGAGGGACATGGTTTAGGGATTGTTAGGAATGGTTGGACTTGATGATCCAGTGGGTCCTTTCCAACCTAGGGATTCTATCCTTCTGTGATAATTCTTTCTGTGTTTAATTCATGTCTCCAATCTGTATCTACTTTATCTATCCCCTAACCACTTTTGAGTTATGTATTTTAATGCTGTCCACGTCAAAAGTGGTATTTTCATTGGTCTGTGCTTTCACATGCCAGCATCTGCCAGCAGGACCAGGGAAGTGGTTGTGCCTCTGGACTCAGCACCGGTGAGGCTGCACCTCAGATCCTGAGTTCAGTTTGGGACCCTTTCCTACAAGAAGGACATTTAGGGGTTGGAGCGACTCTGGAGAAGGGAATGGAGCTGGGGAAGGGTCTGGAGAACAAGGGTTATGGGAGGCGGCTGAGGGACCTGGGTCTGTTTAATCTTGAGAAAAGGAGGCTGAGGGGAGACTTCATCACTCCCTGCAACTCCCTGACAGGAGGTTGCACAGAGGTGGGTCTTGGTCTCTTCCCACAAGTGACAGGCGATAGGATGAGAGGGAATGCAGCCTCAAGCTGCATCAAGGCAGGTTTAGATTGGATGTCAGAAAAACTTCTTCACTGAAAGGATTCTCAAGCCCTGGCAGAGGCTGCCAGGGAGGTGGTGGAGTCCCCAACCCTAGAGGTGTTTAAAAGTCAAGTAGATGAAGTGCTCAGGGATCTGGTTTAGTAGTGGACAGATATGGTTGGACTTGATGATCTCAAAGGTGTTTTCCAACCTAGATATTCTATGATTCTATGATCTAAAGGCTTTAAGGTGTTAGGAATTGTCAGTAAAGCAGTGAACTTGATAATGAATGAGGCTGAGTGACACAAGAAGGGAGGGTTGTAGGTCTGCCAGGCACACTAAACTGATGTAGTTCTATTGAGAACAAGTTTTACATCTGTAAGGAACTTTTGACTGCTGGAGTGCTTGGAAAGGAGTTAGTAACAAAATATATGACCAAAGCCAGGGACTTGCTGATTCAGAAGATTCAGTTAAGTGGATCTTCTGCTGCCAGCTCCTTTGTTACATTTCCTTTATCTCTCAGGCAGAGTGCTCTAAACATGCCCCATGCTTTTGAGAGTGACAGTGGGTTTCTGGGTGTACAGGACGGCAGTGTCATACACTTTCACAATGCCTGATTCTGTCAGCATCTTTGGGATGCTTCATTAATCCCACCATATCGATTAATCTCCCCATAAAGTGTTAGGATGTCCATAGAGTACAGAAAGATTAACTTTCCTCAGCCAGATTATGATGGAGAAGATTGAGGGAGACATGATAATGGTCTTCAAACATATTAAGTATGTGGCTGCAGGTGTGGCAGCCACGTGCAAGAAAATGAACTGAAAGAAAGTAAGAGTGGGTTCAGGAGGGCTTGTAGGAGAGGATTGGTGAACATGGTAAAATTCAGATGAAGATAAAGTGAGTGTTCCATTACAAAGATAGTCCTGGTGGGAATGAGGAAGCTGTGCAGCCTCACGCTGCTGTTCCAGCATGGGAGGTGTAACAGATCCTGCTGAAACAGGATAATGCCTCTCACCAACTGCTCTGTACATCTAGACAAGGAATTAGTCTTTTGAGGTTCCCAAGGGACATGGCCAGCCACTAGCTGCGATCCACTGTCTTTTGTCAGGCGAGAGCACCCACAGAAGATGTTATGGGTGCACTGGTTCATCCTTTCCACAAGGGTTTGTGGCACAGCCAGAGCTGCCATCATCACTACTTGTGTGTCCTTCAGTCAGGCTGTTGGGGATCTTCCTCCCATTGCACAGCCAGAAGTGTCTCCTAAGGCTATTATTTTATGCTATATTATTTTCTGCTATATTTTATGCTATAATTATGTTATAAAATGGCATGTTGTATCCTGCCCGTGTGGAATCTGAATTTTTACATTACTATGTTGTGGGGAATTTGATATTTTATTCAATATAGTCCTTTTGACATTCTATTTTGGTGTTTGATGGTCTAGTTCTTTTCTAGATGCGAGTGGCTCCCAAATGAAAAAGTAGGATCCACATGTGGATGCAAGTCACTAATCAGAGCAAACCTTAATCCAGTCACTTTTTCACTGACACCTGATCTGTTGTATGCTAACCTGTGTTCTAGGACCACTCCACACAGGAGAACCTGAGTGAGAAACCCCATGTTACAGGTGTTACGAGTAGCAGCAGTGACAAAGCAGAAGATAAAATCCCATCAGAGGCCATGCTGCATCTCCTGCAAAGTGCTTTTAGCAGAGAGATGGCTCAAAAGCGACTGCCAAAGAAGACTGCAAGCAAGAAGTTAAATATTCCATATGAACACTTCTATCGAGCCCTCGAAAAGCTAAACAAGCCCTCCCAGTTAAGAGACTCAGAGGAAAATCTTTACAGTGACTACGTTGACCTTTTTTACAACGCCAAACCATACAAGCACAGAGATGACAGACTGCTGCAAGCCTTGATCGACATTCTAAATGAAGGCAACTGAGCTGTAGGGTCTGGCACTGAGTTGGAAATGTTCATTCTCCCCACCCCACCTGTAGTTTGTTTCAGAAGTCTGTTGTATGCTCTAGTTGTGTGATTGCTGCTTTGATTGCTTCATGTTTAATACAAATATCAATAATGGGGATAAACAGGGGTGGGAGGATCAGACAGTGAACTCATGCTTTTTAGTAACAGCTTTTTCCAAAGCCTTTCTTCATTACTATCAGAGTAGATTTGCCCCTTCAGGCATGAAATGCAGTAGTATTCCTCTGAAAATCCTGATACTCTATTTTAAACAATTTTCACCATACTTATTCTTCCACCCTATTCAGTCAGCACGCAGTAGGATTCCAAACACAAATTACCAGAACTACCAAAGCTGTGGGGATATACTCTCATCCCTGGATTTGTAATGAACATTGCAGGCATTCTTAATATTTGTCTTTTACTCTAGATTTGACACTTGCAGTCAGCACTGCTCCCATCATAGTTTTTTCGTTCGTCCTCCATATGGCAATGTTCCCTTGCCCTTCTGTTCTCCCATAAGGGAGTAGCTGGGAGGCTGGAGTTGCACTGGAGCACCAGTGAATTCTGATGATGTTACTCACAATTCCACAGACTGACATAAAAGACCCCAAAAGGAGGCATCTCAAATTGTGAGATGGCATTCTTGACAACTACATTCAGCTGCCCAAGTGAGGTCTGTGAGTTACAAGATTGGTCTTTCCAGGCTGTGGGTAGTTAGTGAAGACAGATGCTCATATAGATCACACTTCAGAGCACCTGGCTCATATTTACACTGATTCAGAATTACCCAATGGATCCCTGATCTGTTTGTATTGTCTCTAGGAGCTTGCAGAATTGAACTAGCAAAACATGAACATCTCTAAGTGCTGCTATTGCAGAGAGAGAGCACCAGCTTACTCTCACTAATGTTTAATTCTCAGCACTGGGAGCCAATCTCCACAATAAATATTCCCATCTGGTGGTGCAGGACTACTGTTAGACCTGTGCACTGAATCTTAGGGACTGGTTCCCTCAGATAGCAGTGATTTTATCCAGTTCTCACTGAGGTATGCTACAGAGAGGGAAGTTCTAGCTATGCTCAATCAACCTTTGAAATAATTTTTCAGATTAAATGGGTGGAAAACAGGACTGTGGTTTTTTTTAAGATCAGCTCACATGTTGTAGCCAAAGTTTCATGAGAGGGCAAGTTTAAAATGTCTTTTTTTTTATGTTTCCAACCCAGAGTAGACTGTACAGGAGTAAATTATTTTTATTGTTGGTCTTTTCCTTGGTGCCTGTGTGGATTTTGTGAAAAATGTAAAAGGAAAAAAAAAAGTTTTCTCTCAGAATTTGAAATTATATTTTCGTTACAGGTATTTATAATATAGCACAGATTTTATTGAACAGACCGAATTTTAAAAGGCATAATAAATAATATTGAAGAACTAGATTTTTCTTGGGAAAGAGACAATTTCATCCAATAAAGGTATTTTTAAAAGGCATGTTCCAATGGCAAACGCAACATGTATGTGATGTGATGTTAACATTTGCCTACTAGTAGCATAATACAGTGTGTGAGCAGAGCTGTGTGTGTGGTGTTAACATTTGTAAGGTAAAGTAAAGCTACTGGCTTAAAGGGACCGGGAAATGTAGTTTAGAGTTAATGACTTGAGGAACCAACAAGCCTGGATGGGGCTTTGAGCCCCCTGATCCAGTGTGAAGTATCCCTGCCTATGGCGGGGGGTAGTGCTAGATGGGCTTTGAGGTCCCTTCCAACCCAATTCTATGATTCTACAATTCTGTTCTAAGTTACTGAAAATGGAGATTGGCAGAGGATTTCTTGACCAGGAGCACAAGAGTGCTCACCTTTCACCATGGCAGCAAAGTAAGGTTTGATGCAGACATCATGGTCAGACAACAGTCTGTAATTCAGACCCAGTGGTTCAGTTTGGCAAAACACTCCCTGTTCCATGCGTGGCTGGGTGTGCTGAAGGCACAACAATGGAGAGGTACAGCAGAAGTAAAATTCAGTGTGCAGGTCTTAACTGTCTTAATCGTTACAGTGTGTGTTGTATTGTTTATAACATAGCAAAGTGGGTCAAAGCCAAGCCCAAACCCAGGCTGCACAGAAGAGAATGGATTGAGAGCAGCCCTGAGGAGAAAGAAGGATTTAGGGTGCTGTGGAATGAGAAGCTCAACGTGAGCCAGCACTGTGCACTCGCAGCCCAGAAACCAACTGTGTTCTGGACTGCATCCAGAACAGTGGGGCCTGTGGGGCGAGGGAGGTGATTCTGCCCCTCTGCTCCTCTCTGGTGAGACCCCACCTGGAGTCCTGTGTCTGGTTCTGGAATCTCCAAAAGTGAGAAAGAGATGGAAATGTTAGAAAGCATCCAGAGGAGGCCACAGAGATAATCCAAGGGCTGGAGCACCTCCTGTACAAGGACAGGCTGGAAGAGTTGGGTTGTTCAGCCTGGAAAAGAAAAGGCTCCAGGTACATCTTAGAGCAGCTTCCAGTACTGAAAAGGGCTCCAGAAAAGCTGCAGAGGGGCTTTTTACAAGGGCATGGAGTGATCGGATGAGGAGGAATGGCTTTAAATTGGAAGGGGGAATATTTATTTTAGACATTAGGAAGGAATTCTTCCTGATGACGACAGTGAGGCCCTAGCCCAGGTTGCCCAGAGAGGTCATGGGGGTCCCACCTTGGAGGTTGAACCCTCGATCCAATGGGAGGTATCCCTGCCCATGGCAGGGGGTGGAACTGGGTGGGCTTTGAGTCTCTTCTAAACCAAACCATTCTATGATCTAGACCTGGTGGCTTTGGATGACAGAACCCTGCCAGTTCTGTATTCAGACAGTTGTGTTGGAAATGCTACAATGAAGTGGTACAGGACAGTGAGTCAAATTCAATGTGCAGGTCTTTGTTTCCTGCATTGAAGTAGCAACACTTAGAGTATGTGTTGCTTTCCGCCCTCTCCACCCCTTGCAATTCAGGCCAGCACCAAATCAGCCTTTACGTACCTGCAGTGCTGGAAAGGGCTGTAAAGATGATTTTTTTTGGTGGTAGCTATCTTCTTGTGTCTCCTATGGTGTACGTTCTCTGAGGACCGTGCAGTGGAATGCAGAATTTGAAATGTTCTCCAGCCTGTGCTGACCTATGCTGGTGCAGAAGGATGCAGTTGCCTCTGTAAGAGACCCTTCTCCTGGTGTTGGGGTGGATGGACATTGCCTTTGGGCAAATGCTGTGGAGGAGAATATGGCTGTTTTTCAAAGCTTTGACTGCTTGAGAACTCCAGACTGGATACAGGGAAGAAATTATTTAACGTGATGGTGAAGCGGTGGCACAAGTCGACTAGAGAAGTTGTGGAGGCTGCATTCCTGGAAACATTAAGAGTCAGGTTGGATGGGACCTTGAGTAACCTCATTTGGTTAAAGATGTCCCTGCATCTACGGGGCTGTTGGACTGGATGACATTTACAGGTCCCTTCCAACCCAACCATTCTATGATTCTATGACTTATGGATCATATTTGGATTCAATTTGCTCCTTGAGTCTCAGCTAACTACTGCTCAATAAACAAAACCTATCAAACACTGTTTGGATAATTAAAATATTCTCTGTGCTTTCAGTAAGCCACATTTCCACAGCAGAAATACTTCTGCTGCACATGAATAGAAAATAACATAAAAAAAAAAATCTAAACCTACATTCAGTTGATATTGACTCGTTTCCACACTGAACAATGGATTCTCTCTCACATTGGCTCACTTTTTTAACTGTTGGGTTGCATTTCAGCTTTTTCACTTTATTTGTTTTGAGTTACCCATGCAGAGCTTCTAATCAGTCATGTGCTATAGCTCCAAATGTGGAAATTCCGTTTCCAAAAGAAATGTCCTCTTTCTAACATATCCCAAAGCCCATAGGCTCTGAAAATCACCACAAGCATTTTCAGTAAAAAGAAAATGACTTTAAGAGAGAAAACTGAAGACGAGAATTTACAAATACGATACTAGGATTAGTATCAGGAGTTGGGAATGGATGCAGTCAGTTTGTGAAAATAGCACATTTGTGGGAAGGGGAAAGATCTGAATGTTCCTGATTAGCTTTTAGATGTCTTGTGTGAAGATGACACCATGGAGGTGACAGTATTAGAGCCATGGGAGAGTCCCTTTTTCTGTGACAGAAAACCAACCTCCACCACTGAACTTATCCTAATATTACACACCCAAGGAAAGTTGACTCCTGCATTAGTTCAGCTCTGAAAATAAGTATGGTTCAAAACTACAGGAAAAGAAAAACCAAACCTGTTAATTGCTACTCCAAACCACTTTTGTGTGTTTGCAGGTTCAAGACATCTGCACAGTGTGAAGTCTTCCCAGTTGATGACTCCTTCCCAGAGCTCCTAGGAACAACACTGTGCACAATAGCATTTTAGAGAAGGAAGGTCCAGGAATGTGCGTTTTGCTCTGAGCCAATTACTCAGCTTGCTGTTATTTCTGACTGCAGACTGAAAAGGCTCAAACTCCAACCCTGCTAGGCACTAATAGTGATCATTTCAGTAAACATTTTTCTATTTCATGGCAGAAGTACTCATTAAAAATATTGCTCCTTTTATTGCAATTTATGACGATAATGTAGCTGGAAAGAATGAGAAAGTTTGCTTCCAGCAATGCAGTAAATGCCCCATGGTAGAAAATAGATCGGATCTGTTCCAAGTTCACCTAAGTTACTGGAGAAAAATAAATAGATAATATGTGAATATAGGTAGTTATCAGGAAAATATATCTTAATGGTTATACCATTCCAGCTGTTTGACTTCCTCCAATCAAATGTAGCTGAGCACATATCTCTCTTTCCAATGCCACATTCTCTCCCTAAAACAAATGGATTATTTGCTGCTTCATGTACCATTTTGTTTGACTATGCCCATGTTATCAGCCAGTGTTTGGTGTCATAAACTTGCGGCCTAACACAGTGCCATATATTTCAATAAGGAAGTGCTCTCAGAACTAAGAACTGAGAGCATTTGCATATGCTGATCCATGAAGTGCTCCTGAGAAACAGACCTTCAAAGTCTCGACTGAGCAGAGAACCATATGCCAACTCCATTAGACCTGGCAATTAGTCCTGAGGTTAGGAATAGCGATAGTGTGATGCAGAGCAATGCGAACATGCAGGAATCATAGAATTGTAGAATCCCTAGGTTGGAAAAGACCTTTGAGATCATTAAGTCCACTACTAAATCAGATCCCTAAGCACTTCATCTGAATGTCTTTTAAACACCTCCAGAAATGGAGACTCAATCACTCAATGACCCTGGGCAGCCTCTGCCAGGGTCTGAGAACCCTTTCAGTGAAGAAGTTTTTCCTAATATCCAGTCTGAACCTGCCCTGGGGCAGCTTAAGGTCACTCCCTCTCATCCTGTCACCTGTCACTTGGGAGAAGAGACTAGCACCCAGAATTTCTTCCTAATGTCTGATATAAATCTTTCCCCCTTCCAATTTAAAGCCACCAACCCTCACCTTATCACTCTGTGTACTTGGAAAAAGCACTTCCCCAGCTTTTCTGGAGCTTCTTTCAGTACCGGAAGCTGGTCTAAGGTCTCCCTGGAGCCTTCCCTTCTCCATGCTTAACAACCCCAACTCTCTCAGCTTGTTCTCTTACAGGAAGTGGTCCAGTCCTTGCATCATCTCTGTGACCTCCTCTGGACTCACTCCAACAGATCCAATCAGTTCAGTCCCTTGATTTTGCCACTGCAACTTTACACTAACAGGGAGCCTAAGCCGCTATCCATTTTTGGGAACATTCATCAACGGGTGCTTGCCTGTAGAGATGCTCTGTGTTTACTTTTCTCAGCACAGCTTGTGGCAGTGATGCCAGCTGAGTTTGTAGCACTGTTCAAAACGCCTGCAAACACCTCTCTGAATCATGACCACAACACGTTATTCCAATGGAGGAGTGTGGTGTTCCAAAACTTTAAAGAAACAGAAGGAAGTAGGAGCCCAACTTCCTTCACCTTTCAGTGGCACCTGAGTGCCTGAATCCCCTCGATTGTTTTAAACCACAGGCCACATTGCCTCTCTCTCTGGAACAAAATATCCCTGCACGGACTGTAAAGTGTGGCTCAGGGATTATGCAGTAAACTGAGCACAACCATCTTCTGTTAGCAGAGAGACAAAGCTCAGCCTGCAAATATCTTCTTTTTGCCTGTATCTGCAATGTGCAGAGTCACACAATTAATTCCTTTGTGTGAGTGGAAGTAGCAGTGGAAGATGAAGAGATTTAATTTACTGCAGTGCACCTTGCACATAAAGAAAGGCTAATGTCTCACTCACCCCATTGTCTTTCAGAGCCCAACCAGCTTGTCCCACCTTGTCTCCCGATCAGCAGAGCTGATCTGTTCACGCTCTTTGTTTTCATCAGGCAGTGCTGCTATTACCCACCCTGACAAAGAACTGAGTACCTAAAAGAGGTGACAGCCTCATAGGCTTCATACACGTTAAAAAAGATGATCTTTTTGCTTCAGGGAGGCACCCACCTTGTCCTCACCCTCAACGAATGGTTGAAGGTGATTTTCTATTAGAGGCTGCCTGTGTGGAACTGATAAAGCAATGTACAAGAACTTAGCAATAAGTTTCCTCTTATCTTATCACTTGTTATTTAAGAGAAGAGGCCAGCACCCACCTCACCACAACCTCTTTTCAGGCAATTGGAGACAGCCATGAGGTCTCCCTCAGCCTCCTTTTCTCCAGGTGAAACAATGCCAGGTCCCTCAGCTGCTCCTCATCACACATGTTCTCCAGCTCCTTCCACATCTCTGTTCCCTTCTCCAGACACTCAACAACCCCTCAAAGTCCTTCTTGTAATGAGGGGCCCAAAACTGAACCCAGGTTTCAAGGTGCCGTCTCACCAAAGCTGAATCCAGGGGCACAATACCCTATGTGCTCCTGCTGGCCATGTTTTTCCTCTTCCAAGTCAGGATGCTGTTGGCCTTCTTGGCCACCTGGGCCACTACTGGTTCATGTTCAGCCACTGTTGACCAACACCCCTGGGTCCTTGTCCTCCAGGCAGCTTTCCAGCCACTCTTCCCCAAGCCTGAAGCTGCACGGGGTTGTTGTGTCCCAAGTGCAGGACCCAGCACTTGGCTTTGTTGGACCTCATCCTGTTGGTCTCAGCCCATGAATCCAGCCCATCTAGGTCCCTCTGCAGAACATCCCTACCCTCCAGCAGATCCACCCTCCTGTTCAGTGTTCATTTGTGCCTCGCAGTTTTTCTGGTGTGGCTTCTCCAGGCGCTCTTATTGTCAGTGAGAGAGTGATGCTGCCAGAGGAGTCCACGCTGATTCTAAAAACACAACAAATTGTACCAGAAATGCACTTGTTTTCCTAGTGTATGTTTTCATAAAGACACCTTAGCACTCCAAATATTTCTACCCTCTTTTACATTTAAATTGAAATTTGTGTTGTGGATTTCAGTGTATTTTTGGTACAGTGAAATCAATGACAAAATCCATTGTCTCGTATATTTACTTCCCTTTACTCTCAATAGGATCTACACAATGTGTGCAAGCTTTGTAGGTCCACAAATTTACAGATTCCAAAGCAGCCTCTAGACTGTAAACACCCTGACTTAAGGTTATCCTCAGGACTGGAAAGCTGAGGATTAGCCAGGAGCTGTGGGATGTGAAACAGAACTACCTAGCCTGAAGACAGTGGCTATTTGCTGTAATTGTTGGTCACATACACATACAATTGTGCATGTATCTCTATATAAAACAACATAAACCTCATAAGCATCACTGACTCCCTTCTCGGGTGGCATTAGTTTTCCTTCACTGACGATGTTTTGCTCTTGTTCACAGGCAGCAGCTGGAGAGCAAAGTGCCACGGCTCCCTTGTTCTGCCAGCTGTACAGGGTTTTAGTTTTTTCCAGCCTGCAGATGGCCAAGAGAAAGATGAGCACTAGCATTTCAGCTAACCGGAAAAGTAACGCAGGAGAGGCAAGATCACCTTTTGTTTACCCTGAAAGAGGGGAAGGCTGAGTCATCTTCAGACACATCACATGTTTAGTGGCTTGCTGTGCCATCTGTGTGACTGCAGCTCAAAAACCTTCCTATTTGGGGTTATTCTTGGCATGCCCTACCTACTACCATTGATAAATTGGTTGCTCTGAAGCCCCTCAGCCAGATTAAAATGTTATTTATGACATTTTTAGGCTTAGGTAATATGTGAATCCACAGCAGTGTTTTTCTCTGGCTACTAATACTCCGATTTTATCAAGATAAACAGTCTAGCCAAGATAGAGATGTGCTGCACGAGACAGCATGCAGACAGGCAGTGCAGGACACTCCCTATTCCAGGCAGATGAAGGGTGAAGAAGATATGGGTGTCAGACAACAGTGGGATGCTTTGCAATAGATTTCTCCATGCTAACAGCTCTTAGCCAGTCTGGCAGCAATAGCAATAATCACAACTCCTTGTCTCTAATCATCCAGAGCTGTGCTTTACAATTTGAAGTGGCAAAGACCATGCCTGTCACTATGGCATTCACATTTGGTGCTCTTGTCCTGATCCTTCACAGGCAAAAAAAACGTAAGTTTTCTTTTCTGAAGAGTCACAGTCACTGTTGGAAATTTTGTTAAGAACGACTTGCTTTCTTTTGCTGTGAACCGAAACTGCAGGTTTTGCAGAGAGCTGCCAGCTCGCTGAGATTCTGCTCCTTGGATGCTGCTCAGCATCCTCCTCCATACAGTTCGGTCTTCCGCTCTGGATAGCCAGAGAAACCCATATCCCAAGTTTACCACAAACATCCAGACACTGTTTTTCCTACTTCTCTGCCGGGGCAGTGTCTGTCTTGCAGGGTCAGCAGTCTGGGAGGGGCAGCTCCCTCTGCAAGCAGGTCTGCTTGAGTTCCTCCTTGCAGTCCAGTGATCATCTGGAAAAGGACATGAGGAAGGAGCTAAAGGTTCCTGATGACCTGTAGAAAGCACTTCTGGTTGTCATTGTGCAGCACCTGCTCTGGCCAAATATATTCCAATGAGTCCTGCAGAAAAAGTGAGCAGGGGATGAAGAACATGACACTGTGGTGTTCGCTTCCCCAGAACCCACCAGAGCTAGGGTTTTGCCCACAGCTGGGTGGGATAACCATGTGTGTCACCACCACAGCTGGGTGACCATGAAGACGTGGCTTGTGTGGAGTCCTAGACTGTATGGCAAATCTGGAGAGGACCCAGGAGCCTCTTTAAGACTGTTGAAAAAAGTCAACATCTCACCTCTCGATGTGGCTATAGGGCTGGTGTGCATTGTCCCAGGCAGCAAGCCTCCTGATTCCTTCTACAAAGCCAGGTGGGGAGTTTGGGCCAAGGAGCGAAGGGATGAGTGAGAAGCCATGAGGTCTTTTTTGGCTATGACAGCTCTGTGGGCTGATGAGACTCAGTCTGATACAGCCTGGGAGGAGGTCGATTTCTATTCTACTCCAGTCCCTCCTGTGCTTCCCAGCTGATCCTGGTGGAAGCTGAGCTTTGGGACATGTCACCATCAGACATGTATTTCTGATGTTACAAACAACAAACTGCACCAGAGGATTACTTCTTGGATGCATTGTGCAGACTAATGAGCTCTTTGCAGTACCTACCTCTTCTTGTGAACTTGAATAGATTTCTGTTCGAGGACTTCAATTTCCATTCTCCATGGCTCTGTAGAGATAAAAAACCCACACTGTAGACTACCTACCATCTTTTCTGAGTTTTTAAGAATTTTAAAAGCCTTGTTGCAGCTATGTGGACACATGGGGTACTTGGAGCAATGCCCCCCTCATGCTGCTGTAGTGCCATGGCCCTGCTGAAATTCTGAGTAGGATGAGCAGAGATGTATATAGTGGAAAGGAATTTGTGATACATCTGGATTAATCTGACAGTGCTTTCAGGATCTGTCCAGGAGTCTTTTAAAAAAAGTGTTTAACAAGACACTACAGCTAATAAAATGGGAAAACAATAACTAATTAACTGGCTCAAGTCATGAACCAGCAAATTGCCTGTAAAGTTTTGGATTCCAGATGCCCTTCCTTTCACTGCTTGTTGAAGTCCTACTGCTGTCTGTGCTAGAAAACATGTACAATGCAGGAGAATGCGTTAAGGGATGCTGTCATTTGGAAACAAGCAAGTTCTGACCCTGCAGGAGACAGTGCAGATGAGCTGAAGAATGGCATCCACAGCTGCTGCTCCTTTCATATGTTTTCTGGGGGTTTCAGCAAGCTCTGAAAGATGGCCTCAGATTGTGTTATGGCCTCAAATTATGCCAGTGGAGGTTTAGATGGGGTATTGGCAAACATCTCTTCACTGACAGAGCGGTGAAGCCCTGGCAGAGTTCACTCTGCCCTTCCAAGCTCAAACAAATTAGAAATCTAATGTGTGGAAAGGTGATTTTTTTTTTTTCTAGGAAGTTTTAATGTTGCATCATTGCCGCCTTCTGCACTATCTAAGATTTTAGAGTTTATTCACCTACATTGCAATTTACTCAGATTGCTTTTATATTTGCCATTTTGGGATTTTCCACACTGTATGATATGGGCCAAATACTTCGAAAAGTGTTGCATCTTCCTTGCTTGCCAGGGGAAGCAGCAGTTTCACTGCTCTGAGCTGCATTTTATCTCCCTGTGCATCTCCAGACACAGGTCTGACCATTGCCCTGTTCTTTCCAAGCTGTGCTTTGGAAAGCTTTGTAGCTTTGCCAAGCTGTGCTACAACAGCAATGCTGCACCACTTCCAGGCTTTTCCTGGAGATCCGTCCATTGCTGCCACTTCCATTGACCTTTTCTGCACACCAGGAGTGGCAGAGATGCACAGGACAGAGCATTTGGGCACAATGGCACTCTCCGAAGCGATGCCCAGAGGTAGATGCGGCAGCCTTATGCATTCCCAGCTTTCTCTCCAGCACAGGCATTTGTGTGAGCACTCATCTGTTCTCCTGCTGAAATTGCTTCCCATGTTTCTGCTTCGTAGGTTTTCTCTTTCTGAAGTGATGTTTCCTCTGGCTGCAATTTTGTCAGGTTTCTCTTTATTGAATATGCTTTCCACCTGCATGCTTTGTGCCTTTTGCTGCTCTCTGCCCATAATTCTAATGTCTGTTGCTTTGCATTAATTTGCAGCTCTCACCAGTGCTAACTAATCCTCCCAAGTATCCAATCTCATTATAAGCTGATTGTTCCTTCTCCTGGATCATTAATGAGGACGTTAAATAGAACGAGCTCTGACACTTATCCCTTGCCATTGTATCAGACAAACCCTCCCCAATTTGCTATACTGCCACATATGATTCTATTTATGGGTTTTCATCACCCTTAAAATGCAAGTGTTCCTTCCAAGCCTGATCTGCTTTAATTCACCAGGAGGAAATTTCATTAGTCTATCAGGTGTTCCACTGCAGTCCAAGTGGGGCTGTTTTTTGTTATCCTTCAGCCTTGCCCTCTAGTGCCTATTTGGTGATTCTTCCAAAATAAGAAAATCAATAATACTGTCAGGGAACACTTGTTCCTTGCTGCTCGGGGGTTGTGGCTATCTGAATTACTAGTGCTGCAAACCACCCTGTGTGATCTGTGTTTCACTTCTGTGCTGAGGCTAGTCTGGTCTTTCACCCTTTTCATCTGGTACAATTTTCTGGTCCAACATCTTATTTCTTAAGCAGAACCTACTGCAGGTGTGGTCTTTTCAAAGGCACAGGAGGAGAAGGCAACTTGTGTTTTGGATGGCTGTTCATTTTCAGTGTGTTCAGTTGCAAACTCTTATATATGTTCCTTCCCTTCTAAGGAAATGGTTTAAAAACAGCTGGGGAAAGAATGAAAAAGAGAGGCTTGAAATGCAGCTGTGGATGAGCAGATAAATGCAGAAATGACATGGCCAGCAGGAGCACAGAAGGGATCGTACCCATGGACACCACACTGGTGAGGCTGCACCTTGAATCCTCTGTTCAGTTTTGGGGCACTCACTCCAAGAAGGACATTGAGGGGCTGGAACATGTCCAGAGAAGAGAAGGGATTTGGGGAAGAGTCTGGAGTCCAGAGATTCTGGGAGCAGCTGAGGGAGCTGAGGCTGTTTAGTCTGAAGAAATGGAGGCTGAGAGGAGACCTCATTGCTCTCCTCGGCTCCTGGAAAGGAGGTTGTAGCGAGGTGGGTGTTCGTCTCTTCTCCCAAGCGAGTAGTGACAAGGTGAGGGGAAATGGCCTCAAGCTGTGCTACAGATGGTTTAGGTTGAATATAAGGAAAAATTCCTTCAAAGAAAGGGTTGTCAAACCCTGACAGAGGCTGCTGAGGGCAATAGTGGATTTCCCTTCCCCGGAAGGATTTAAAAGTCCTGTGGATGCGGCATTTAGGGACATATATTTA
Organism: Cuculus canorus; assembly: GCF_017976375.1. Lineage (NCBI taxonomy): Eukaryota > Metazoa > Chordata > Aves > Cuculiformes > Cuculidae > Cuculus > Cuculus canorus. The sequence continues at coordinate 56,261,411 of NC_071441.1, forward strand.
GTGATGGAGTTGGCAGTACTGGGTTAAGAGTTGGACTCCATGATCTTAATGGTCTTTTCCAAACTCAATGATTCTGTGATTCTGAGGCATTGTCCTTTCACATGGACAGCCTAGTGCTCATAACTCAGGTTCTGCGAAGTGTTCATTGGTGCTACTGATGTTTATTTGTTGCTCCTTGCACTGCAGCTCACGGTAACCAGCCCTTTCCCTTCTCCTTCTGCTGTTGCTGTACTCATTCATGGCTTTTCTGGTTGGAGTGGCCCTGCTGTAAGCAAGGTACGAGTCCTCTTCCTTCTGCTCCAGGGTGACACCAGCCCTCCGAAGGCATGATCCACCAGCAGATCACACATCTATGGACACATGTGTTAGCAGTACATCAGTGGTACCACACAGTTAGTGTTAACATTGGGTTAACAATCCCAGAATCATCCTGGGTTTGAAGGTATCTGTCTTCACAGAACTACACAGAGATCCTCTCACTGGGCTTCATTTTGAGCTCTGATAGGCACTAATAAATAACATGTTTTTTTGGAGTGGAAAGTGAATTGAATGATATTTTGTATTCCAAGGTGTGAAAATGTGATGTCTTTTTCATTGGCAGCAAGAAAAAATGGTCTCAGGTCTTTGTTTCCTATTTAGCAAGAAGACTGAGTGTGATTAAACGCTGACAGTTGCCTTCCTATTTAGCATGTTACAAACCATGCCGAGTGCTCATGCTGCCTCTGAACTCACCAAGCTCGTTAAAACATAAAAACTGTCCAAAATAATTGGACAATTACCAGTATTGAGAACATCCTTCATTTTACCACCAGAAAATTACACCCTTTACTGAGAAGGTAATTTTGATAAAATCAACACTTTGGGACACAAATTTATCAAGCAAATAAAGGTTGATTACCACTACTTTATAAAAGCTTGAAGTAGTCAGTGCCAAAGTACTAATAGCATAAGACCTCTTGCTCTTTTTATTTACCAAAACATCTTATCTATTGATGCAATAATTACAGCATATACGTTCAATCGTAGGTTTGATTTTTCCATCAGTTAGAAGGAAGAAAACCAATATTACTGTGAAGAATTGCAGAATCATTTTTTTATTTTTCATATTGCCTTGTGACAGGGATATAATTTCTCCTTATCACTGCATGTTTCCCTTCAGCTCCTTGAGACAGTGTGTTTTGTTTCTAATTAAAGCACAACCTGGCACTGAAGACCATAGTGATGATGTGAGGGCTGGAGCACCTCCCATGGGAGGACAGGCTGAGAGAGGTGGGGTTCTTCAGCCTGGAGAAGAGAAGGCTCCAGGCTGAAGAACGTGTGGCATTCCTGTGAAAGAAAACCTGAATAGAATCGTTGAGTCTTTAAGGTTGGAAAATCTTTCTAAGCTCACCCAGTCCTATCCTCAGTCCACCCCCACTGTGCCTACTGAATCCTGTCCCCAAGCACCACAGGCTCATGCTTTTTGAACCTCTTCAGGGATGGGAACACCATTCCTGCCCTGGGCAGCCTCTGCTGGGGCTTCACCACTCTGTCAGGAAAGAAATGTTTCCTAATATCTAATCCAAACCTCCCCTGGTGCAACTTGAGGTTATAAGTCCACATTTATTTGCACTTATTTGATTGTGTTTGTGCTAACCTTTCACATACTTCAACCACAATAAAAATGACACCCTGTTTGCCCAAGGGAGAGGAAGATTTTGGTCACGTACTGTGGTATGAAAGAACCACCGTGTGTATGTGTCACATATAAAGAATGTTCACCCTTTGAGCAGAACTTGCACTTGGCCTTGTTGAACATCATGAGGCTTGCGCAGGCTCTCTTCTCCAGCCTGTCCAGGTCCCTTTGGATGGTATCCCATCCTTTCAGTGTGGCAACTACACCACTCAGCTTGGTGTCAATCGCAAACTTGCTGATAGTACACTCAATCTCGCTATCAAGATAATTGATAGAGATATTAAACAGCACCGGTCCCAGTATGAACCCCTGAGGGTCACCACTCATCATGGGTCTCCACCTGGACTTTGAGACATTGATCACTACTCTTCGAATATGACCCAACCAGTTTCTTATCCACCATATTGTCCACCCATCAAATCCATATCTCTCGAATTTAGAGAGAAGGACATTGTGGAGGACTGTGTCAAAGGCTTTACAGAAGTCCAGGTAGATCACATCTGATGGTTTACCCTTGCCCACTGCTGTGGTTATACCATTGTAGAAAGCCACTAAGCTGGTCATACAGGATTTGCCCCCAGTGTAGCCATGCAGGCTGCCATTAATCACCTCCCTGCCCTTCATGTGCTTTAGCATATCTTCCCGGAGGATTTGTTCCATGATCTTCCCAGCCACAGAGGTGAGGCAGATAGGTCAGTAGTTCCCAGGGTCATCTTTTCTAATCTCTTTAAAAATGGGCGCAATGTTATCCTTCTTCCAGTCACCAGGGACTTCTCCTGACTGCCAGGACTTTTCAGATATCATGGAGAGTGGCTTGGTGACCACATTTTTATCTCTGTCTTGCAACCTGTTCCTCAACAGGTGAACTCTTCATAGATTCATGGAATCATGAACATTGGAAAACAACTCTAACTCATCCAGTCCGATTGCCAACACCTCCATCCCTCCTGTACTCTGTCCACAAGTGCCATGGCCACATGCTTTGTGAACCCATCCAGAGACGGGGACTCCACCCTGGCCCTGGGCAGCCTCTGCCAGGGCTTCACTACTCTGTCAGTGAGGACATTTTTTCCAATACCAAATCAAAGCCCCTCCTGGCATAACTTGAGGCCATTTCCTCTCATCCTATTGCTTGTCACTTAGGAGAAGAGCCCAGCACCCACCTCAACACAACCTCCTTTCCGGGAGCTGCAGAGAGCAATAACGTCTCCCCTCAGCCTCCTCTTCTCCGGGCTAAACAGCCCCAGTTCCCTTGGCCACTTCCAGAACCCCTGGGCTCCAGCACCTTCCCAAGTTCCAACTATCATTAGATTGTCTTCTCAAAGGTTCATCTTGGTATACTAAGAAAAGGTTCATAAGTAAGGAGAATTAGAAGTTTTCAGAATTTTTCAGTATGTGGAGTTAGGTAAAAGATGCTGCTGTTGAGCACAACCACAAACAGGAACAGAGCAAACAGAAACCTGACAGCCACTGCTGCATACAAGATGCATGAGATCTTGTTTCCATAGCAAGACCCAGTTACTGGGATTTTGAAAGTTAATAGTCCTATTTGTGACAACTCACCTTTAAGCTGGAGCTTAGCTGAGACATGCCCTGACTCTCACACTGGCTGCATCCTTCAAAAAACCATGACAGAAAGAAACGTCTTCTTCCAGAGGGCCATGCCACTTTGAATTCTTTAGGAAAAACAATTGTTTGTTCTGTTTTCAGTTAGGTAGCTGGTAAAAGATGCGAAATCCTCATAGAAACAAGGTAGGTAGTTATTAGTCGGGAAAATTGGGTCTGGATCCTAGGAATGTGCACATTGAAATGCTCAGCAGATTACTCCCCACCAGCCAGTGCTTGAGGCAGAAAACACAATCTCACAGTGGGGATGGGAAGAGAGTCAGGGCAGAGAGGCTGGATGTCCTAGGGACCTTAAGATGGAGCAGAAAGTCATGCAGAGGGTTTAGCCTTAAATCCTGGGGTTGGGGAACAAAGCCTCTTAGTCCTGTGGAGGGAATTATTTACTATCTCACCAATAACAAGTGGTAGGACGAGAACAAATGGCCTCAAGTAGTGCCAAGAGGGGATAAGGTTGGATATTAGGGAATATTTATTTACTGACAGAGTGGTGAAGCCTTGGCAGAGGTTGTCCAGGGCAGCGGTGGAGTTCCATCCCTGAAGGGGTTCACAAAGCATGTGGCCGTGGCACTTGGTGACAGGGTTTGGTAGAGACAGGACTACTGGCCTGATGGTGGGAATGGATGAGCTGAAAGGGCTTTTCCAACCTTAATAATTCAATGATTCCATTATTCTATGATTCTAAATGCCTGATGCTGGTCAGAAACTGGGATTTGGCACTGAGAATTTCCCAGACCTAAGCACAAATTCTCCTTGCAAAACATGAATTAATTCAAAAGACTGAGGCAATACCCCCAAAGAGACGGCTGTCCCTGCTCTGTATCTATGCTCAAAGCTGGGAACTGTTCCTGCAGTGCTTTCAATACCACCTGAGAACAGATTTGGGAATGGAGTTTTTTGCACCAGCAACAGCTCCTGCACGTGGGCCAATGCTGTTGCATGCAGCAAGTGATATGAGCCAAGCCTGAGACAGGAACTCAGTGAGCCACTGCCGCCCAGAGCCACAGTGAGGGGCACAGGTTGCACTGCTCGAGGAAGAGCAGGCTGCTTGACTCTTTGCAGGCAGACAAGAGCATGAATCTGCAGTGCTGCCAGTTTCTGTGATGAGGGTTCTTGCAAGTGGGACAAGGTCCTTCACCCAGTCCTGATCTGGTACCAAGAACTGCTCAGCTCCTCCCTTTGCCATGAAAATGGGGACAACTGACCAGCACAGGAAGTATGATTTGTAGAACTGTTTTTGTTAGAACGTACATAAATAAATAAACGCATTTAAAGGGCATGTTCCTTCAGTAATGTCATAAGCAGCACTTGGGGCAGCCCAGCCCTCTGAGAGTAAGGGGCTGAATCGGTGTTGCCCTCCTCCTTTCAGTCCTGGGGCTAAGGTAGTGGAACTTGAGCTAGTAAACAACAACAACAACAGAAGTGGCTTCTCCAAGGTCATGTGTGAGAAAGTAAGATGTCCTGATTGAATGCAATCACCTCCCTTACCTCCCTTCCCTCTGAGAGCCCTATATGGCAGGGATGACAGCTCCAAATGTTGCAATTTTGCAGGTGATTTAAGCTCGTGGAGCAGTCTGCTTGGTCCAGCCTGAGGCATGAAGTGGAGGTGCGTTCCTAGGATGTGGGAAAACCTCTTTATTCTGCCCTGTCTTAATGAAGCACAAGTCGGTTGGGCCCATTGGGGTCAAACCTCTGTGGTGGTTGTGGGTCTTCAGGGCGTTTAACCCCAACTTCAATCTCCATGGTGCATTTGGGGAAAGGAACTGCTTTCTTTGCTAAAACATCTGCCTGCCAGCCTGCCCTCATCAACATCACAGAACTGGGTACAGGAGCAGAAGATGCCGTCAGATTTGGCCATGACATCCAGAGGCAGCTTTTCAGTACCATTGCTTAAACACCACCAACCACTACTGGAATCAAGGAATAGTTTTTTCAGGTGTAAATACAAAGTGTAACTCCTTATTTAGAAACCATTTCATCAGTCTCAATCTTCAGATATGTATCTCGTAAGATATGGGATACAAGTACAAATGTGAGAGGCTCAAGTGCCTCCTACGCTCACACTTTAATGTTTTTGCTTTGGTTCTCCAGCATCCCATCCAGCTGAGTTTATTTTGGGTCTCAGTGGAGGCTGTCTCAGACCTTCTTTGGTTTTGTAGTCATGCTCTGAGCAGCTCTGGGAGGTCAGAGGCACAAGTCTTCCAAGCTCTCCCTCCCAAAAAGTTGCACCCTGTCCCACACCTGTATGGGGTGAGCTTGAACTTCAAAGATGCCTGAGCTCATCCTGCTGAGCCTGTCCATCCAGGATGCTGCAGGAACTCAGATGCAACAAAAGCCAGACTCCAAGTGGGTGAATGAGATCCTTGAGGATCTGGACACCTTCAGCAGTAGCCTTTGAGGAGTTTTCATTCCCTGACCAGAAATCAACCCTGAAAGCAAAGCACCTGGGATTAGGCACCAGAGATGCAAAAGATCTGCTGTGGGTGATGACGGAAGTCAGGGTGAAGTTTCATCCAGGGATGCAGTCTGGACCACACAGCAGGACTTCCGGGTGAGAGCTGGAATACCAACTAAGGAGCAGAGGGCATTAGGTAGGACAAGGATCTAGAGAGTGAGAGCCAGCAGGTCTTGTCCACAGGGCAGAACATGCTCTCGTCAGCAGGGTGAAATACATTTTCATGTTTTCCAGTAGATGAATATAGAAGCAAATTAGCAGCCTAATTGATGATCAGTGATGGGGCCATTGCCATGCCGGTGATGCTGTGGCCTCACGTGTTACCACATTGCTGCCCTTTGGTGACTCACTGCTCCCATAACGGGAGGTTAAAGCCAAGTGACTGATGCACAGCAGCTGCTCCAGACAAAGGAGTCACTTATCAAAACTCAATGGGAAAATCATCGTCTCTGTCTGAACAGCAGCAGAGGAATTTAGGCAAAAGTGACAGTGTACACCAGAGCATGGAGTTGTTGCAGGAAGCAAGGGCCTTGTTTATGGGTCCCTGGGGTGAACAGGTCCCTGCAAGCATCCTGGGGTGCTGGCACTGAGCATCCCTGCATCCACAGCCCAGCAGCCACGAAGGGGCTTCCTTCACATTGGCTGTTTTTAGCGTAGATGTATGAGGGGTGATGCAGCTGAGCATGATTGTGGGTATCCACTGGATTTCAAACGGCCTTTCATCAAATTGGCTCACTTTTTTAATACTAATTACGGTTGGAGGAAAAGCAACATCCTAGGAGCTGAAGGTCTTGGCTCAGTGGTGGGTGATGGAGCATAAGGTCTCAAGGGAAGTTCAGATTGGACTACAGGAAGAGCTTCTTCTCTGAAAGGTTTATCAAACTCTGGCAGAAGCTGCAAAGGGAGTTGTTTGAGTACGCATTCCTGGAGGGGTTTAAAAGACAGATAGATGAGGTGCTCTGGGATATGATTTAGTAGTGGACAGGTACGGTTGGACTTGATGATCTCAAAGGCCTTTTCCAACCTAGGGATTCTATGATTTAATGCTATCAAAACACTGACACTAGCGTAGAGGCCATCCACGTTGACACCTTCTGACACAGAGCCCACCAGTGCCCAGGCTCAGAGTGTTGAGGCAGACCCATGTCCCCTCTCAGGTGCTGAAGGGCTGGTACGCTGGGCTCGAAGCCACCCACAAAGCCTGGCAGATGCAGCACATTTGCCTCATGCTAACAGGGCCGGGTGTCACAGATTACACAAGGACAAAGAGCAGACATGATACTGCTCATAGAAATACTAGAAGTTTTCAGTAGTCTACAGCAAGAAAGATAACTTTCCAGCTTGCTTCAAGTGACGTTGGCACTGCTACTCTCAACCTTGTGAGAAAAACAAGCAAAAATCTCCTGAACACACTGTCCCTTGTAACACTGGGTAAGATTACTCTAATTACTCATATTGAGTTCTAAAGTTACCACGACCCTTTTGCACCAGGGTGGCAGGAAAGACTTACACATTCCTGCCACGATTGTAGAAATTGACTGGGTGAAACTACTTAAAAATCTGCAGCAAAACACTTGAAATTCTTGAACATGGCTCAATTACCATTAACTGTCGTTATCTACCGTCTGAATTTACTGACAACCTCTGCCTTCTGGACCTTTCAGCGTCAGAGGAAAGCAAAGCTGACCTAACGCTGTTTGCTCACAACTATGTCTCATTTTCTAAGAAGATGCTTGGTTTTGTATTTCCAGTCCAAGAGGTTCAGTGATTGAATAAGAGAGCAAACAGGAATTAGGTGAAGTGAGAGAAGCAGACAGGAAAGGAAACCCTCAAGCCTACTTTTGAAATAAGCACTCATTTAGTAAGAAAATAGATTACCCACTGTTCCGCGTGAGGGAAGAGATAAAAAGAGTGTAAAGCGCAAGATGAAGTATCCTTACAGGGCTCATGCGAACGTTTGGAGCTCCACCTCGTGGATGCTGGCCACCAACAGTGTCCACCTGCCAGGAATGCTGAAACCTTTTTATATCAAGTTGAGGCGGGTCGTCAGAGACATGGACACACTTTTTACTGATCTTGATGCTATCACCTTTTCATGCCAATAAATGCTGATACAGCATCAAGTGCTACTGTATCCATCTTAAACATCAACGTTGGAATCACTGACAGGCGAACCTCTGTGTCCTGGAGGCTTCTTGGTTAATTCTTTTCTGCTCTGTCATGAGGTTCAACAAGGCCAAAGGCAAGGTCCTTCACCTGGATCAGGGCAATCTGCGGTTTCGATCCAAGCTGGGAGAAAGCGTGAGTGAGAGCAGCCCCAAGGAGAAGGACTTGGGGTCCTGGGGAATGAGAAGCTCAACATGAGCTGGCAATGTGCACTCACAGCCCAGAAGTCAACCATGTCCTGGGCTGCATGCAAAGCATGGCACCAGCAAGGCAAGGGAGGGGATTCTGCCTCTCTGCTCTGCTCTCCTGAGACCCTACCTGGAGCCCTGTGTCCAGTTTTGGAATCCCAAGGATAAGAAGGACATCAAACTGTTGGAACTAGTCCAGAGGAGGCCAGGGAGATGTCATGAGGGCTGGAGAACCTCTTCTATGATGCCAGGATGAGAGAGTTGTGGTTTTTCAGCCTGGAGAAGAGAAAGCTTTGGGAAGACCTTAGAGCAGCTTCCAGTACTGAAAGAGGCTATAAGAAAGCTGGGGAGGGGCCTTTCACAAGCGCCTAGGGTGAAAGGATGAAGGGGAATGGCTTTAAATTGGAAGGGGGAAGATTTCCATTGGACATCATGAAAAGATGGAAAAATCTTCACGATGAGGATGGTGAGGCCCTGGTTCAGGTTTCCCAAAGAAATGGTGGCAGCCCTCTCCCTGGGGGTGTTCAAGGAGAGGTTGGATGGGGCTTGGAGCCCTGTGTTCCAGTGGGAGGTGTTTCTGCACTTGGGAGGTGGAACTGGATGGACTTTGAGGTCACTTTCAACCCAAACCATTGTGTGATTCTGTGAAAAAAAAGCCTTCACTCTACAGCACTGATCAGGGTGCAGAAGCTAAAGGTCTTACATGAAGGAAAGAATTCATGGCAAATACATAGGATGGATCAAGCTGGCAGTGTCTGGATGCTGTTCCCTTGGTATCAAGGCCTTTGAGACCACTGCATTTGGAGACGATATTGGAGTGAAGTTCACATGCCAAAGGCCACATGGTCTCTGGAAGCCGAGCTCTCATTTTGCCATGTCATATAGAGCTGTGTGTCTACAGACAGTGCTAAATAAAGCTATGTGAGCAGCCATAGGATCCTTTCCAGGATGCTCTAAATGATCAACTGACACGGCAGAACAGCCATTTTCTCACCCAGAACAGGTGGTGGGTAAGCTGGCTGATCCTGGCAAGCCAGACCACCTTGCCATCATCTGTCAGGTCTCCACAGGCTGGATGCAATCTCTGCTTCAACTCCATTGAGTCAGCCTGGGAATGAAACCTAGGAGAGCTCAACTGCTTTGCTGATACAAGACCCAGTGCTGGTATGCAAGGTCCAAAACAATCTGATATGGCAACACGATGTGGCTGATTTGTGGAAGCTCCAGATGCATTTCTGCTAATTCAATCACTTTTTTACTTCAATCACACACTTGGTGTGAACACGTCTGGTAAAGGATGTATGTGTCAGGCACAAAGTCTTGGTCTGAACTCAAAGTCTGTTCCAGCCCAGATGCTCTAGAGGGCACCGTGCTCCCAGAGTACCACAACGTTTGTCCACATTGATGTGGAGGACTATTCCTCTGGTGAGACCTCACCTGGAGCACAGTTCTGCGCTCTCAACATAAGAAGGATATAGAACTATTGGAGTGGGTCCAGAGGAGGCCACAGAGATAACGCAAGGGCTGAAGTACCTCCCATATGAGGACAGGCTGAGAGAGTTGGGGTTGTTCAACCCGAAGAAGCGAAAGCTCCGGGGAGACCTTAGAGCAGCTTCCAATATTGAAAAGGGCTCCAGCAAAGCTGAGGAGGGGCTTTTTACAAAGGCATGGAGTGACAGGATGAGGGGGAGTGGCTTTAAATTGTAGAGGAGAAGATTTAGACTAGACATGAGAAGGAATTTCTTCACAATGAAGGTGGTTTGCTGTGAGGGTGGGTAGGCCCTGGCCCAGGTTGCCCAGAGAAGTTGTGCATGCCCCATCTCTGGAAGTGTTCAAGACCGGGTTGGATGGCACTTTGAGCAACCTGCTCCAGTGGGAGGTGTCTCTGCCCACAGCAGGGGTGCAATTAGATGGTCTTTAAGGTCCTGTCCAATTCAAACCTTTCTATAACTCTGTGACATTTCAGCTGTGAAACTTGTCATTGAAAGTTGCGCTTCTGCATTCGGGATGTCTGAAAAGATTTGCAACAGCTTACAGAGCATCCATTCTTCCTGGAAGACTGTGGGTGTTTAACCTCATCCAAAGGCATATAGTGCAGGAGAAGCTGTATTTGTGGTTATGTCTCTTACAACTAAACTGATTTTGCACTAGTGGTGATGTGTGCTAATGAGGAAAGGGTCACCAGCTGCAGGAGTTGTCTTTGAGGTGAGCTGAGGGCCATAGTGAGGATACATTCCCATCTCTGTGTCTGTGCACTGCGCCCTCCTGACTTCTCACACAGCACATGCCAGAGGCCTGAGGTGGCTGGCAGAAGAGGAGATCAGAGAATTGTAGAATCATTGATGTTGAAAAAGATCTCTAAGCTCATCCAGTCCAACTGTCAGCCCAACACCACCCCAAAGTGCCACGGCAATATGCTTTGTGAACATTCCAAGGATGGGGACTTCACTCCCGCCCTGGGCAGCCTCTGCCACGGCTTCACAACTCTGATGGTAAAGACGTTTTCCCTAACATCCAATCTAAACCCCTTCTGGTGTAACACGAGGCCATTTCCTCTTGTCCTATTGCTTGTTCCTTGGGAGAAGAGACCAGCCCACACACATATCCAAGCTCCTTTCCAGGAGCTGCAGAGAGTGATGAGGCCTCCCCTCAGCCTCCTCTTCCAATAACTCAGTTCCCTCAGCTGCTCCTCATCACGTTTGTTCTCCAGCCCCTTCTGCACCTCCTTTCCCTTCTCCGAATGTGCTCCAGCCCCTCAACGTCTTTCCTGGAATGAGGGACTCAAAACTGAACCCAGGATTCAAGGTGCAACCTCACCTGCAAGGAGCACAGGGGGACAATCCCTTCCCTGCTCATGGTGGCCACGCCATGATCCAAGCCAGGATGTGGTTGGTCTTCTTGGCCACCTCAGCCACTGCTGGCTTATGTTCAGCCGCTGTCGACCAGCATCATTACGTCCTTTTCTACTGGGCAGCTTTCCAGCTGCTCTCCCCCAGACATCAAGAGTTGTTTCTTAAGCTGGTGTAGGCAGGATCAGCTCTAAAGAAAGCTGCAAGTTGATTCTGCTGAAGGCACTTTGGGAACCATTCCTCTTTGTTTTGTTTTCTTTATGCGTAAGTAGTCATCTCCTTGATTCAGACCACCATCACTTACTTCTAGAATATCATATAAGAAAAGACTTATGCCTCACCAGACTTTAACTAAATTCAATCTGAAATGAAATGTTGGCTTCTTCTCTTTGACAAATCTTGCTGTTCCCCCCCTCTAAGGCTGCATCATTGTTACAGCCGGCAAGAAGTGTTACCAACAGGGCTTTGAAGTGTATCTTCATACCACATCCCTGTTTCCAGCCCTGGTCCTGACTTTGACATGGAAAAAAAGACAACTCAATTAAGATTACTCTGTGTTTTTTCTCTTTAGAGCTACAGATGTGGGTTTTGCACTCTGCAGCTGGCAGAAGGCAATGGGCAGATGAAGAGGTGGAATTTTTTTTCTAAATCTCAGAAAAGATGGAAGTCTAGGCACTACAGCAAATCTCCAGCTGCAACCAGATCTATTTAGACATGCATCTGAAGTCTATCAGTTGCTTTGGAAGTTTGTTGGGGGTGGAATTGTGGATTAAAAACAGTATACGTTATGAAAAAGTGCTGTGATTTATTAGAGCCCACATAATTTTTTGTCATTTGGCCCATGGCTGAGCTATTGATTTGTGAGAGCTGTGGTTTTCAATTGATTCACTAACAGTGCTTTGTTTGCAATAGCTGTGTTCCGACATCATTAAAACTGTCTTGCTGGGCTTCAATGCAATGTGGAGTGCTGGAGGGGTTACCTTGGGCTGAGTTTTCTCCTCAGTTCCCCGCACTTATTCCCTGAAGAGATTTGTTTCTTTCTTTGGCAATGTCTGAAACAACAATAATTAGCAGGAAGCCAGTTTTAACGGGTGGACTCATTAGACATACTGCCAGGTAAATCAAAGGTCAGGTGGAACTCTTTGGGTCTTAGGAGATGGTAGGCTTCCCCGTGGGAGACCTTCATAGCACAGGAAAAGGAACGGAGCTTTGGACAGAGGTTTCACCCCTCAGAAAACCTTGGTAAACTACCGGGTTTTGTAGATAAAAGATGCAGGTGGAAAATGTCTTTTTTCTGCTCAGCTACTGTGAACTGAAAAGCTGGTTAGGGATACTGGGAGTGCTTGAAAGAGAAGCAGCAGTGAGGAGGAATGCAATGAGAGATCCTAGAAAAGCCAGTGCATCTCTGTGATATGTCATGGCAAGATATATATTTGTGATAATAATTCATTTGTGATAAAATACTTTCTTTTATCAAAAGCAGTACCTGAAGGGATGTTGTAGACAGTAAATGACCAACCCACCAACTCAATTCCTGTTTGTGTGCCACAGCACCCTGCAGAATAACTTAGTTCTGCAGGGAACTCAGACCAGCTAGGTGGGACCTGCAGGTGTTTTTGGCCAGACATTGGACCCGAAATAGACAGAACTGGAACCCACACTGCAGGCATGCTTCTTCTCTATCAGTGATGGCCCTTTGAGCCCTTGATGGCTCCTGCATCCTCCTGTGCCCAAGAAATTTGGGTGAATTGCCCTAACACACAATGTTGCCAGACTACCATTATCAGTTACTGCAGTACAAATAAACAGCTGCTAAACTTAGGCCTTCAAAGAACACCTTACAAAGGTGGGAAACAAAAGCTGGAAGGGCTGCCCATGGTCTGGCAGGGATCCTAGCTCAGCAGGAGGACTCCCAGCTGCCTATTCCCTTGTCTGGCCCTGGGAAGAATCTTCCTTCCCCTGTGATGTGCTGGCTGCCCTGCACAGGTACTGCTGTGTTTGGCTTTGATACTATTAAAGCATGGGCAATGCTGAGAGAAATAAAGTGGTTTTGGTCATACCATAGCTCCATGGCTGGCAAAGAGGCATTCTCACTTAGTCTGGGCTGCAGAATACCATCAGTTTTGTGTAAGATATGGGTTTATTACTCCTAATTAAGTGGCATCTGTATGTTGCTAGCACTTGTTGGCTGCCTCAACCAGATGAGATCTAGCCACAAAGCCAAGAGGAATGAGTAACCAAGGCAAACACCAGTTTGACCACACATCCACGAAGCAGGAGTGTCATCTGAAAGCTTATCACTTAAAATTTAAATGGTCCCTATAAACAGATAGAGCCCATAAATCTGTTTGCTGGGATGAATCCTTATTTGCTGGAAAGGATAAAGCTTTACCACTGACTTTGAAGTTTTCTTGGAAGCACAGATGCTAAAGCAATGAGCGGTAACTAAAATTTTTTCGGAGAGTGAGAGAACACAAAATATGTATCATAGAATCATGGAATCATAGAATCATAGAATGGTTTGGGTTGAAAGGGACCTTAAAGATCACCCAGTCCAACCCCTCCACAGGAACAGAGACATCTTTAACCAGATCAGGTTGCTTAGAGCCCCATCCAACCCGACCTCGAGTGTTTCCAGTGATGGAGACTCCGTCACTTCTCTGTGCAACCTCTGCTGGTATTTCACCACCCTCATTGTAAAAATGTCTTCCTTATATCCAGTCTAAATCTACCCTCCCTTAGTTTAAAGCCAAAACATCTTCAGTCAGCTGTACGCTCAGGGCAGGCAGTGCTGCACAGGCAGTGCTGGGGAGATGCTGCCCATGGCATGCGAGCAGCGACAGAGGAGGGATCCATTGAGATTATAGTGGAGGCACCATAGCACAGTGCTGTGAAGGGATAATGTCAACGTTACAGATGAAGGAGTAGTAAAGAACAGCAGAAAAGGGGTTTTCTCCCATAGGTAATACAAGTCAGACTTAGAGCTGTCAGGTTTGCTCACAGACATAGAGGTCACTAAATCCATTTTGTGGAAAGGTGACAGATGAAGTGGGAATGGGCTGGGCTGCCTTAAGGTGAGAGCTCAGCAGCAGCAACAGCAACCTCCAGAGGGCTGTAGTGATGCTCCCTTGGCTGCACCTTCACAAACTCGTGGCAGTTTTGAGCAGAGACACCTTTTAATACAGTTCACCCTAGCGGTGGTGGCTACCCCACACCTGGAGGTGTTCAAGGCCAGACTGGTTGGGGCTTTGAGCCACCTGATCCAGTAGGAGGTGTCCCTGGTAGTGGCAGGGGGTGGGCTTTGAGGTCCCTTCCAGCACAAATTTTTCTCCTATTCTATGAAGTCCTCTAATAAGGATGCGATCACTTTTCTGAAACACGGGTAACACAATAGAAATGTAATTGTCTCCCTCAGCAGAGGAATAGTGGGTCAGTCTGGAGGTTAGACTAGGTATTTTGGATCTCCTTTGGCTCCGGATGAATGCACTAATCCAGCATTAAGACAAACAATGTCAGAAACTCCAGGAAAGCAAAACCTAACCCTGGCAAGACAGAACTCAGAATTAACCTGCAGTTTGCCTTTCATTCTCCAGCAAGTAAGACACAAAAGCCCTGAACCTGTTCTCCTGGAAGCCACCTAGGTAATATGCATGTGCATGAAGAGGTATTTGGAAGACAGTGGTCTTGCTCATATCTGTGTAGGAATGCAGAAAAGGCTGATACTGAAATTTGCACATGCTGAACTGTCCAACAGGAAGCAAAGCTGGGACACAGAATGAGAATTTATGTCAAGATCCCAACACAATGTTCAGCCGCCTTAGCCAGCTTCAGTTGCAGAAGTGTAGATGCTGCAAAGTGCACACAGGGTGCCCGAGACAGCCAAGAAGAGCCTTTTAGATCTGGAGTTACTACAGAACATGCAGTATTAATTGGTATTTTCTTATACCCTGGAGAACTAATGCAAAAAGGAAGACCTTATAAATTCTCTAATGACAGGACAAATTTCAAATGGAGCTCTTGCTTCCTTGTGACATCAAAGCAAATCAAGCAAGAGAGACAAATTTGCAAGGAAACTGGCCTTGTTCATTCTGGTGCTCATGAAACTTCTGTTTTCTTCAAATGAAGCAACCTTACAGGCTACGCCATGTATTCTGTGCTTAGGGATATCTTACAGCAAAATCCTATTCACTAAGAAAAAAATGTTTGAGCTGAGCTGAGCCTTTCCACTGTTTTTTTCAGTTGGGAACTGCTTTGGTAAGTTCTCCCTGCTGCGTGAGTAGCTCTCTATAGCCACCTATGAGCAGATGCTTCTTCCTAATACAAAACTGACCAACAGAAGTCTTGGCTCAACAGTGCTCTAAGTTACACCTACATCTTGAATCACACAAGTAAAATGAGTAATTGATACAAAACAGGTTAAGATTCATGTGGGTTTGGTAAAAACAATGGGCTGTACCCAAGGTCCAGGCTGAAAGGGGCGCCTGAGAGGTGATGTCTGAGGGTTCTATGCACAATGAATCCTCTGACATGCCAGAGCCTGAAGTGAACGTTTCCAGGAGCTTCAGGTGGTATTTTTGAAAGTGATTTGGGTACATTTTGGCAGTTCAGCCTATCATTTCCACCTGTTAATCTCAATGCTCAGTCTCAGTTTCCACATCCCTTTTAGTGCCCTCAGTAAGTCTTTCAACTGTGAATTCAATTGTTTCCACCACCATTGCATCTCACTGAGTCACTAGCCCATTTGGGAAGCGTTTTCCTCATTTTAAAATGGCCTCATTTACCCTGAGCAAGGTTAGATGAGTGTTTCACAACAGGAATCTCGGCCATTGACTCTGATGCTTGTTCTTGATGCCCAAGAGCATCCTCTTCTCCTTGCCACCAGTCCAAGTGCAAATTGTTCATAAGAACAATGCTGTAGTGTAAAGCCTGCTCCTTTTCTTTGAATCTGTCTTCTTTTGGCTATAAATACGAATAGAAAATGTCATTCACAGCATTTGGGCTCTTATATTGGAGTTAAGCCTGCTTTTGTGTGTTCCTTCCTCAGAGAAGTCACCTTGTCCAAAATCTTTCCAGAATGCCACCGCTTCCAGCCAAAGCTCTGTAACCTCAGACGGCAGTGTTTGTTCGTTTATGCTCTCTGTGATCACCTTTAAAAGGACCCAGGAACAGAAC
The DNA here is from genome assembly GCF_017976375.1 of Cuculus canorus. Taxonomy (NCBI): domain Eukaryota; kingdom Metazoa; phylum Chordata; class Aves; order Cuculiformes; family Cuculidae; genus Cuculus; species Cuculus canorus. The sequence goes on from NC_071441.1 coordinate 56,277,539, forward strand.
TAGGTAGAGCTAGCACTGGCCATAGACCTTCTAACTTGCTCCTCGATTTTCTTCAGGGAGCCATCTGGGGCCCATGTCCTGTCTCCATTCAACTGGAACCAACTGTTCTTCTAGGGCTAAGGCTATTTTTGCCATGGACAGTAAAAAATATAGAATGGCTTGGGATGGAAGGGACCTCAAAGCACGTCTAGTTACACCCCATGCTATGGGCAGAGACACCTCCTACTGCATCAGATTGCTCCAAGCCCCATCTAACCTGGCCTTGAACACCTCCAGGGATGGGGCAGCCACCACTTCTCTGGGCAACCTGAGACAAGGACTTCCCACCCTCACACAAGGAAATATTTCTTCCCAAGATCTCATCTCAATCTCTCCTCTTCCAGCTTAAAACCACAGCCCTTCAAATGGTTCTCATTTCTTTGCATCTGGGTGGACACTTGAACAGAGTGTGGCTGTGGGCAGTGGATAGCTGTGTGGTTGGCACTGGAGGACATGTTCATGCAGCAGGTGGTACTCCTCTCTGCCTTAAGGGGCTGTCACCTGGCCTCATCTTACTCCTGTCTGGATTGATTCAGGAAAAAGTCCTTCACTTAAGTGCTTCTTCACTATAGATGGTGAGGCAATGTGTGACTGGTTTCTTGCGTAGAGAGGAAAAACACTTGGAGAATTGTGATAGTTTTGTAGTCTGTGAATTGCTGAGGTTTTTTAAAGCCATTTTACAAAATATGGCACAGGAGACACAGAAATTCTTACTTCTTAAAGTGGTCTGATCTCAATAGTTCTTTAAAACCAGAGTGATAACTTTTAACAGGAGAAGATCTGGAGGCAAAGTGCTGAGAGGTATCTGTCATGGTTATTCCCAGCAGCAAGAGAGACACTGGGGCAAGGCAGGTTGATGTCCTCATCTCCTAACATCTCCACACCTCTCTTTCTCCTGCTCCCTGGGCTGGTAGCTGTGCAAGGCTTGTTGGTTTCTCCTTCCTGAGGAAGCAGGGAACCCTCCAGAAACAGCTGCTGATGGCCAGAGGAGCAGCCACAGGCACCAAGGGGGAGGAGGACTTGTCCAAAAGGGCTTGCAGAAATGGCCAGACTGCACTGTGGGATGTTACATGCAACATGCCAGCTGATGCTAGCCTGGCCAGTGTGTGTGTGTCTGGCAAGGACCTCCTTCAGCTGCACTCATCTGCATCACTGCTGGCATCATCCATGACACTGCGGAGTGAGCCTCCTTCTCACCCTGTCTGATTTTAGATGTTCAACTCACTCACACATTTGGAAGAATTTGATGTTCTGTTCGAGAGTGATAGAACAATGACATACAAGGAGGTGTACAGGAAAGCTGGCATGGGATTTTTTATAAAGGCATGGATTGACAGGGTGAGGGGATTGGCTATACGAGAGGGCGAGATTTAGGTTGGACATAAGGAGGAATTTCTTCACAATGACAGTGGGGAGGAGCTGGTCCAGGTAGTCCAGAGCAGTGGTGGCTGCCTCATCCCTAGAGGTGTTCAAGGCCAGTTTGGATGGGGCTTTGAGACCCTGACCCAGTGGGAGGTGTCCCTATCCATGGCAGGGGGTAGGAATTAGATGATCTTTAGGGTCCCTTCCAACTCAAACCATTCTATGATTCTATGATTCTATGACAGAAGAAGGCTGCTGAGCTGTTACCTCTGCACCGAGTAATCTATATTCTGTTTCAGGTTTCCAATTCCACTTTAACTGATTCCACTGATTGATTACTTCAGTTCCAGATTGTGCCCACAGGTTTTCTGAAACTAGCTGTAAATACAAACAAACCCCAAACCTCAAAGACTGAAGAAGCCGGACCATAACCACCTTCACACACTGCACTGAAATCGTGCCATGCTCCTTTGGTTCAAATCCAGACAACGTTCCTTTAAGGACCTGAGCTGTAATGAAAACAACACCTTCCACTTACAGAGATAAATCTAAATACCTGGTGATTTCATCACTGCCCAGCACTTGATCACCTCAGCCTTCAGCTAAAAGCATATAAAGTAATTTAAGGGAGAAGGAGGAAAAGATAAAGAGAAATTAAAAAGCTAGTGACCTTGCAACTGTGATTTTTAAAGACTGCACTTCTATCACTAAAAATCCTGTACGACGAGCAGCTGTGATCAATTGCTTTAACTGTGTGCTTTCTGCCTACTTTTCTGGAGGATTTTCGCTTTGCAATCCATTTCATAAGACTGTAGCACAGTTGACACTGTTGTTAGCCTGCTTTCACAGCACAAAACACAGATCCCAGAAGAGGCATCACATTATATACTGCCTACGGAGAATAACTCAGCTGCGCAAAACTTATAGAAAAGCTCTGTATGTCTGTGTAATAATTCCTAATTATGATGAATTTCCATTATTTCACTGGGTATTTTCACTATTCCATTGGTCAGAGTAAAGGATCTTTGAGAGGGAGAGGAGAGCAGAGAGGGACCTGACTTCATCCCTGTGCCTGCATTCCATGGCTTGAACAAGTTTGTCTCTTTTAGTGTTAATATTAGAAGGCAGAACAGCAGCCAGCAGACTGAAAGCCTAGTGTTGATTGAATCCTGGTGAGAACAAGCCTAATTACACAGTGCTTGAAATTGTGTCACAGCATCCTGCCTGCATCAGGGCTTCTAAAAGTAGCTGACAGCGGGATTTTAGCTTTTAATATCCCCGCACAGAACCTGCATCCTCAACACACGGTTATTCCTAATGTCACCCATACTGCATGATCTCATTGGCATGAATTGGTTTACCTATTAGAGATAATGTTATTAAATTTTTTTTAGTTTCTTACTTAAGCAGAAGTTCTAGTTTCTTTTAAAAATTAGCAGACAGATAAACAATTAGTGGAGAAATTCCAGTGCCGCCATTTATTCTTCTGAACCTTAAAATAGGTTCAGCAAAATTCATGCAATGTCAAGAACACTGCTGACACGGTTGATTCTAGGGTTATACAAGTAATAAGCTGATGATATTCTTTCTATCATTAATGTTTGTGTGTATATATATATAAAATATATGTATATCTGTATATAGATAGTTATATAGGTACTGCTATAGGTACTGATAGATACATAGATATGTAGATATATAGCTATCATACAATCATAGAATGGTTTGGGTTGGAAGGGACCTCAAAGCTTACCCAGTTCCACTCCCTGCCATGGACAGGGACAACTTCCACGGTATCAGGGTCTCAAAGCCCCATCCAACCTGTCCTTGAACACCTCCAGCCACCACTTCTCTGGGCAGCCTGGGCCAGGGCCTCACCACCCTCATCAGGAAAAATTTCTTCTTAATGTGTAATCCAAATCTTTCCCCCTCCAACTTAAAATCGTTCCCCATTGTCCTGTCACTCCACGCTCTTGGAAAAAGCCCCTCCCCAGCTTTCCTGGAGCCCTTTCCAGTACTGGAAGCTGATCTAAGGTCTCCCCAGAGCCTTCTCTTCTCCTGGCTGAACAACCCCAACTCTCTCAGCCTATCCTCATATGGGAGGTACTCCAGCCCTTGCGTCATCTCTGTGGCCTCCTCTGGACCCATTCCAACAGTTCCACGTCCTTGCTATGTTAGGGATTCCAGAATGGGACATAGGGACCCAAGTGGCACCTCACAAGGAAGGTGTAGAGGGGGAGAAGCCCCTCCCTCATCCTGCTGGCCACTACACTGCACAGATATACATATATACATACATATATGTATATACACACATACACATATGTCTACTAACATAGAAAAATAGACAGATATAGATTAGATGTAGATGTAGATGCAGATATACTTTTTCTGAAATGATCCTTACAGCCACATTCTGTAATAATAACCGCATGCTGTAGCAAATATAAATACAATTTGTTTTCCTAAGTTAGTCTGCAACACTTTTTGTGAAAAAGAAAAAGGTTTTAAACTAAAGCATCAGACAATTAGAACTGATTTGACGGCACCTTCCAAAACTGGCAGCCATGCTGATGATCTGGGGATCTTTCCGATTTCAGTGGACTTTGCAGGTATAAATCCAGTTGGGAATTAAAGCAAATTTCAAAGTTTTGTTTCCACCCGGCCATCCAACTCTAATCCCACACTCTAACACTAGAGCTGGCGCATTGTGCTGCTGTGTGCTCCAGACAACATTGGACTTGCTATGGGATGTGCAGAGAAAAGACTTATTGCATGGACTGACTCCAGCGTCCTTTAATCTTCTGCAGCTGAATGTGAATCTGCTTGCTCCAGGCAACTCCCAAGTTCTGGATCTAAAGATCCTGCAGTGATGAGCGCTGGCACACCCTTGTATGTGGATACGCACTTGCAGTTGGAAGAAGAAGCTGCCGTGACAATGAGGAGCCAAAGGCACCACAGCACGGGACAGAGAAATGTCATGTCCGTGCTCATGTAACTCCTCAGTGTTAGACATCCAATATTTGCGTATCTCTGCAACGGATAATTTTGGAAAGTACCTTTTCCATTTGCTCCTACAGACTGGCCCCGTCATCAGAGAGGTCACTGTAATGATTTTTTTATAGCCAGGTTTTCATTTATGCCAGTGTTAGACCTATTAATATAAACACAGTTCATCGTAAATAGTTTAGTCACACCATGGAATTCCCTGAGGGAACATCCTTTATGCAGCTTAAACCTCTCACATCAGTTTAGCTTATGTCATTGCTTTCTTTTTACAAGCACACACCAAATTTCAGCCTGCACATGTAAACATTTGTACAGAAGTCTAGTCTTGTTTAACAAAATCAACTTCAATTTTAACACCACAATAAACCCCTGTGACCCTTCTGAGCATTTCTGGTAATGGCTAAAGAACTTCAGTGCAAATTAGGATCATGTTCTTAAGTCCTGACTGAGTTTCATTAACATTAAACTGATGTAAAAGAATGCAAATCAAAATATTCTCCCAGCCTCCTCCCCCCTCCCTTGCATGTTGCATATCTGATTTAGCTGAGTTTGCTGCTTGCTCTTCAGCGATTTGATCTTTCGTCAGCCTCATCCAAACAGCATTCCCTGTGCCAAGAGCTCAATAAAATCCTCCATCACAGGGAGCCCGAATTAATGGGGTCTTCAGGTAAACAAAACAAATAAGTGACCCTGAAATGAATTTTCTGCATGGACATCTGACACATGTGAGGAGCCATCTGGCATTGAGTCTGCACCTAAAGCAATTTGATAGGGGTGGTGGGGAAGTGAAAGTAGGAATCCTGTAATTTGTATTCACAAACCTAATCCAACTACAAGATCCTTTGAGTAGCAGCATGAAAGTGACATCCAGCCTATTTAAAATACCTTTCCTGACCAACTCTGACAACCGGCAGAATTAGCATTCATGTCTCTCTTTGTTACTGGCCACTCCTAAGAAGAACCAGCAGCCCTTCCCCAAGGCAGCAAAGGGAGAGAAGGGCAGGAAATTAGGTCTAATTGAAGAAAGAAGAGACCTGCAGGAATCCTCCTGGCTGGGCAGTTTGAAGATGAAGTTCCTTGGAGATCATAAAAAAAAAAAAAAGGTACAGAATAGTTCTCATGTCTGCAGGCAGAAGATTGAAAAGTCAGTCCAACTTTGAATTGCTCCTTCCAAAGGAATTTTCAGTCTTTTCAAAACTACAAAGTACCTGCATTGCTTTCCCCTACCCAGGTGGTCTGTGGAACAGTAATAACTTCATGGATCCAAAGTTTGTTGCTAAAAGAATTAAAAAGCTATGTATAAACATGCTTTTGATGGAGAATCACCAGCCTACAGCTGATATGTACAAGGGTTTTAATAGGCAAGGTCTCTCCCACTGCAGAGGAGTCAGCTGCAGTTGCAAAAAGTCAGTCTCATAAATGCAAAGACTGAACAAACTGGAATAAATCTGCATGCATGGTGAGAGAAGAAATGGTGATGGACTCTTGGGTGCAACATCAGATATCACAATGGTCCCAGGACGTACAAAAAGCTTCAAATCTTCATATTCCTTAAACCACAACTTCTTGTCCTGGCACAGCCCAGTACAGGTTGTGCCCACCAGACACGGGCAAAACTGAAGGCCTTCAGGTGGAGGCACAAGCGGATCCGCTTCCCATCTCAGACAGAGATTAGCTTGATGACTATTAGCAAATCGTTAGCCTCAGTTTTCACCATCTGTAAAAAATGAGTGGCTTTGAGCACTCATCTCATGTTGATCCCTATTTTAAGTCATTATAGGAAGCATAGGTTGTCACAGAAGGCAAAATTCAGATTAGAGATGTCTTGTAAGTGCTAGGCAAGAAATGTCTTTGTACATACGTTAGCCAATAAGTACCACTGCTTGTTAAAATCTTAAATTTGAGACCCATTTTATCCTTCTGTATCTTTGATTTCTAATAGCAAGCATGAATTTTATGTCCAATTTAAGCACTTTTTTTTGTTGTATACAGTAATTCACCCTTAGATTTAGGCAGTGGGTGACCCCAAATCTCTGTTTTCAGTTGAGAATAGTTACAAAGGTATTTACCAGTTTTTCAGTAGTTTTACCCAGAAAATTAGACAGCAATTCAAAAAGGCAAAATCAAAGAAGGTTCAGAAAAAGTACAACTTATTGTATTTACTAATTAACTTCACTAGCATTAATTACTCAGCAGTGAGGCCACAGGCTCCTTCATGCCCTATATGAAGATTAAGACCTACACTTCCTCAAAGTAACAGAAGGCATTTAAAGGAACAGGAGTCATCAGAGAAGAACGACCCATGATTTCCATCATTGCCCAGGGCAGTGTATGTGGCGTGTACTGAGCTGTATAAAGGGATGAACACTGTGAGCATGATGCTGTGCAGAGATCATAGAATCATAGAATCATGGAATGGTTTGAGTTGGAAAGGAAAGCCCAGCTAGTTCCACCCTCTGCCATGCGCAGGGACACCTCCCACTGGATCAGGGTTTCAAAGCCCCATCCAACCTGACCTTAAACACCTCCAGAGAAGTGGCAGCCACCACTTCTCTGGACAACATGGGCCAGGGCCTCAGTACCATGATTGCGAAGAATTTCCTCCTGATGTCTAATCTACATCTTCCCTCTTTCAATTTAAAATCATTCTTCCTTGTCTTATCATTCCATGCCTTTGTACACAGTCCCTCCTCGGCTTTCTTTTATGTACCCTTCAGGCTGTAAGGTGCCCTTGGAGCCTTCTCTTCTCCAGGCTGAATAACCCAAACTCTCTCAGCCTGTCCTCATATGGGAGGTACTCCAGCCTTCTGATCATCTTTGTAGCACTCCTCTGGACCTGTTCCAACAGCTCCATGTCCTTCTTGTGCTGAGGATTCTAGAACTGAACAAAATACTCCAGGTGAGGTGTCACAGAAGAGAAGAGTAGAGGGGCAGAATCACCTCCCTTGACCTGCTGGCCGCACTTGATTTGATGCAGCCCAGGACACAGTTGGTTTCTGGGCTGTTGGTTTCATAGCACACACTGCTATGTCATGTTGAGCTTCTCCTCCCCAAGCACCCCAAGTTCTTCTCCACAGGACTGCTTCCAATCACATCATCTCCCAGCCTGTATTGAAGCTAGCAGTATTAAAGGGGACTTTTTCTTCGTGTTTTAGGTAGCACTTAGCCTGGCAGGGTTTTGCCAGCACCGATCCACCTTGGACTATAGGACAACGTATACATCATTCACCTTGCCCAGGAGCTGTTCTACATGTTCTGTATTAGCACAGACTCGATAGGATAGCAGTCAACAATGATTAACAACCATGTTTACCCAGATCTCTTTCTGTGGTGTAGAAGCCTGATCTTATGGAGATGCTGGGCATGTTTTGGCTCAGCTGCAGTGCACTTGTAGCAAGTGAAGCTGTTTTGATAACTAATGTTCTTTCCACCACGGGGCAAGATGGAGTAAAGATAAAATCATGTGAGTTAATAAAAAAGGTTAAGCTGAGCTTCCAAAAATTGTAACTCTGGGTTCATTAAAGCTTTAGATGAAGTTTTAGAAGGAGACTCACACCCCAGATTAATGCATTTTACTTAGGTTGAGATCTTACAACAACCATTGCAGGTACTGTATTTCTGTGAAGGCCAGTGATATCTTTGGTTAATCGACATCTCTCTCCAAATGTATCATTGTGTAGCACTTCCTGTTTGGATGTGCACTGTTGTGTCTGAATCGCTGCATCAGAATATAAGATGAGTCATGCAGGACCAGCACGGATTTTGTGTCTCTTCCTGAAAGAGAAAGGATTTCTTCAGCAAATGTGGGACAGTTCTTATTCCAGAGACCAGGCCAGCACTGCACAGGGGTGTCTTATCAGTTTCAACTTCTTGCTTTCCCCACGACTTGCTCACAATGCTGTCCTAATCATGATTATAGGCTGAATGTACTTGTGATGCGGTCCTATAGAAGTAATAGTCTGTTTGACCATCCGTGCCTCAGTTTCCCCAAATAGATGAATAATTACTGCCTCTGTCTTGGCTTGCAAACATTCATTACTGTAATTACTATTTATAATGAAAGAATCCATAGAAAAACAAAGAAAAGAAACTCTCAGTTCTGCCAATGAGTCTTCATACACTTGTCTCACGATGACGTATCCTGCAGCTCTGCTGGCTTTTTGCATGCAAGAGTGACTAAGAGATTTCATGGAGTTGTTTCCAACATGCAAAGCCATAACCTGAAAAACTGCATCCATTAAACACAGTTCTGCTGGTCATGGTTTTAGGTCAGGCACTTGCACTGGCTTGCTCTTATCCCCACCAAAAATACTTTTTTCAGTATTACTCATTCCTGAGGAACCTATCCATCTATCTGTGAGTCATCCTGATCTGGTTACTATTTTCCTAGATGTTTTAAATTCCTGGATTGAAGTCCCACTAGAACAGGGATGGTGGAGAAGTGAGGAGAAAAAACTTGCTGCAGTGAATCTTCACCACTTCAAACATGGGGTGTTTCTGTTACCATGCTTTAACATAGTTAAAAAAGTTGTATAGTGGGTCAAATCCATCACTGGGGGAGGGCGGGGGGCACATAAGAACCTGGAAGCAAGAACAATGTAGCGTCTGCAGGGAGCAGCAACTGCAAAGCACTGGCTGGTGCAGCCTCTCATGTTCCCAAAAATACTTTGCCTGTGCCTGGCAGTAGCTCTGCACCAGAGAAAGGTCCAGGCGAAAACCTAAGTGCAACTCAGCCATCATTAGTCACACATGCCTTTATAGTCAGCGGAGCACTGCTTTCAGTTCTGGAATCCCCAACAAAGGAGGGACATGTATATGTTGGAGGAAGTCCAGAGGAGGCCACAGAGATGATGCAAGGCATGGAGCACCTCCTTTATGAGGACAGGCTGGAAGAGAAGGCTCTGAGGAGACTTTATTGGATCCTCCCAGTACTGAAAGTGTCTCCAGGAAAGCTGGGCAGAGGCTCCTGATCAGGGAGTGCAGGGATAGGATGAGAGGAACGGTTTTCAGCTGAAAGAGGAGAGATTGAGATGAGATCTTAGGAAGAAATATTTTCCTGTGACCATGTTTTCCTCTGACCCTGTTGGCTAGAGACTCATAGAATCGTAGAATTATGGAATAGTTTGGGTCGGAAGGGACTGCAAAGACCAGCCAGTTCTACCTCCTGCCATGGGCAGGGACAACTCCCTCTGAATCCCAGTCTCCAAGCCCCATCCAACCTGGCCTTGAACACCTCCAGGGATGGAGCAGCTACCACTTCTCTGGGCAACATGCCAGTGACTCCCTGCACTCATCATGAAGAATTTCTTTGTGATGTCTAATCTAAATCTTCCCCACTCCAGTTTATAGCCATATAGAAGCAGTGGCTGCCCCATCCCTGGAGGTGCAGGAACTGAACAAAAGCTCATTAAATAAGACACCTCGCTTCTGGGTGGGTCTTGCTTTTTCTCTCTCTTTCTGCAGTAATTAATCCTTCAGGTATTATTAAGTTGTTTAGTAAGCAAATAGCACAAAGGAATGTTTGCACCCCTTCATATTAAAAAATAAAGCTCTTGTTTTTTCTATTTTAGGATCCAAAGATATATCGTATACGTCCCAGGAAAGGGAGCCAGGCTTCTGTAGTGATCCTTTGGATCCATAGGATTCTATGATGGAGGAACATCTTCGTGTCTAATGTCTCTTGTCATTAGACTATAAATCAAACCAGGCATAAATAACAGATAGTAGACATGCAGAACTTAGTCATCCCAACCCAGATATTTTCCAAATTATGTGTCTCATGAGAGTATCTGAACTTTTGAGAAAAATCAATGAATTTCACCTCAGTTCCGCAATATAGAGCATCATGGAGTGGAGTAGAATGAGATGTAATGAGGTGGGATGGAATGAAATAGAAGTAGAAATACATAGAAATAGAAATAGAAATAGAAATAGAAATAGAAATAGAAATAGGAATAGAATAGAATAGAATAGAATAGAATAGAATAGAATAGAATAGAATAGAATAGAATAGATCAGATCTACAACAATCATCTAGTCCATTTCCACTTATGCAGGAGGCAACAAAAAATATCCTGATGCGTACACAGAGAAGTTGAGTGAGCAAGAGAACAAGGTAGTGTTTGGGTCCTAAGTATGTCACGTGTGTCTCTGCTCTGACAATATATCTTCTATTTTCCTCACCCTCGTCACAAAGCCATTTTTCCTTTTGAGCCTTGACCTCCTGAGAAAGGGACATTCAGCCCTAATGCCATCCCTGTGGAAGCCACCACTGTGAGGGCCATGGGCCCAGTGGTGCTTTTTCCCAAAGGTTTTTCTGTGTTTTAGCATTTGGTTTTCCAAACGTGGAGAGAACATAGTGACAGCATAGCCTTCCTCATCTGTTAGCATAGCCTCCACTGAGATGCACTGAGCCTCCACTGAGATAGGGGAAAGGAGCTAGGGAAGGGTCTGGGGAACAAGTTTTATGAGAAGTGTCTGAGGTACCTGGGGCTGTTTAGTCTGGAGAAAAGGAGGCTGAGGGATGATCTTATTGCTCTCTGCAGCTCCTGAAAGGTGGCTGTGGTGAGATGGGTGCTGGTCTCTTCTCGCAAGTGAGAAGTGATAGAATGAGGGGAAAAGGCCTCAAGTTACCCCAAGGGAGGTTGGATTGGATATTAGGAAAAATGTCTTTCCTGACAGTGATGAAGCCGTGACAGAGGGAGCCTGGGGCAGGGGTGGAGTCCCCATCCCTGGTGGGGTTCAAAAATTGTGTGGCCATGGCACTTTACGACATGGTTTATTTGGCTTTGTGGGGATGGGCTGACTGCTGGACTAGATGAACTGAGAAGTCTTTTCCAACCTTAACAATTTTATCATTCTATGATGTGTCTCCAGCAGTCACCTGTGTCATCACTGCGTTGTCAGGAACAGGAAAGAAGAAAATTATCTCAGTGAAATGGTTCACATTCAGACCCATCTTTCCGTTCCTCCTCATCCGTGTCCTGATTTCCCAGCCAAGAGGATGCATTTCCATGAGGCACTTTACTTTTATGGATATAAATTTAAACGGCGCAGAGTAGAATGCAGCCCAGGCATTAGCAGCTGTTTTCCACACCATTAGCTGTGCTATCAGTTCATGCTCAAAGTGTCGGGCTGCACCTTGATCACTGTGACTAATATTTGCTCCTTAGCAAGACATCTGCTTTTAATGAAACTTTAAAGGCAATTAGTGATTCAGTGTGTCAGTGAATTGGCTTTGTACAGCTGAAGAGGAGTTAAAAATCTTGCCTGTAGTGCAGTAAATGAAAAGGCTTTAATGGTCCCAGAACAGTCATCAATTACCTCCATTATCCCACGAATTCTCTCTTGCAAATTTCTTTGCAAGTGTAGTGAGCTGGTTCTTCAAAAAAAAAAACAAAAAAAAAAACCAAAAAAAAACAAAACCAAAAAACAAAGCTGAGAATGTTTTCCAAGCAGGAACATCTGTTTCAGGAATGAACTGGTCGGCAACTTGTGGGAACATGCTTTTTCGCAGGGAGCTTCTTATCACCAGGCTGCCAGCCCTGCTCTAGGTAAACTCTACAGCCCTGGGAGGGGATTGGAAAAGTGGTGATTAGCATAGCTTGCCCTCAACCCATGGCATTAAAATATTTCAGTGCATGACGTGTCATTTTCACACAGATCAGTTTTGTCTTGTTCTTGTTGTAAACGAACTTGCGTGTTCTGAGGGGAGACGGGATGTAAATGGAGATGCCAGATGTCATAAATAATTCTGGCCTGGTGAGCTTCTTACGGTGCCACTGTTGTTAGATTTAATGATGTCAGGCAGAAATGGACTCGAAATGTATCCTTTCTGGAATACTGAAACCATTCACGCAAATTGAGAAGCTCTGTGTTCTATCAATGCTTTTCCCATTCCTACAGCTCCAGTGCCAAGTATTGCAAGTACTTGGAAATAAAACTACACAGAAACGTACTCATTTCCTTCCAAAATTCCTTGCTGAGGAATTGGATATCTCATGATTTTAAAAGAAACCAGATCAGGGCAAATTTCCAAATAATATTTTTTCCTTCATCTTCCTTCCTTCCTTCCTTCCTTCCTTCCTTCCTTCCTTCCTTCCTTCCTTCCTTCCTTCCTTCCTTCCTTCCTTCCTTCCTTCCTTCCTTCCTTCCTTCCTTCCTTCCCTCCTTTTTATTTTTAAATTTGAATAAAGGAAATGACTGAATATTTGGCCTCAGTTGTGTTGCTTATTCTTTTTCACCATGAAAGCTCAGAAAACTCAGTCTGATCTTCTTGCAGCAGCAACACTGGGGAAGTATAAGGGATAATTATTTTGTACACTTACTGCTTCAGAAGTCGACAGATTTGTATCTGACAAAGAGATCCTTTATGCACCACCACTTGTCAGTGCACATTTTGAACAGATATTTCAGGAAAGGAAACCAGGTACAAAACAAACTTATAATTAAAAATCCTCTTTTCTAAGTTGCTCAGTTTTGAGTTTCTTATCTCTTGCTGTGTCACCGTTGTGATGCTGCTGAAGGTAACAGAGGAAATTATAGCCTAGAAGAACCTGTATTTCTAGTTAAAAAAGCAAACAGATGTGTTCTCTTTATAAAGAGCACACTGACCTAATTAGTGTCAAGTTATCCCAATTATCCTCTTTTTATTCCACTCCCTGTGTAGTTTTGAGTTGCTGCCATCAGGAAATTGGGTGGATCTCACTGTTCAAAATGCCAAATTGCCACCCATTTCTAGCTCTTCCTGGCTTGCCAAAATGAAACGCGCAAAAGAAACTGTGTTTTTTTCACAGGTGCAGGCAACCACACAGTGGGTCTATTTGTTGTACCCTTGCTAGACAAGCTTTTGTTTTGACTTCCCCAGTCACAACACTCCCACGTGAAGCAGGAACAGTGCAAAAATTTGTCACTTGAAAGCCTGGAGAATGCCACACAGCTGCGGGAGCAGGTTCATTAATCTGCTTCTGTACGAATTCAGCTGGGGGAATTTGCAGTGAAATTGATACCAAGGACAGAGCTGCACACTGACTTTCCTTTGCCTGAAAAACAACTTTTTTTTAAATTGTTTTTATTATGGCTAAGCTGTTATCTGGCCAGCTGCCCCCTAAAATGTCAGTGTCAGAAAAAAGGGGAAGACACCAAGACAGAAATAAGCAGCTGAGGGATCTAAAAAGACGTGTTTGCTGACCCTGGTGCTGTTCCCAGACGAGCTTGCCCTCACCTGGAGGTTTTCCACTAAGGCACTAACAACGTGTACCTGTGCAGGGACACACAAGAGTGGTACATGCCAACCTGTTCCCAAAATGATTATATAATGGTAGTTCAACACATTCGATCAGCTATTTAAGTCAGATTCAGCGTGCCTTCCTCCATCCGTTCAAAGGTTTTGGAATTGCATGTCTGTTTATTACCCTTTTAAAGAACCCCTGAGTACTACCGCATAACGTATTTATAAATGGGAGGGGTACAAAATGAAAACATTGTGAGTCTGTATGGAACATGGCACAGAAATCAAAATATAGTACCAGAAGAGATCGCTAAAACCAGGAGAAAGTCACATTAAAACATCATAACAGAGTAAGAATAATAATATGTTTATTCTGTTAATAAGAATTACTGAGATAATAAAAATTATTGGGATATTAATAACTATTCAATTATAATTATGATAAAATATTTTTATGATAATATAAAATATTTTTATGAGAATATAATTATGATAAAATAATAATAATTATGATAAAACCCATATTTTGACACTGATTCAAAAAAGCAGTTTGTTGTTGCTTTCACTGCTCTCACAACCCAGCAATATATTAACAATCTCCCAACATCGAGCCAGGAAAACCTCTGAGTTTGAGATTGCATTTAAGGTGATGCTGAAGCGTTACTCTGTGAAAGGAGAGATTTAAGTGCAAGGATGGATGTTCCCTGGAATCAGGACCTGGCATGATGCTAAAAATGCACCTGGTGCCTGTGTCAGAAGTGCATGAGGTTCAGAGACCCCCAAGGCTCAGACTCGTCTGGGTGCTAAACATCTCCAACTTCCTATTTCTGGAGATCTCGTTGCAGTGGTGGACAATTGCTCTAAGATGTATTAAGATGCTCTTCTTCTGCTTGCGTTTAAAACAAAGGATGAGCAAACAATGAGAAAAATGATTATTTATGTGATTTTGCAGGACAAACATCTGCAACAGCAGTTTCTAAGTGCTCACATCTGCTTTCCCATTGCCAAGAGGACCTGGCAGAAGAAGCCAGTGTGCTTTACGTGACAACAGCACCAAAAAAAATCTGTATACAGGGGAGCTGAAATGGGGCAATGAGGAAATACATCTGCAAAACCATATCAGCTGCAAGGGCTGGTGACCACAAGTGGGACCCAAGACATCTGCTGAGACATTGGGTTGGAAAGCGAAGACAGGGAGTGGTTATCTGTGGGATGCTCCCAGCTGTGTTGGGGTGGGGGTTGCTGAGTCATGGTCTCTGCAGGAAGGTTTGCTGAGTCACAGTTGGCACAACACTTGCTCCTGCTCTGCCCTGGCAATTTCGTTACTCAGCACTCTGCCTCTACTTCTGGTTTCTTCTCCCACTTTTGTTCCAAAGTCTAACAGTCCTTCCCCCAGAAAGCACTGAATATTGCACCATCATCACACAGCCTTATTGCATCTTTTCTGTGGGTTGCTTACAAATGAATCAGCAGCAGAAATTTGAGAGAGGAAAGAATTGGTTCTGGTGTCACACTGTGCATTTGAAATGCTCAGCAAACCCTGTGTGCGACACAGTACAAGGTTATTGCAAAGGCACTGGGGCTCACACATCTCCGTTAGAGAGGAGGACCTTAAAGAGGGAAATTAGTCTGTTTAATACTTAAATCATGTCCAACTTGAGGCTTCACGAAAGCAAATAAGATTGCATTAGCATCAGCCCTCCATGATCAGAGAATCGGGTGCTGTCTCCTTGCCAGCAGCACCAAGGAGGGCTGCAGCCTCTGGCATCTTGGCCTTGCTGAAGCAGGGAGGGCTGTCAGTGGCCAGATTCACCTTGGCCAATGCAGCATTGCAGCAAAAGAGATAACCCATCCAGACAAGTGACCTTCCATTCCCAGAGGTCCTTCTCTCAATAAAGAGCGTGCACTGACTACGTGTGCCAGCAGCTGATGCGGGCTGTGCCCTTCTGTTTCAGCACAGCAGGAAAACTGAAGTGAAATCCTGCAAATTTCAAGACAAAGCTAGTAGTACAGGACATAGAACAGCATTTCATGGTTTTAGTGATGAATGGTAGTAGCAGTCAAAATTATTTAATGTTTGCGAGTGAATGTGCACCATCTGATTCAGTTTTGCAGGCAGGCATTTGTTTCTGAAGTAGTGAACCATGCATGCATCACTCCTGAAGTAACCTCTCCGAGGCAGTGCTGATCCCTAGGTACCAATATTTATGAGCCTAATCTGGTCTTAAATGTTGTTTTGAAAGGCGGTGGCTAGGTACCCCATGATGCTGGAATTCTTCAGCAGTGGTTTGTAGGAGGTACATAACCAGTGCCAGAAAACAAGTTCGATGCCAAAGTATGAGAGGAATTGGTACCGAAAGGAATTGATACCAAAAGGAAGAAATGCTTCAGCTGTAAGAGCTGAGGGAAAGGAGCGCTTTTCCTTGTATGCCATGTGTGTTCACATTAAGCTGACTCCACAGGACAACAAGGGAAGGGGAGGAAGAAGTATAGGGCCAAATTTGCCTTTGAATGCAAGATGTTTTCTACTACAACATCCCTGGGAGATCTAGGATATGTCCCCAGGAGCTGGAATTGGGCCTGAAATGAGAAAAAAACTATTAAGAGAGAATTTCTGGTTCATTCAGCTTCCATGGTAGCTCTGCAAATCCTTGTCTGTGGCTCAGGGCACTCCAGCTGTTATTATCTGCACTCTCGATACCAACACATGCCAGTGTTTCCATCAAAAGACACATTCCTAAGCTCTGTACAGCCTCTAGCCTAACAGTCAACCAGGCAGACGGACTGGTCAAGCAGAAAACTGAGCAGTAAAAGGTTCTCTTTCAGCTCATATCAGTTCTTCGCGGAATTTGCTCAGTTGTCACAGTCACTCCTAGGGGACTAGACATTAGGATTACTTTATGAAGCACTGCTACTTTATGCAAAATTTATGTATATATGAAATTGCAGATGGAGATCCTTGGTTTACAGATAAACCCAGGAGTGGCTGATCATTCCTTGCACCTCCTGCAGGCTGGAGAGTTGGCCATGTCTGACAGACATCCCATGGATAGGGACGTGGACTCCACCACATGGTCCCTCACCATGCTCTGACAGTTGAGCTGTGATTGAACCCATCAGCTAACGAGTGTTGAGGAATATTTCCAGGTGCTGGAGCTCCATGGCCAAAAGATTGCCAACCCCACTGTTGTCTGTGGTAAATAGCTGACCCTAGACAGGTATTTTTAGACTCTTACTGGCAATGCCAGCTCTTTGGAAATCATCTCTTTGTCTATTGTGTATCTTAAATCCTTCTCTGAAAAATTAACTCAATAAACTAAACTTTCCCACTTGCAGACCATAGCCTCCACCCATGGCACATCTTTGTCAAATGTAGGACAGCTGGCCCAAGATAAGAGGTGCTTTCTCCTTTTAAAACCACAACCGGTCTGATATAACCAGAATCATAATTGACACAATGGCTCAACAATGATACTAATTTGACCTTTTTTCCACCTTTCCACATTATCAACAGCATGCACCTCTGCAGCTTAGCTCTTTCATTCCCATCTCCTTCAGACAATGGGTGTTCACCAGCTACTTCATCAGCAGCTGTCGGAATAACAATAGGCAACAAGGAGAAAAAGGCATAGGGTAATGCTAGACAGACCTGTCGCTGTTTGTGTGATGGGGCTTATAGGACTACGTCCAAGAAATAAATGCTTACAGGCAGATTTATTTTCCAAACAGAAAAAGAAACACTTGAATTTGGCAAACAGAGCCACAACTTCCCATTTTTGGGTGATCTGGCCTTTCCTGGATGCTCTGTCCCTGAGGCTTCCCCCTGGTGACCGTGGGTGTAGGGATGCACAAAACCTTTTGGGATCAGACTTTGTCCTTCACAGCAGGAAAGAGGGACTGGAACAGTAAAATCCAGGCTATCATTTGTGTACAGTTGGGAATTTTCTGTTTGAAGCAGGCAGTAGTTCATTTCTGTACCAGCCTTGTACTTGCTGTTAGCTGATTAAAGCTGTCATTAACGTGGCTCCATGCGCTCCAGGTTCTCTGTTAACAACCACAGCTTTGGACCTTTGCTGAAGATATGTGGTTACTGTTAAACCAGATTAATTGATTGATTATTGAAGAAAATATTCTAAAGCAAAAGCTGCCAAGGATTTAACTTTGTTCTTTGTTTGCTTAAAAGCTTTCCATTTGAATATGCTTTCCTCTGCTAAGAGCAAGGTGTGTTTGCTGAGGTTAGAGAACAGCATTTGTTCTTTCTGTTCCTTTTGTGCATTGCAGCCTGTTTTCATAAACCACATAGGGCAGCGAGCCTCCAGCTCATTATTATTGAGCATCTGTATGTGAAAACTTCCCGAAGTATGCAGCACAGGCTGCAGTTTGACAATACGCTCCTGAGAGGTAACATCTCCTCTGCTCAATACCTCAGCCACAAGGACTCCGGAAAAAAAATGTCATTATGTTAAACTCAAAATGATTTATTCCACAGTTGGAGATTTTAAAGCTGTTGGGTCTTGTAAGGCTAAGTGCTGCTGTCCCTAAGCAAGATTAGCTTTTACTAAATTCAAATTGGTATTAAGCATCACTTTTTTTTTTAAGATTGATTCAGTTTTGCATGTTTTTGTCTTTGTTAGGATTTACATTATCCAAGCTGATCATGCTAACCTCTCCCAAGCTGAGCAATGCCTGCAGGTTTGTCCTTTTCTGGTATGAGATATAGGCTTTGCTGGACTTCTGCTTTAGCTGCCTGTTTTTTAACACGACATGTAAAGTAAACTCTGATATCTTCGAGTATGCATACAACTTCTTCTCAATTTGCTGAATAAACTCTTATGGATCCAGGTGAGTCTGAGCTGCTGTATTTCTCCTCCGCATACCCCAAGTTGGAGAGCACAGTGGAAGCCAGTCATCTGCTAAATACCAGCTTAAGATGACACAGACTTTGTGTCATTATGGGAATAATGAAGATAAAACAGCAAAGTGAGAAACCTTGAAGCAAGCTCCCAGCTAAACAGAAATATCCATGCCCCATACACAGAATGTATACACCATAAGTGGCCAGTCCTTCAACGTGTACACCAGGAGATCTCCTTTTTACCCCCTTCCCGTATGGTCCATCAGATGCAGCTTTTGAGTGGAAGGTTCTGCTCTCTGCTGCAGCTTCTGGATGCGTGTGAATCATACAATCATGGAATCATAGAATCATTAGGTTGGAAAAGACTTTTGAGATTGTAAAGTCCAACTGTACCTGCCCACTACTAAATCATATCCCTAGGCACCTCATCTCCCCGCCTTTTAAACAACTCCAGGGATGAGGACTCTACCCCTGCCCTGGGCAGCCTCCGCCAGGGCTTCGCTGCTCTGTCAGTGAGGACACTTTTCCTTATGTCCAATCTAAACCCCTCCTGGCACAACTTGAGGTCATTTTTTCTCTTGGTTGATGCTGGTGTTTGAGGGGGAACAACGTTCTGAATGTGCTTTTGTGTAAATTGCCATCTGTCCCTGGGCTTAGGCATCCTGGGAGTGTTGGCACAAACCAGCTCTGTGCATGCTGTGAGTCCGTGGAGCTCTGTTAAGGTGGCCACGCTGGTTCTGAGGTGCCGTCTGCCACTATGCCATGGGCACTGCCCATCTGATCTTTTCTTCTCCACTGGGATGCCCTGGGTTGCTCATGAAGATGACACTTTGTGATGGGTAGCTAAGAAGCTAAGAAGCTCCCAGGTTTAGGACGGGCAAGTCCTGCATAGTGAACCTAATGAAAATCCAGGAGGAACTGAAACTGAAAGCCTTTCTGTATACGACCAGGAGTGCATCCTGCACTTTACAGCTTGCCTGAACAGGGTCTCTGGTTGTGTGGCCGTTGTGCTGCTGGAATGCTGTGTTGGCACATGTCCTGCAGTCTGAGACCCATCACCACAGCCATAGCTCCTGAGAACTCACGTCCTCCTCTGTCCTCTCTGTCCCATCTAACACAACTCCTTCTGCTCCCCTCTATCCCCTCCACCAGCCCAGAAATACAAGCTGCCGCTTTGCAGCAAAATTATTTTTCATCTTTTTAAGTACCCACAAGAATTTTAAGCAACTCGGAGGTCATTTTTGCCTCAGGAATGAGGCAAAATAATAATAAATAAATGATGATATTTAACATAATTAATATGGCCTAAAGCCAACACAAACACCTAAAGGGAGATGTAAACCCACAAAGCCACAAAATGCAAGCACTGTGTGCCACTCTGCTTTGCCATCCTTGCAAACCCTGCTGCACCTCTCAGCTTCTGCTGGTTTCTGACAGCTCTCTCTTTTGGCAAAAAACAGTTGTTATTTTGGAAAAAGCTATTCATCGTGTCACTTACTGAAAAATGACATTTAATTCCACAGCAGTGTGAGCAGATAATCGGGTAAATCAGGTACGAATACATATGCAAGGCACGTGTCCACCTACAAGGGTGACGTAGGTGTACCGCACAGCAAAACACCATGATTTTCCCTCCAAATGTCAAGTACTGGCACATGGTAAAATACAGTTCTTTTCCCAAATCTGTGTTTTCTGACAATGCAGATTATCTTTGTGATAATTTTCAAAGATCATCATCTACAAACTTCTGGAAAGTCCCTAAGAGGCAAGTTTGTGGTAATACTGATGTACCCTTATTTAAACTAATACGGCTTGCCTATTTAGTAATGATTTTGTGCAAAAACTTACTTTTCCAATTGATATGTTTATTTATTATCACCACTCTACTCCCTCAGGAAATAGTACCTGATGACCGGATGACATTTAAAGTATTAATTTTAGAAAATATTTAATAATCTGGGGGATTTTTTTATAATGAATACCCAGAAAATCTCTTCTGGAATTTAGGCTGCAGTTTCAGGCAATTAAGTCAACAGCAAGGGATGAAAAAGACAAGCTGTCTTAATGATTTAATAGTTAATTTTTACTCCCTCTTCTGTAATTGGGTGGCTTAAGTGCCTTGGGGTGGGCTGGGGGGGAAGATTCATTGACTCCAGGAAGTGCCAACATTACAAATACCTGCCAGACGTATTAACCACATGCAAGAGGAATTGCGAGTGTGCAAAGGCAACTGTGATCCTTCACGCAGCAGAAAACATCTCCTGCACTCAGTCACAGATTCACAGAATGGTTTGTGTTGGAAGGGACCTCAAAGCCCATCCAGTTCCAGCCCCTGAATTGCTCAGAGCAGTGGTGGCTGCCCCATCCCTGGGGGTGTTCAAGGCCAGGTTGGATGGGGCTTTGAGCCCCTGATCCAGCGGGAGGTGTCCCTGCCCATGGCAGGGCGTGGAACTGGATGGGTTTTGAGGTCTCTTCCAGACCAAACCATTCTGTGATTCTGTGTTTTATTAGAGTCCATGAAATATGGTAATTCAGAACTTAAACCTCTCCTCCACTTTTCCATGAGTTTTCAATTTTTATTAGCTATATTTAAGCTGTCCGTATACATGCAGTGTCTTCCTAAAAAGAAACACCATGAAAAAACCATAAATATGTAAAATGAAAACCCATTTTATTCTCTTTCTTTCAGCCAAGATTCTACACAAAGGCCAAGCAGGCATGGTAGAGGAGAAGTAAAATGTTCTAATGTAGGTGGTTTACCATTGCAAGCATGCAAGAATACCTCAGAAATATGGACAAAGAAGTTTCTTCCTTCTGTTGCACATGTAAACCAAAAAAAGGGGGAAAAGAAAAAGGGATTTGGATCTATATATTGCAGACAGGATGTGTACATTACTGTTATATTAAAAATAGTAGGTAGTTAAATATATATTGAGGTGAATGCCTGTTTATAAGGAATTTGTAAGCCCCAAAGGGGTTCAACTTTGCATACTTGAATTTCCACATATTAAATCGCACATATTAGAGTTTTGTAAACAAACTTTTTAGCAGATCTGACTGATATAACTTGTGAAAATTCACCTGCACGTGAAACTGGTGCAAAGTACTTTGCATTGCGTTCCATCAAGACGCACCTTTCTGCACATAAACTTCATTGACAAGCAGCTTGGTGCCTGAAATCACACAATTCTGATCATGTAGTGAGATTACTAAAATGCTGATTACAAAGAAGACACTTTGAATTGCGTAGAGCATCAGCATTTTGTACTCTTGTTTGGGAAGGAATAGGGAATATATGCTAAAAGATTCAAAATATCTTGATACACCCCAGGACCAATTCCAGACTCTGTCTCTGATTCTCAGTCCCGATGGATATGAACACATTTGGCTGCTCACTCTCCATCATTCATCAGGAATCTCCTTGTCTCCAACTCTTCAGGGAACATCCAGTCCTCTTTAGTGGAGAAGTGGGATTTATTGTTACTGAAAGGCTTCAAAAGCAAGAAAAAAAAGGAATGTTAAACATTCTTGGCTCAGAGAATAAATCTTTTCTCTCTGGAAAAGAAAACC
Source organism: Cuculus canorus (assembly GCF_017976375.1). NCBI lineage: Eukaryota > Metazoa > Chordata > Aves > Cuculiformes > Cuculidae > Cuculus > Cuculus canorus. The sequence continues at coordinate 56,299,603 of NC_071441.1, forward strand.
CTCTGACACCTACCCTATTTCCTTTTGCCTGGAGGTGATGAAGGGAAATGGGTGTTTACTGGTGCATCAGTTGGTCTGTCTGTATAGCACCGATCTGTACAATCAAATGAGCAATGCTGCGAAGGGCTTTGAAGCAATCTGTAAGGGAGTACACTCAATCCATAATCATAAAGCACAAAATGATGTTATGCCTCGCATCACAAAACTCATTAAAGAGTATGTGCACAAAACTCCATTTCAGGGACTGTATTATTTCTATTATTATTATTATTATTATTATTATTATTATTATTATTATTATTATAATATTTCTGTAGTTGTCTTTGCACAAATCCTGTGCCACTTCCAGAGCACTTGTGAGGCCGTTGCAGGTGCAGAGTGCAGTATGCAGCACCCGTCCAACCCACTCAGCTTTCCAGGAGCTCTGCATTCTGCCCACGGGCTGTGCTTTACCCTCACTCAGTCTTCTATACTAACTCAATCTCCTTAATCCCTTGCAGTATCAAATTATGATGCATTTACACTGTGTGAGCAGCTTTTTAAAACCACGCAGGTCCTTTAAATCTCCTTTGTTAGAGTTAAAGAGACAGCAAATACTGCATCATGCACCATGCCAATAAGAAAACACAGGTGCCAACAACCTCCTTAACCACAATGATTTGTTGGAGTCTGATGGCACAGAAAAATAAAATGGGAAACTGTCATCATGAACAAAAAATAGGAGAAATCTCTAGGGAAAATATTTTACGTCAACATCTCGACTCAGCAGATTTTTATAGTATCAGTAGGCAGCAGAACACTGGATGTAATCACAAAACTTTACAAATGGAGAGAAATATGCACATATACTCTAATTTTTGCAGCAATGCAGTTATGCAGCATGGCTGTAAGAGACAAGTTCACTTACTTATAGCCAGAATTACTTGAATCATTGCAACTTTGGACCACAAGGCCAAAAAGGCAGAGATGTAGCCTTATTCAGTCATAGAATCATAGAAACATAGAATGGTTTGGATTGGAAGGGATCTAAAAGCCCATCCAGTTCCACGCCCTGCCATGGGTAGGGACACCTCCCACTGGATCAGAGGCTCAAAGCCTCGTCCAATCTGGCCTTGAACACCTCTGGGGATGGGACAGCCACCAGTGCTCTGGGCAACCTGGTCCAGGGCTTCACCACCCTCACAGAAAAATTTTACTTTCCAAGATGTCCTCTCAATATGCTCTCTTCCAGCTGAAAAACATTCTCTGTTGTCTTATCCCTGCACTCCCTGATCAAGAACCCCTCCTCAGCTTTCCTGTAGCCCCTTTCCCTACTGGAAGCTGCTTTAAGGTCTCCCCAGAGCCTTCTCTTCTCCAGGCTGAACAACTCCAGCTCCCTCAGCCTATCCCCACAGCAGAGGTTCTCCAGCCCTCACATTGTCTCTAGGGGCTCCTCTGAACCTGTTCCAACGTTACCATGACCTTCTCATGTTGGGGATTCCAGAACTGCACATAGGACTCTAGATGGGGTCTCACCAGAGTGGAGCAAAGGGCAGAATCTCCTCCCTTCCCCCACTGTTCCCACTGCTCTGGATGCAGCCCAGGACATGGCTGGTTTCTGGGCTGTGAGGCAGGTTGCCACCTCCTCCCACCTCCTTCTTATCCTCCAGCACCCCTAAATGCTTTAAGATTTTTGCCTGTGAACCTATACAGATCTTTGGGTGTTTCTAAGAGATGCACGAAGCTGAGTACGCAAAGAGGTTTAGGAAATAGTATGCAGATAATAGATGTCATTTGGCAGCCTAAATATGCAAAATTGCCTGCTGGCATTGTGTAAGATTCAGGAGTCCTCAAATAGGAGCAGACTGATCCTGTCTCTGGAGGTGTTCAAGGCCACTTGGATGGGGATCTGAGCAACCTGATCAGGAGCTGGCCCTGCCTATGGCAAGGTGGTGGAAATAGATGACCTTTAAGTTCCTTCCAACCAAAACCATTCCATGATTCTATGATTCTGTGATACAACCCCATTTTCTGGTGAGAACACACTTGATAGTGAAGGCAGAAAACCAGTAAACACGAAATATCAAGACTCTAACTCTACACCCATTATCTAAGTGTTGATCCTTGGCTCCGCTTGGACACACTGATGACTGAGAACCAACTCACACTGCTCTCATTTACTCATTTACTAATCCGTATGACCAAGTGACTCATAGCTATCTTTGGAATAAAGTCTGCAATTTGTGGCTTTACAGAACACATGCATTTCTTTTATCTTTTACTGTAAAAACTTAGGCTTAGATTTTTACATTGTGAAAACAATTTTATTGTCTGAAAACCAGACTTTCCTAAAGATGTCTTTCTGAGTCTCAGCATTGTAGTTGCCTAATAGCAAATGCAGAACTTATTTCTGGAAAATAGGAAATTTCTGAAAAAAGTTCTGCTGTCATGCAGAAACAAGTATAAGATGGAAGAGGCTGGGTTATTATTAAGTGCATGTGTGCATGGTGGGAACCTGCTGTGCAAGTACCCTGTTTTACCAACATCTAGCCTTTAAAACAGATTATTTAGCTGACTTTTTTCAAAACGCCTGTATTTGTCAAACAAATTGTTTTGTTATTTACTCTGTTCCTGTTGATGTTGCCAATAGGTGCATGGAGGATTTCAAGATCTCTTTTTTTCTGGAGCATCTCTGCCAAAAGGACCAAAGCTGTTTTTTTTGCAGGTACACGACACCTGGTGGGAGGAGACAGAGGGGAAAGCAGTCTTCAGTTCACCCAGTCCCAGCATTTCTTCTTAAATGTCTACATGGCTTTCCTTCAGAGGGGAACAGTACCACCACCTTACATTTTAGACTCCAAATCCCCATTTTTTCCCAGACAGCAGGTGTGCAAAAGATTTCACCTATGGATGCAGATATACAAAGTTCCAGACCCATTGCCCACTTTCCAAAGTGTTATTCCAATCACAACTTCTCATCCCTGTACTCATCAGAGGGGTTTTCTCTATATATCTGTTGTTTTCTGTGACTCGAAGGAAAGATCTTTTCCACATGCCACCATTTTTGCTTCAGGCCATGTAAACATTTCTCTGTGGTTTAGAGCCCCTAATTCAAACCACACACCCTGGTTTTGCCTTTTGTTAGACAAATTAGTCACTATGCAGCCTGGTAAGATACTTAAAGAAAAACTGGGGGCTGGGAGACCAGACCTCTTGATAGTTATCTGGAAGCCTACCTACATCTCCATGGCTGAAAGGCTCCTCAGAAATCACTGCTAAAGGTCATCAAAGTCTGCTGCAACAACCACATCATGGGCAAAACATGGTGAGAGGAGAATATTTCACAAACCAGGATACTCAGGAAGGCTTCGCTGAGTTGGAGTCACTCTAAGCTTGTAGAAAAAACATTTTTTGCACAAGTCAGAGGTATTTCCTATAAATATACTAGAGAGGTCTGAAATATTTAGGTTCTCCTTCCAGAGAATGAATGTCCAACATCAGTTCTTACAGATTCAGTAATCACCGAATGACAGAATGTTTTGGCTTGGAATGGAACTCAAAGCCCATTCAGTTCCACCCACTGCCATGGGCAGGGACACCTCCCACTAGACCAGGTCACTCAAAGCCCCATCCAGCCTGGCCTTGAACGCCAATCATATATAATCATAATTTAATTCTGCAGTTTAACTCCCTGAAGACTTTGTTGGACACCTATTAGGCTGAAAATAATTAACAAAGTGACAAATAAATAGTAGGGGAGACATTGATCATGAAAACCTTTCTCTGCAATGAGTTGCTTTACATGGACTCTTCCATGTGCAAATCCAATAAAGGCTTCATTTTTATGTTCTTTTCAATTTGCAGTTCTGGCAATGGTCTTTGCAGATTTGAAGTAAATATTATTGGAAGAAATACTAATTAGAGTTAGGAAAAATGCTAGCACTGGCAATAGCCAAGAATGCAGCTGCGGACACGCTCAGACTCCTAGTGAAATGGTTGGCTCAGGGCAGGACATCAGATGCTGAGCCCACCACTTGCCATGAGTCCAACATTCACTGGATCCCACCACCCACCATAGGCTGGAGTTAACAGAAACACCTGGACAGCCTGTTGCTAAAAAGCCACTAATATTTATAATACCTTAAAAAATATCTTAGAATCATCGATCAGTCAGGAGATTTACAAATGCTGGGTCCAGGTTAAAGATTATCTTTTGTAATTGTGGTGTTGGACCAAAGTTTGTTCAGGTGTAAGGTTAAATAATGGTGCAATTTATTAGTGTGACATTTGAATGGGGAGCTGGATATTTAATTAAGTTAAGAAGTTCCAAGCCAGTGGTTTGGAGGTACTGCCAGCAACTGGGAAGAGACTGAGAGGAGTTAATAGATAGATAAACTCTGAGTAGGTGATTTTTGGGGTAACAATGATTACTGATCCCTAAAAACCCTCAGAGGAGGTACAAAAGGGGCAAGGAATGACTTGGCATTTATTATAACCACAGGTAAATATGTGATCACACATGATGAATGATGTGTGACTCTCTGTAAATTTGCATATGACAAACACCTTGAGGTGTGCTTGATTTGAGTGAAAAAAAATCCTCTAAGTACCCGAGATTTACACAAACATGAATAAAACAACATCTATTGATGGTATAGTTCATAGAATCATAGAATGATTTGGACTGGAAGGGACCTCAAAATCCAGCCAGTTCCACCCCCTTCCATGGGTAGGGACACCTCCCACTGGATCAGGGGCTCAAAGCCCCATCCAATCTGGCCTTGAACACCTCCAGGGATAGGGCATCCACCACTTCTCTGGGCAACCTGGTCCAGGGCTTCACCACCCTCATCAGGAAGAATCTCTTTTTAATGTCTCATCTGAATCTTCCCTCTTCCAAATTAAAGCCATCCCCCCTTGTCTTGTCACTCCAGGCCATTGTAGAGGGTCTCTCCTCAGCTTTTCTGGAGCGCCTCTCAGTCCTGGAATTTGCTCTAAGGTCTCCTTGGAGCCTTCTCTTCTCCAGGATGAACAACTCCAACTCTCTCAGTCTGTCCTCATAACAGAGGTACTCCAGCCCTTGCATCATCTCCATGGCCTCCTCTGGGCTTGTTCCAACAGTTCCACGGCCTTCTTATCCTGGAGATTCTAGAACTGGACACAAAGCTCCAGGTGGGGTCTTACACAACGGGTCCATGTTTTGGACAAGACAACCCATGGGGAATGCTCCTTGCCCCAGACCAGCTGGTTTGAAAACAATTATGGTGTTTAGGCAAGCTGCAGGTTTGCTTTTGATGGCAGATATCTGCTGACCTAAGCAGCCCCCGTTTTACTCTGGTCTCTGAAAGATCAAAAACTGAATCAGGTACGTAAAATTAAGTTAGTCTTTTCAGCTTCCAACAAAGCATTTCTCCCTCGACCATTTCCTAGAAGTAATTCTTTGTGGCAGAGACAACACAACCCTTCAAGCGTTTCTGAGAAATGAGAACCACTTTATTTCTGGAAGCTCAGATGTGAAGTGATTTTTTTCCATTTCACTAATGAATTAAAACCATTCAAAATCAAGGAAAAATGCCTTCAAATGCAGCTGAAGGTAAATATGTTCCTTGAACTTCTTTTAGGAATTATTCTTCTATTTAATGTGGGAGTTTACTGTAGGGCAAGGGTTGAATGGTATCGTGCTCCTTACTGAGAAAATAGCTGTAAAGTTCCATTTATTTGGGCCACTTTAGTAGAAATATTACTTAAAATCACATGCTGTTATTGAGCTAGAATATATCAGCACTCCTAGTCAAATTCTGTCAAGTTGCTTTTGAGACAGCATGGCATGAGAGTCCAGGTGTGTGTGAACAAGTCCAGCCTACAACTCATCTTCAGAATTCTTCTGCCAGGTTCCTGGAAAATGTGTGGAGGTTATCAAGGCAACTCACCACCTTCAGCAGGCAGGCTCACTGGAGCACTAAACACATGCTCTGGCTTTGATTTGGGTGAGATGAAGCACAATGACAGGCTGGGTGGAGAACAGATCAGGAGCAGCCCTGAGGAGAAGGGCTTGGAGTGCTGGGGGATGAGAAGCTCACCATGAGCCAATAACGCATGCCCACAGTCCAGAAACCAATCATGTCCTGGGCATCCAAAGCAGTGGGACCAGGAGGGTGAGGGAGAGGATTCTGCCCCTCTGCTCTGCTCTGCTCTGCTTTGCTGAGACCCCACCTGGGTCCATGAATTTCATGATTCCAAGATTCTATGTTCCACTTGAATAAAGAGACAAGTTTCTTGGTGAGTCATGCAGCAGGGCTGCACCTGAAGACACCTTGAAGAGCATTGCTCCACTTGCTCTGTGAAGCCACAGACATAGATTTGTCTCTGGGTTTGCAAGGAGCCAGTTTCATCAATACCGATATCAGTGGTATACATATATATAAACTCAAAATCTGTGCTGGCAATGGATCAGCTTTGGGCAAAATTTGCTGCAGATTGGGCTTTCCAAGGTTGTGATGCAAGAAGTCAGAATATAGAAGAAAGCAAGAAAGCCGGCACTTGACTTTTTGTGATGTTCCCCCTCTGCCAGCTGTAAATATAGAAGTAAAAAGTATTTTATGTTTGCCTTTCTCTTAATTTGAATGAAACACAGATGAAAGCCAGAGGCAAACAGATATAGTAGCATTAGTCATTATGTTTTATTAAACGTTGAGGCTCTTCAGAAAAGTGCTGTGATTTCACTTCCTGCATTCATTGGTCATAAGACTTCATGACTTAATTTGAACAACAAATTTCCTATTTCTGGGTTACTTACAAGTTGTTATTTTAAGGATTTTCTATTTCTTCTGCATAGGCTATTCAATACACTGTGTTACTTCTTCTCTCTTATTTAATAACTGACAATTTAAGCAAAAAACCAGCATATTTCTGTTTTTCCATCTGCATCACAGTGACTATTAATTCTATTAGAATTAATAGAATATTTCTATGCTTTACCCTCTGGGAATTTTACTATATTTTCTTCAAGGACTTGAGAATTAAGCTAGTGGGGCATTTTTTTTCCCCTAAAGAATCATAGAATCATGGAATTGGAAGGGAGCTCAAAGCCCATCCAGTTCCACTCCCTGCCATGGGCAGGGACACCTCCGACAGCATCAGGGGCTCAAAGCCCCATCCAACCTGTCCTTGAACAACTCCAGGGATGGGGCAGCCACCACTGCTCTGGGCAACCTGGGCCAGGGCCTCCTCACCCTCACAGGAAAATATTTCTTCCTAAGATGGAAGATTGGAATTAGATTATCTTTAAGGTCCCTTCAAATCCAAAATATTCTATGATTCTATAATTCCATTCTAAGTTCTAATATAAACATAACAACTTCAGAAAAATGTGATCTGGGTGAGGTTGTGCCAGACAAGCAGAACATTTGGGAAAGAGCGTGAGAGAGAAATGGCTCTCTGAAATTATCAGTAACCTGCTAGAAGGGCAGTTCTGTGCTATGTGGGATCAAGTATGAGTGTCTGCTCTCACTCACTGACAGGAAATCTTTGGGATTCCAAGTGAGACAGAGGCACCAAACACTTTACAAGACACCATTAAGTGTGTTCTTGCCATCTCTGGGTGCTTAAACAGAGATAAGCAATTATCAGGTTACCCACAGAAAGATCACCTCCAACAGCTTAAACATGAGACGGAAGTGTAGGAAGAAAATAAGAAATTTAGGAAGAGAAGTTTAGGAAGAAATTCTTGACCATGAGTGTGGTGAGGCCAGAGCAGTGGTGGCTGCCCCATCCTCAGAGGTGTTCAAGGACAGGTTGGATGGGGCTTTGAGGTCCTGATGCAGTGGGAGGTGTCCCTGCCCATGGCAGGGGTTGGAGGTGGATGGGTTTGAGGTCCCTTCCAACCCAAAACATTTTATGATTACATGATTGCTTTGTCTTCCTCTGCACTGCAAGAGATTCTCCTCCAAAGGAATGTCTTGTGGTGCTCCCAGTCTCGCCAGTCGACCAGGACTGTTTCGTAGTAGTCATCACCTGAATACTAGAACCTGCTCCATGGTGCTGGTGAGAGGGGAGGCCACATTTGCTGATGCAGAATATCCCTTCGCTTCCTGTCACTGGCTGGGAGCACAGAAGACTGTGTCACATCAAACATCTTAACTTGTACTCGCCAAGTTAGCTTCACCGTATTTTTCCTGTTGCTTTCTCAAATGGCAAGAGATCTTTGTTTATTTTCTACTAGTCTTAACCTTTTCCTACTGTGAGCAGATTTTGCTATTTTAATGCTTACCAAAGAAAACAAGAGCTCTCATAGCAACTGGACAATTCATTTCACTTGGCCCAATAAAAACTAGCCATCAGTTTTGTTGCCATCTACCCTGGTCCTGTCAACCGACTAAAAGAGGACCCACGTGGATGAGCAGTGATATGCCTCTTAGAATCATAAAATCAAGCATAGAATAGTCAGGGTTGGAAAGGACCTTAAAGACCTTCTTGTTTCAACCCCCCTGCCATAGGCAGGGACATCCCACTAAATCAGGCTGCCCAAGGCCCCATCCAACCTGGCATTGAACACCTCCGGGGATGGGGCAGCCACAACCTCCCTGGGCAACCCGTTCCAGTGCCTCGCCACTCTCATCTCTCAATACATGTGGAGCAACAGCTGTCTTGGAGATGGATTAAAGGAAGGCAGAAGTGGACACAGGGTTAGGTTTAGCCTGGAGAAAAGAAAGCACTGGGGAGACCTTGGAGCAGCTTCCCATTACTGAAAGGGGCTCCAGGAAAGCTGGGAAAGGGCTCTTGATAAGGGAGTGCAGGAGGGGGAATGGTTTTCAGCTGCAAAGGGGAGATTGAGATGAGGTCTTAGGAAGAAATATTTCCCTGTGCAGGTGGTGGTCCAGTGGGAAGCATCCCTGCCCATGCAGGGTCTGGAACTGGATGGGCTTTGTGGTCCCTTCCAACCCAAACCATTCCATGAGTCTATGAGCTGGGATGAGATTACGAGGCTGATGAATGGGCTTTTTACCTTTTTGCTTTTTGTTTACATAAGCATGAAAGTGTTATGTGATGATGCACAAGTCTCAAACCACAGAGCCATTCCACTTTTTTGTTGGAGGGTAAAATAATCCATATAGTGTTGATTTCCTGTGGCCCATACCCCCCCACCTCCCACCAGTTAGGAAATGGTGAAGTGAATGTCCTCCTTTCGGTGGGCAGACAGGGGTTTCTGTCAGCAGCTTCACACTTCACTATAAAGACAGTATAAGATGTTGGGTTACAGCTTCTGCAGGATCCTTTCATTGCTCCTGAGCAACTTAATGATAATGAAGAAGTTATTATTGACCCATTGAGGCCATAGGTTGTTAAACTTTCAAAGGCTCATTGTAGGGACAGCTATTGTAACCTTGGATGGAAACCACGATGTTGTGCATTCTACTGACCAGTAACTGTTACCAAGCTGTTCTGTTTCTTGTAATCTTATTTCACATGGCAATTTTTGTCTTCAAGGAGAAGTACACGAGGGGTCTTGCATTACTTTTCTCTCCCGGCATACTTTATCTTGTGGGATCTTAACTTACCTGCTTCCAGAAGAGAAGAAACAAAAGCTGTATGACTAAAATGTCATCTTAGGTTGGACAGGGAGTGCTCAGGCAAGACATCATCTTGCACACCCCAAGTGCTTTTGAGTGCCATCGTGCCATTGACAAGAAAGGTTAGTTAGAGACATTTGGCAACCTCATGTGAAGAGGAGATGACACCTGCCTGCTCCCAAAGCAAGCTCTGTTGTTCAGCCATCTGAGATAAAATAATGTACCTTGTTACCGAAGCCCAGCAAACTCAGTGGGGATGCTGACAGCGTGCAGCTCAGCAATGCATGTCCCAGTCTAGACCAGAGACCCAGTGTGGTGGTTCTGCATGCCTTTCGCATGGCTGCTGAGTCCACAATATATGAATTTCTGATGCACTGGTTCAACTATCCCCAACCGTCTGCTTGATTTGAATTATTCTGATCCAGTGCAGAGATCCTGAAGAGAAGAGGTAGGGAAATTGCTCTGCCACAAGGTACCTCTCACTGAAGAACCCTGAAAACATAGTTACTACCAAAACATAAAGCAATCAAACAATGAACAGAAGTGAGTGACCATTACCTTGACTACCCGAGACACCTGAATTTGGAGGCTGGATTCCTGTAGGCCATGAACTCTCTGTGAAGTGATTCAAAGCAGTTCAGCTAGAAGGAAAGCTATGTTTCCCCACTCACCAGCTGCAGAGAAGACATCTCAGAAGCTCATTGTCTAAAGCTAGGACATGTAGATGTCACACCTCTCCCAGTGTTCACATTCCTCATTCCTGTCTACCTTAAGCATGAGTTGCCTTTACCATAGCATCGGTCCATGTGACTCCGTACAATATGGCTTGAACATTGCCCTGTTCCTGAAGAAGCTGGGTGCCAAGGGGTTTGGACAACATGTTAGATCTGGAGCTCCCCCAGTCTGATTTCCACACGCCGTATTGACACAGAGTTTGCAGAACCCTAGAATCCCTATGTTGGAAAAGACCTTTGAGATCATCAAGCCCAACCCTACCTGTCCAGTAATGAATCATATCCCTAGTGCAGGTGCTAGAAGGCAGGAAGGGATTTCTGCCTTTGTCCTTCTTTGCTGTTCTCTCCCAGACTGAGCTGTGATTCAGATGATGAGATCAGATGCTCTGCCATTCCAGCCAGAGGAGTGAAGATCCCTTTGATTGTCCACCCCGTGCATCTGTCTGGCTTATTTCTGTAGATGCAGTCCTGACACTCTGCCCAGCTGAGTTTGTCTTGACTCATCTGCTCCTGCATACAGCTGGTGAATCAGTGATTCCCTTCACCTGCGTTTGTGTGTCCGTTACATCACTTAAAAAAGGGAAGAATTGGATTCTGTTCATATGAATGACAGAGAATAAAGAGATGCCTACCTTTCACACCCATACCCAAGTGTTTTTCATAGGTTCATAGAATGGTTTTACTTGGAAAGGACCTTAAAGATCACCTAATTCCAATCCCCTGCCGTGGGCAGGGACATCTCCCACTGGATCAGGCTGCTCAAAGTCCCATCCAATTCAACCTTCAGGACCTCCAGAACTTTTTTTTTAGACATGTTTTGAAGTCCCTGAGGAGTGATTATATCATTGTTAGGCAAGGAATTTCTACAGTGTAAATTAGTGTAAATTTCTATAGTGTAAATTTGCCTGTACACAGAAATATGAGTGCAGGAAGACTGGAAGGGCATTAATTACTAAAGTTCATTTGTTGAGGAGGTGTGACTGGTCTTTTGTTTGCATAATGTTCTGCATAGGGGCCAGAAAGGGCCTCCTTCCTGTGAGAAGGGTATTCACAGTGCGTTTTACAACAGCTTCATGGGGTGATGGACTGTGCATGATGCTGCTGCATGTACAAATCTGAGACAAATCCTAACGGGTAAGGTGATATAATTCTACAGAAACTAAACCTGAAAGTTACCCGTTACTGAAAGTAACCTTCATCTCTCTGGAGGACCTTCTCAACCTTAGTTCATTATGAAATTGCTTCATCTTCCTAATCTCAGGATCTTCTGTAATGTCCATTGGGAACTCATTCACTCTTTGAGGTAGTAGGTAAGGATCGAGAGAAAAGAAAACTGAGACTGACTCTTCACAAGGTTTTCCTGGGGCTTCCTGCCCTCTCTGGGTTTGATTTTTGCGTAGCGCTGTTGCAGGAAAGCACGCAGCTAAAGACACTAACAAAGTTAAGTCATCAGTGAAGGCATGCCATTGCCAGCTCCTCAGAGGTTGGGGGATTATGACCACCTGCACTAACAGAGGCTTTTCTCCATATGAGGTGTTTTCACCCTCTTCATCCCCAGTAAAAAGCTATTTGCTGTGAAAATATCACTCCTCTATGGACAGCACAGAAAAGCAGAAAACTTCTGCTTTTCATGTTAGCAGAGGTGGCTTCCCGTTATTCAGTGTCTGGTTTAGTATTGCCTCTTTTGTATAGCCTGATTTTAATTAGTCTTGCTACTAAATATCTTTTTGTAAATAGAATCATAGTATTGGTAAGGTTGGAAAAACCCTCCAAGCTCATCTAGTCTGACTATCAACACAACCCCACTGTGCCTGCTGAACCCTGTCCCAAAAAGCCACGTCCACATGCTTTTTGAACCCCTCCAGGGCTGGAGAATTCACCTCTGCCTTGGGCAGCCCCTGCCAGGGTTTCACCACTCTGTCGGTGAAGGCTTTTTCCCTAGTATCCAATCTACCCCCCCAAACCTCACCTTGGTGCAATTTGAGGCCATCAAAAAGGAGGAAATATGGGTTATTTACAGAATATTATCAAAGTCCGAAGTTATCCATGGTTTTGCAATGTGCCCAGGTGCAAGATCAGCCTGCTGAGGCTTAGGCATTGAAGTCTAATTAAGCAACTCTACCTCAGGGTGTTAAATTAAAAAACCCACAACAACAGAAGCAGGTGTGGAGCAAAGGTTAGGATCTCGGTCATTCACCGTCACTGCAGGACTGAGGCTACAACAAGGATTTTACAGCTCTAGGAGGTGTCAGTGGATCCGTGCCCTCCCACCACGAATATGACATTGCTCCTTAATGGCAAGGGATGCAGAATGATCTCACAAGGACCCCTTCACTGAGGATCCTCTGAAACTCTAAATGTTTAGATTCAATATTAGGAAAAATGTCCTCATTGACAGAGCAGTGAAGTCTTGGCAGAGACTGTCCACGGCAGGAGTGGAGTTCCTGCCCATGGAAGGGTTAAAAAAGCGTGTGGCCATGGCACTTGGGGACATAGTTTAGCTGGCACAGTGGGTTTGGGCTGATTGTTGGACTGGATGAACTGAGAGGTCTTTTCCAACCTCAATGGTTCCATGATTATATTGTTCTAAAAGGCAGAGAAAGTCAAAGAAAAAACCTTGATGAAGAGAAGTTAAAAACATTTATGATAGAGTATTTGCAGATGCCAAAAGCCCTTGATTTTCTTGTTTTTGTTTGTTTGTGGTTTCTGTTTCAGAGGGAGATTAACAAAGGGTTTGTTGGGAAGTACGATGCAAACAGGACTAGTACAGCCTGATAAACACGCTGCCAGCCTGTGATAATCACGGTCACTTCCAGCTCCCATGCACTGGAGAACCCCTACACCTCCAGCACAGGCAAATTGCTGTGTGTTTCTGATTTCTCTCTGAACAGCTGCACAGGGTACTCCTGCTGTATTCCTTGTGGTGGGCACAGAACCTCTGGACTGTGATACCTGCAATATGCATTTGGGGGAACATCAGTTACATATTCAGAGTACCACCTATTCATACACGTGGATGAGCACCCAGAATGCACATATATTCCACTATCTGCCATGAACGTACTATTACAATGAATGGATTCTGTGCTATTGACATAATTTTCTTTCTATTTTTATGATGCTATGCTTTCTTCAGTGATTGCTGCTGGAGGTCTTATCCTGGCAAAGATTCACAAAGGCTCTTGGTCACCATTGATTGCAAATGCCATCAGCCATCCTGCACAGTGTGGGCAGTGTGGCAAGTTTTACACTGGCTTCCTAGGTTGCAAGCGCACATTGCCAGCTCATACTGAACTTCTTATCCACCAACACATCCAAATCCTTCTCTAAACATCACCTTGTCCACCACTTCTTCCCATCCCATACATCAGTCCTTCAAGTGATACATGGCCTTGGATGAGGCCAGAGTGGGATGAGGCAAGCAGATAGTCAGATTTATTTGCAGAGGTGTAAGAGCCAACAGAGATGTGAAATGGGAGTATCTCATAGTATCCTTTTCATGTGTTCTCTTCCTTGGGTTCTAGGATGTTATATTGCAAGGCCAGCTTGGTTCTCCTACTTGTCTTTGGTGTCTTTTGGATCCTAAGTTGCTTCCTGTAGTACATAAAAAAGGACCAATGCTCACTGATATCTGCACTCATTTTCACAAGGAAATTTCATTTGTGCACACCTGCCCTTGAATGCTACTGCTATTCCAGGGAGGTGGATGACAGCTGTTTTGAGCAAGCTGTCTTGCACCATCAGTGGGAGAAGCAGATGCTCCCAAAGTCCTAGCCAGAGAAGCTGATGTGTCCTGGAATGCTGTGTGGTCTGAAGGTAAGCCTCCAGCATCCTGCTGGGTAGCTCCAGTACAAAATAATTCCATCAGCAGCTCCAGCTATCACGGATTCCTGTAAGACTGGCATAGGCAACCTGAAGCATTAGCAAAAGTTTACACATGTTTAAGAATTAAGTTGTATCCCACACTTGAAAACACTGTGACTTTTCTCTATTGTAGCCTTAGATGTAATGAGACACATATAACAGGAGGTCAACTCAAAGGTATGGAGCACACTGCTCCTCTTTGTGGCCAAGGAGGGCTTCTTGTATTCTTTGTCTTCCTAAAACAATGTTTTGCCCCAGTTTAGTCCAACCACAAAAGATGTAACCCTTGCCTGCCTTAGTCTGAGCCCCTGCGTGCTTCATCCCCCACCCTCCTCCTCTGCAGCAGTGTCTGGGTTGGAGAAGACATTTGTTTCAGTTTCTCCTGCCCTTTGTCTCCTCTGCATGCATACTCACGGATCTCTACAAGCAGCAAAGTGTTCATTCCCAAAGGTTATAAGCTGTGGCTCTGGAATCTAACACGGTGCTAACACAGAGCTAGTGAAGGAGTTGTTTCCCTAACGGGATGTCTCTTGCATCAAGCAGTCAAGTGATTTCATTTATTTTTCAGTTTTAAAGCAGAATGGACATGCATCACACCGGAATGGTTTCAGTGTTTCTGCCTATGGCAGGGGGGTGGAACTGGATGATATCTAAGGTCCCTTCAAACCCAAACCATTCTATGATTCTATGGTTCTATGATTCTATGAGTTTGTAATGTGTATACTTAATCTCATTCACCTTCTTGCCACTCTCCATACCATAAATTCAAGAGACAGACTCCATTTCATGCTTGTAAGAATGATCTTGGTATCTTAAAATTAGGAACAGCAAAGACAATAAAAGATAAGTCAAAAGCAGCCTTCAAATAACCCCCAAAAGAGAACAGTGGAGGGTTTGCATTTTAGGCGCACTTAAATTATCCTCTCAATTCCATCTAAGAGAATAAATTCTACCCTTCTAAAGAATTTTAGTCTCTTTTTCTAAAGAGTTTCAAATTGCAGAGTGGTGCTTATTGAATCTGTTTTAGGCAGGTAAAGGAGAGCCTCTGTGTTTCAGAAATAGAAGAATAAGTTGGTTGCTTTTTTAAGCATTGGCTTTCTTTGGGCTCCAACTGTTGTTGAAACTGAACAATGAAGCATCACACCTTCTCTGAATCCTGTTTCCCTGTTGTTCTGTAGTAAGTACGAAACATTGATGTTACCCAAGCAAATGACAGGGGAGCATGGTTAGGTCCAACAGCAGGTTCCTCTCTCCAGTGCATCTCATTTGGGTTACATGTACAGGACTTGAGATTCAAACTGTGATAATAAAAGGGCAACTCTTGAGTACATTAGTGAGGTCCCAGGCAGCTTAGATTAATGTTGCCTTAAATGTCTGCGTCAGATAGTGAAATTATCTTTCTTCTTACAAAAAGTCTTTGCTGCATTCAGAAGGAAATGTTTTGCGATGCCCATTCCCTGCACATAGGATGTCACAATGTCAGCAGACACATGAAAGACTGCCAGTACCAAATTGTATGAAACTGAACAGATACAAAACTTTAGGGGACTGAAATGATTCGCTAGATGCGATCTGTCATAGGCTAAGGACAGGGTAAAACAACGAGATCTCATCACTGTAGTGGGACAAATGTTTTCATCTGAGAGTCTCTTCTCATCATCATGGTTGCTAATCAAGCACACACATGTGGTTCACTTGGAGGGAGACAACAGTCTGTTGTGAACAGAAGCTCAGTCTCTGCTGTGAGAGACTTGCAAATATTGACACTGAAATAATCAAAATGCAAGCCATGGTTATTTAAGGCATAGTTTAGTATTGAAAAGAGGTACTCAGATGTGAAGGTATCACAGATTAAAGAGTTGTCTGCTTTGCGTAACTGCTTTTGCAGTTGCTTACAGTGGTGAAAAACCAGTACAACCAGCTTTAACAATGAAGAAGGATGAATATTTAGTGGTTGGTCAGAGACAATCCATCAGGATATTGAAGGGAAAGCTGGAACATGCAGCACACAGCTCCCTGCCTTCCAGCTCTGCAGGGAATGCTGCAGATAGCAGAAACCACAACAGCCTCCACACCTTTGGCTGCTGCTGTGGCCAAGAGTTGGGAGCATCACTTGGTTTCTAAAACTAAGGCCGGGATTTGCAGAGTGCAGTCTGGATGAGGAGTCTGTAAAGCATCACAGAATCATAGAATCATTAGCTGGAAAAGACCTTTGAGATCATCAACTCAAACTATTCCTGTCCACTACTAAATCATATCCCTAAGCACCTCATTTATACACCTTTTAACTACCTCTGGGGATGAGGACTCCACCCCCTCTCTGCGCAGCCTCTGCCAGCACCTGAGAACCCTTTTAGTGGAGAAGTTTGTCTTGATGTTACAACTAAATTTCCCCTGATGCAGTTCAAGGCCATTCCCTCTTGTCTCATCACCTATCACTTGGGAGAAGAGACCAATACCCAGCTCTCTACATCATCCTTTCAGGTGAGATGGAGAATAACATCCCCAAACAGAGGTTGCTTCCTTCCCAGCAGACACATCTTCAGGCTGTCCACATCCATAAAATCTATGGGTACTCTCCATGGTTGTTAAACAGCATCCTGGTTGCAATGTGGTCCCAGAGCCACAATGAGAAGATGCCCCTCTACTCTGGTCCTGTGACCTCATCTGGAGCCCTGCGTTAAGCTCTGGTGTTCTCTGCACAGGAAGGAGATAGATCTGTTGGATTGAGTCCAGAGGAGGACAATGCCTATAGGAAAAGCTATGACAATTCGTGGGGAAAAAATCCCCATAGTACATAAAAATCATGTACAAGGGTTAGGAGAAAAGAGTGAAGCGATGTCTTTTTGCTGTTTCATTCCAAAACAAACAGCAAAAGCTTTCTCTGCAGACTGTCGGTGACACAATGCCCTGTCTCTCTTTATAGCTGGAAATCTGCTGATCCAACTCACTTTTACAATGAAAACTCAGCAGAGGTGCCACCTGCTCAGCAGGTTCAGAGGTCCAGATCAGATAAATCTACCAACTCAGATGCTTATCAATAATGTGTCCATATTTAGCCACACCACTTAGTTTAAAAAAAAAAACAAACCAGAAAACAGCAGGAACTCTTGTGAGAACAAGTTCTTCAACAAATTTCCAGCCCCTGCCAGTTCCAGAAGCTGTGCCTGCCTGTGTGTGTATGTGTCCTTGCCTTAAAAGGCTCATCAATTTAATCAGTAGAACAACACCCACATTTCACAGACAGGTGAATTACAAGAGATGAAGATCATCAGGATCAAGGCTGGAATTAAGCATGGAGCACTGTGCCAATGTGATGCATCCAAAGCAATGCTTGAGCGTCCAGGTCCACTCTTGTCTCTTCTCCTGTGCATGACCTGGCCCTGTCCTGAGGGCAAAAGAGTCTTCTCCATGGAGAAAAAAGTGGGCAGCTGCACCTCTGCAAAGCTTTTCTTGGCTGATCACAGTGGATTCGAGCCCTTAGAGATGCTGCTAATGATAAATATGTACCCAGGAGTATGCAGTGGAGAAAAACCACACCAAATGCCTCTCTCTGCCACTGGAACGAAAGCAAGAATCCTTTCTGAAGCAGAGGAAGGAGCAGATCCAGCCACCAGCCTCTTCCCAGCCATTCAAGGCCTGGTTGGATGGGACTTCGAGCCCCTGATCCAGTGGGGGGTGTCCCTGCCCATGGCAGGGGTGGGCTTTGAGGTCCCTTATAACTCAAACCATTCCATGACTCTATGATTCTATGTTTTCTGGTGACCTTAGTGAGAGTTTGATAATGCTAAAACAGAAGCAGGAAAAGAAACTTCTCATGCTTAACCTGTTCAAGAAAGACAGTAGAAACATTTCTCAGCTCGTTTGCCTATTCTTGGGAAATTTAAAAGCTCTGCTCTGCAACGGAGAGAGATAAGAAGTCAATGAATGTTCCTGCCTGGCTTTCAGGCAAACCTGAGATTTCTATCTGAAAATTTTGTATTTTCCTGTCCCTCGGGTCCTACTGACACCCAGCCCCAGTTCAGCCCATCACATGCTTACAAGCAGAACATCATCTCCAACTTTATAACCCCCTGTTACATGGTTTCTTTCCCTTCCTAGGAAGCATCTGACACAAATTCACCATATGAGACAGGAGGATGAATTGAACAGATTATTTTATCCATCCTGTGGTTCTTCTGCTCCTCTGCAGGCAGTTGGTAAACAAAATTCAGAGCATGCTTTTTGTTGTAGGTGTCTAGTCACATAAGGCAGTTTGCTAACTGGCAGCACAAGACCCACCACTGCCACTCCAGTCCCCACCGGTGTTTTAGCAACCTCATTGGTGCTCCAGCTGATAAAACATGTGCTGGCTATTGCCATGCCTGGAGCTGTGCGTTGCACATATAAGCATCCGGCCTCATCGTCAGCTGCTGCCATTTGCTGCTGAAAAGGTGAGAGAGAAAACACTAACAGATGTGTGTGCGGGGGGTATAAAATGAGACAGAGCGAAGGGGAAGAGGAAAGGGAACTAAGGAGGAGAAGGAGATGTTCTGTAGTACTCTGTTAAGAGAACAAGATCTTGAAATGCAGCCACATGGTTATTGATGTCCTGACCCACCGACCCCACCTTCTATCACCTCTCACTGCCCCCTGGCTATTTTCCAGTTTTTCACACCTAGGACGATGAGGAGACAAAACTGTCACACTGTGCGACGACATGTCTTCTGATAAGCACAGGAACAGCTCCTTCATGCCCGTGTTAAACTTGGCTCCAGCCTTTGTTCTTCTGCTCTCAGCCTGTATGGACATACTGGAGACAGAAGAAATCGCAAAGCAAATGCAAGGTTTTTTGTTTTAAGCACTGCAACTCTTCTCAGAACACCAGTCTGCATTACCAGTCTATTTGGAAGTTCACCTCAGCTGAAAAAAATGGTGCTATAGACCAGACACTGTACCAGCTGTAACATTAACACAAACATCATTTCAAAAAGCAGGTCATAAAAATTAATTAAAAAATTATTTTGAGAAGAACACTTACCCAAGAAAAGCAGGAGCAGCCGGTGGTGTCTGCCCTTCCCAGGAAGGTTCATTGCCTCTATTTAAATCATTGGATAAAAAGTTCTTCAAGGTTCTTGGATCCAACTGCAGCCACACACCAAGCCAATGTTCGTGCAGGCATTAGGAGACCCCATTTCAAGCCCAGTTTAAGCTCTCTGAGAAAGGAAGAAATGGCACTACCCAAGAGTCACAGGTCACTGTTTTGCCACAACAGCCAATGCAACAGTAGGCATAACTGCCATGAGAGGAAAACAAAAGAAAAAGCAGGCTATGAGGTGATTTCAGAGCACTTAGCTCTTGCCAGGTGAATGCTGACATGCATCTCAGCCCGCCTTCTTTAGCTCTATTTTTCATGTGTTTTTTTTTTTCCCAATTTAGCAAGTACATTCTGCTTTCCAAGTGTGTTGCTGCTGCCTTCAGATGAATCACCAACTCATCCGTCCTTGCTCTCCTGATGGCTCTTTTGCACGGGGCACCAAGAGAAATAACCAAGGGAAGCCCAGAAGCAAACATGAGGACGCATTTCTTCAAGAAGTGCTGCTTTGTGCATAGGTCAGTGATGCTTCCAAAAGAGCCACAGCAATACAAGTTAATCTCCGGCAGCTCAGGCACAGGACTGCTATTATGACACCCACCAACTCCCTATTCCTTTCATCTCCTGAGGGAGAGGAGGTCTGTTGCTATGCATTTGAACATAGACTCATAGACTCATAGACTTATTGAGGGTGAAAAGCCCTCCGAGCTCATCCAGTCCAACCATCAGCCCAACCCTACTGTGCCTGCTAAACTATGGCCTAAAATGCCACGGCCACAGATTTTCTTAACCCCTCCAGGGATGGGGACTCCACCCCTGCCCTGGGCAGCCTCTGCCAGGGCTTCACTGCTCTGTCAGGAAAAAAATGTTTTATAATATCCAATCTAAACTCCTCCTGACACAACTTGAGGCCATTTCCTCTCATCCTATCGCTTGTTATGCTCACTTCAGTATGGAGGTGGCCCTCCAGAAGCAGGAGGACGCATGGGACATGGTTCCTTGCAGTCTTTCCTGCCCCAAGCACCCCAATATCAGGAAGGTTTTTGTGTGCACCATGCAAGCCCCATTCTTTCCAAAGGACTCCTGGCACTACAGCGCTGCCAAGGATATTAAACGCAGGCTGAGCAAGAGCACCCACAGAGGGGTTGTGCTCATACATCTGTACGTTGCACCTCACTCTATCTTTTTGTCTCTTTTTTTTTTTCTCTTTTTCTCTCTTTTTTTTTTTTTGTCTTGTAGCCATAAAACTCTGATTGCCTGTGTGTCTCTCCCAGTTCAACGGCATTTCATGGCTGTCAAGCAGAGTGTGAAGTGTGGCACAAAGAAGTTCAAAATTGTTTCTTACTTCAATAGCCATTCTTGCAGAACTGGTAGCCACATACAAATACAAATTTGCCAGAAACAAATGATAAAAGACAGACCTTGTGGTGAACACTGTGTTGGATTTTGTTGTGCTAAATGTCCAGCTAAAACCCTCATGAGGTTCATCTCTTCTTCCTCCTGCAGTTAGAGCTGCCCACATTGTGTGAATCTTACATAGTTCCTGTTCTTTATGTAATTGTAACATTTTATGGCAACTTGGAGCACAAGTCTTATGAGGAGAGGCTGAGGGAACTCGGATTGTTTAGCCTGGAGAAGAGGAGGCTGAAGGACAACCTCATCATACACTACAACTAGCTGGACTAAGGCTGTAGTGAGATGGATGTTGGTCTCTTCAACCAAATAACAAGAGGTAGGACAAGAGGAAATGGCCTCAAGTTGCACCAGGGGAGGTTTAGATGGGATATTGGGAAATATTTCTTTACTGTAACAGTGGTGAGGCCCTGGCAGAGGCTGCCCAGAGCAGAGGTGGAGTACCCATCCCTGGAGGGTTTCAAAAAGTGCACAAACTTTGTACTTTGGGCCATGGTTTAGCAGGCATGGTAGGGTTGGACTGGATGAGATTAGAGGACTTTTCCAACCTTAGTGATTGTATGATTCTATAATCTGGGGCTAATGATCTCCTGGCTCTGCATCAGAGCCACTTTCTGCTCTGCCCAAAGCTTTATGGTAGTCCACCAATACAGCAGTATTTTGCAGAAGCACTGCCTCCTAGCAAACATCCTAAAGTGGTTACTTCTATGAAGTGTTGCTGCTCTACACAAAGGTGATTCACTGTGCTTGTACCCCTCTGTATAAACCTCCCAGAGGTTTTATTTTGTTACTTAATGGACAGAGAAAGCAACCACTGCTGTACAAGAGAGAGGTGGGCCCATTCCACATATAATTATAGAACTATTTGAGTTGGAAGGGACCTTAAAGATCTTCTAATTCCAACACCCTGACATGGGCAGGGTCATCTCCTGTTGGATGAGGTGCTCAAAGCCCCATCCAACCTGGCCTTCCACATGCTTAGGGACATGGTTTAGGGAGTGTTAGGAATGGTTGGACTCGATGATCCAGTGGGTCCTTTCCAACCTGGTGATTCTGTGATTCTGTGATCTCCAGGGATGGGACATCCACAACTTCCCTGAGTAACCTCTTGCAGTGTCTCCCTATCCTCATTGTGAAGAATTTCCTCCTTATGTCTAGTCTAAATCTGCCTCCACATGCTCCAGGTTTTATCAGAATTGGCTACTAATAGCCCCAAATTTGGTGAAGTTTAGGGATCAGCTGCAATTTGACATACAGAATAATAGAATCATTAAGGTTGGAAAAGACCTCTAAGATCATCAAGTCCAACCATAAGCCCAACACCACTGTGTCTACTAAACCATATAAACTGCAGAACCCATCTTTGAAATGATGATTGTTGCTGTCTGCTTGCAAATCTTTAGACTTTCTGAGAAGTTCAAGTGAATTTAAAAAAAAGAGGTATTGAAAAGTAACTGTGTTGAGGAAAAGAGCTGACTTGGCCAGTCTTTGGGACATCTCCAAAGGCTATGGGGAGGTGTTAGGAAACAGTTACTCCTGAGCAGAAGTCAAGCAGCAAAGCCTGTGATATTTAGAAAAGCTACGACATATGTCACAACATTTCCTTGCCCTGGAAGTGGCTACGCTCTCCTGTGTTCCCTTCAGAGCATCCATGAGCTCATTGCCTGTGTGGTGATGGAGGCTTGCCTCACTTCTGAGACGTTGCTGGATGTGACATAGAGGTGACTTGTCCTCCACCTTCTCCAGAAGGTCCAGAGCACCTAGAACATGCAGTCACTTTACTAGCACAACATCATTTCTGGACTGAAGTTGTATGCTACTTCATGGCCCAAGTAGAAAAGCAGAGTGGCTCCTTGCATGGCATGGTTCTGGAGGACACGCTTACTGATCACAGTGCTTTAAATTAGGTGTGGCATTTCACAAGAAGTTGGTAAGAAGGACTTACTGGTTGAAAATTCAGTGAAAGGACCGGATTTGGACTTGCACAACTTCTCTCTGGCAGCAGGTAAACAATTTATAAATGAGGGAAATGTGAAGAGCCATGAAGTAAGGCATTCTCCTATAAAAAGAGTGGCAAGATGCCACAAATTGGCAAATGTTTTCAGTAACATTTTGCAGAGTCTGTGTCCATGTTATAAGCAGGTTACTATCTTCAGAAATTTAAAGAAACACCAGATAAAGTACTGGTTGGTTTTGGCTGTTCTTACCAAATTCAGCAGGCCAGCAAAGGAAGGGGTTAAATGTGGAGGATATTTCTTTGCTGGAGCTATTTCATGCCTTGAGTAGGGACGGACCTCAATTAAGCTCAGAATACTCATTTCCAAAATTATATTTTTCCAAGGATGGGCAGCACAGGAAGGACATGGATCTGTCAGAGTGAGTCTAGAGAAGGCCACGGAGATGATGTGAGGGCTGGAGAACCCCCTGTACAAGGCCAGGCTGATAGAGTTGGGGTTGTTCAGCCTAGATAAGAGAAGGTTGCGGGGAGACCTTAGAGAAGCTTCCAGTACTGAAAGGGGCTCCAGGAAAGCTGTGGAGGGGCTCTTGATCAGGGAGTGCAGGGATGGGATGAGGGGAACGGTTTTCAGCTGCAAAAGGGGAGACTGAGATGAGATCTTAGGGAGAAATGTTGTCCTGTGAGGGTGGTGAGGCCCTGGCCCAGGTTGTCTAGAGCAATGGTGGCTGCCCCATCCCTGGAGGTGTTCAAGGCCAAATCGGATGGGGCTTTGAGCACCCGATCCAGTGGGAGGTGTCCCACTCCATGGCAGGGGATGGAACTGGACAGGCTTTCAGGTCCCTTCCACTCCTTGATTCTGTGATTGTATTCACATCAGTAACCTCTTGAAGGAAATGAGCTTTTGTGGTGTGCTAATAATGTCGTTGCATGTTTCTTTATTCTGTTCCGTGGAAGCCAGGCCAAAAGGCAGTTTTATTTTGGTAGCACTAAATCTCACCATCTGCCGGATCAGGCTTTGGCAGGTGTTCACGACTAGTTGTGGAATATTAAAACACAAGCTGTCTTTCTGCCACATTTTATGTATGCATGCACTTTCCATCTTAATGGCATTTTTATGGGGATTGTTTGATTTCCTTTTTTTCTTCATAGTCCAGAGATGAAAAGTGGCTGAGAGTGACAGGGGATAATCAGGAGATCCAGGAATGAGACAGAAAAAATGCACGGCGTGGCACAAGGTTACTGAGGATCTGAGCTGCATTTTTGGAGAAAACACCAAGCCAACAGCTGAATTTCTGGAAGATGACAAGGAATACACATTCCAATAGCTGCTCTCCGCTAAATTCTCATGCACAATCAAAGGAAACTGACAGAGATGGAAGTGCCTGTGAGAGTGGCCATCTCCCCATCCCTGTGCTGCACTCACATTTTCAGGAAGAACAGCTGTCCTAGCAAATATTGTAGAGGAACAGAAATGGAAACAAGAGGAACAGAGGAGAAAACAGGTTGATCGGAGGGCTGAGAGAGTTGGGGTTGTTCCGCCTGGAGATGAGAAGGTTACAAGGAGACCTTAGAGCAGCTTCCAGTACTGTAAGAGGCTCCAGGAAAGATGGGGATGGACATTTTGCAAAGGCATGGAGTGATAGGATTAGAGGGTATGGCTTTAAACTGGAAGGGGGAAGATATAGATTAGACATTAGGAAGAAATCCTTCACACTGAGAGTGGGGAGGCACTGGTCCTGGTTGCCCAGAACAGTGGTGGCTGCCCAAGATGTTTGAAGCCAAGCTGGATGGGGCCTTGAGCATCCTGATCCAGTGGGAGGTGTGCCTGACCATGGCACAGGGAATGGAATTAGGTGATCTTTATAGTCCCTTCCAACTCAAACCATTTTATGATTCTACAAAAATAGGTTTCTATTTTTCAGCTGCAACAACCAGGAGGAAAAGGAAGGTGTAGAAGTGGTATCTCTCACGGTTGCTAGTACAGCAGTTCAGTGTAAAAGAGAGGGTTTGACAGACCATCTCATGTTTAACAGACAGAAGAGTGATGCCCCTGGTAGGAACCGAGCAGAAACAGACGCTAGTGGCCAGACCTGTGTTATCCCATTGGCATTTCAGGAGCCCTGCTGCACAGAAGCCATGCTGGCTCCTGGATTACTGGTAGTTAAAGGAATCTACCATCAGTGATCAAGCCCTCCACAGTTTAGCTGGTGTGAAGGTGCAACTGATGCACTCATGATGGTATATCGGCAAAGGAAAACGCTGGGGGCTGTAAGGAGTGCTTTGAGATAAGAAGAACATGTTATTATCACCAAGGTAGCTCTATTGTGAACAGCAGCCTAGGAGAAACTGCAGTAGGGTAGGATAAAAAAGTAATTAGAGAGCAGTAGGAGAGGTTTCTGCTGCCATAAAAGCTGTCCAAGTAATTGCATGATTGTTCCTGAGATATGTAAGTCAAGAGAGGTTCAAAGCTGCATGAAAACAGGTAATACCTGGTAGAGGACACCCAGTCCTCCCTCCAAAACAGTCAAACCATTTTTTAAGTAATTCTGCCTTAGCTTTTTCCTCCTTTTTATTCCTTCTTCAAATTTCTCTTCCTTCTTGAGGGACAGATGTATTTATTGTAACAGAATCCCATAGTTTGGCAGAAAGAGAGAACAAAAGATTTCTTTTTTTTTCTGGTTTAATTCATCTAGTTGCCCAGAGAAGTGGCGGCTGCCCCATCACTGAAATTAGCAGTAACATGCTAGAAGGGCAGTTCTGTGCTATGTGGGATCAAGTATGAGCACCTGCTCTCACTCACTGACAGGAAATCTTCTTCAGGATTCCACATGAGACAGAGGCACCAAACACTTTACAAGACACCACTAAGTGTGTCCTTGCCATCTCTGGGTGCCTAAACAGAGATAAGTAATTATCAGGCTACCCACAGAAAGATCACCTCCAACAGCTTAAACATGAGATGGAAGTGTAGGAAGAAAATAAGAAATTTAGGAAGAGAAGTTTAGGAAGAAATTCTTGACCATGAGTGTGGTGAGGCCCTGGCTCAGGTTGCCCAGAGCATGGTGGCTGCCCCATCCTCAGAGGTGTTCAAGGAGAGGTTGGACGGGGCTTTGAGCTCCTGATGCAATAGGAGGTGTCCCTGCCCATGGCAGGGGGTGGAACTACGGGCTTTGAGGTCCCTTCCGACTCAAACCTTTCCATTATTTTGTGACTTTCTGTGGATGTCCCTCATGAAAATTTGAATTGCACGTTGTCCTAAAATGTATTAAAATAAAGCTTTTTGAAATAAAATGATTTATGCAATAGGAGAATATGAAAATACATGAAGGGTAAGCTATTATGAAGCTGTCATACTGCAGTAGGAATAGAAAACTGCAGGCAAAATGCTGCTATCCTACAATCCCTTCTGCCTGCAGTTCACAAAGTATCACAGCAGCACAGAGCTGCAAATCTGGGGATTCCCTGCAAAATGAGGTAAGAAAAGGAAGAATGACCATTCCTTAGTCCATTTTGCAAGCATTTTGAGAATCACCACATAAGACAAGCAGCTGGAAGCAGCCCTGTAACCCCAGTGGTGCTCCTCAGCCACCCAGTGACGGGTAAGGGTTTTGGAGACGTTCTTCCACAGAAATGGCACAACTGAGCATAAAATCCAAGGCTAAGAACAGGAATCAAAAATGCAGGGACCGACTCACAACCGCTGCTTTATAAAATGATGAAGTGTCCCATCATGTCCTTGCTTCCCTTACCCAACACCACGCCAACCTAGCCTGTTTCCAGGGTATCAAAACTAGCTCTCAAGTTTATATTTTAGTGGTTTTCCAATTAAAAAATTTTATCAGTAGTTTTCAAATGTAAAAATGCACTTCGGGAATATGAACACCATTTCTATTCTGTTCAGCAAGGAGCTGCAGGATGGGGCTTATGGAGCAGGTTTATTGCCAGTGCCTGGGCACTTGGCATCACAGGCAGCACCCATCACAACCAATGAAAGGACACCTTTCATTGCAATCCTTCTTGGGCAACGGACCTTGCAACGAGGAAGGAAGTTTTGCAGCTATGAATACAAAGCCCATATACTTCACTTCTTGCTGCCAGTGAATGAGTGCTCCTGGAATAGACGGGCAGTTTTTTGAGCACAATTTCACTTGCTGCAGCTGTACATTTTCCTTCAGATCCTTGCTCTTGCTTCAGCTGCACATCTTCCTTGCGACCCTTCTTGTGGCAACCGCACACCAGCTACCAAGTGACGAAACCCCATCTGTAAATCTGCGGCATGTGTGACACTGACAGCTCACAGATGTTTTTCACATAGTAAGAGTTTCAGCTGCACTAAGTCATCCTTCAAGCAGCTCGATGTCTAAAACTAATACATTTGAGGTGTGGAGTCATCCAGGTCCTGCTGACAAAAACAAGCAAACAGAAACATTTGAAACAGTTAGATTGGTGAATGCACCAGAAAGTTTTAAAGGTTTTTTTTTTTAGGGGAAAACCTAATCTCACCAAGCCTGTGTCACCTTTATTAAAGCCAACCAGCATCAGGATTGTCCTTTGCAAGGTCTGCAGCTGGCGATGCTTTTGGGAAGGTGATGATAATACTTGCAAGGGACTATGCATGATGCTGCAGCGTGAACGCTGCTGGGGATTGGAGCCCCTCTGCTTCCCCCTGCCCAAAAACGGCGAAGAAAAAGTTAGTGGGCTTTTTTTTTTTTGGGCAGGTGTGAGTGGGGTGTGGGGAGGGTGTAATTAAGGGGAAACAAAGACAGAGGCTTTGTTGCAGAGCAGTACTCACACATTAGTCAGCAGCTGAGGAACGGCGTCAGAGTTTGCATGGGGTCTGTGTGTGATGAGCCCTGTCCTGGCTGCACCAGGCTGGTATCTGCTTTCAAACTGTGCAGGGGTCACCAGCCAGGCGCGCGTGATAACTGCTTATCTCAGAGAAAGCTACCACAGCACAAACCTCTGGGCTTGGCAAGGAGTCTCCATGGGGGACGTTGCAGGCAGGCAGTCCCTTGGGAGGCATGGGAAGGAAGCAGGGCAGCATCAGAGCCTCTCCAGGTGGTCTGCAGAAGGCTAGAAAGGATTTGTGATTTATTAAAATAATGGGGTTTTGTATCTTGCGTTGCATGTGTAAAAAGACTGAATATGTAGTAGCCAACCTGCATGGCTGTGTGTTCCCACAGTGCTTTCTCCCATTTCTCCCTGCTGTTCCTCACTTTTGATGATGCCCAGCTCATCCTCCGCCTCCCACCTGGGACCAGCCTGCGGACACAGACAGGTTCAAGGCCACAGACAAAGGTAGTGTGGCAGGGCTGTTTCTGTGAAGAGCTTTTGAATCCACTTCAGTAAGTGTTAGTGCATATTCAGTTTTTAACCATTGCAATGTCAGTTCCTTAAATAAAGGAATTTTCAGGCTGAGAGAATTGGGGTTGTCCGGCCTGGAGAAGAGGAGGCTGTGGGGAAATCTTAGAGCAGCTTCCAGTACTGAAAAGGGCTCCAGGAAAGCTGTGGATGGGCTCTTGATCAGTGAGTACAGAGATAGGATCAAAGAAAATGGCTTTAAGTTGGAAGGGGGAAGATTTAGACTGGACATTAGGAAGAAATTCATCCCTATGAGGGTGGGGAGGTGCTGGCCCAGGTTGCCCAGAGCAGTGGTAGCTGCCCCATCCCTGGAGGTGTTCAAGGCCAGGTTGGATGTGGCTTTGAGCCCCTGATCCAGTGGGAGGTGTCCCTGCCCATGGAAGGGGTTGGAACTGGATGGGCTTTGAGGTCCCTTCCAGCCCAAACCACTCTGTGATTCTATGACAAAAGAAGATTTTTCATACCCCGCTTTTTAGTCATTTTCTTAGGAAAAATCATTATTACCAGCTTCTATCCTGCCTGAGAGTGATTGTTATTGATAGCTCGAGCAGGCATCTTGTGTTCCCAGCATCCGTTGGACTTTCAATTTCCTTTTCTACCTATTTTTAAACTAACAGGCTTACAGTCAGGGGAAGAACTCGGCAGGAGTTCTAATAAATATTTGTCAGCATAAAATACCTTCCCATCTGTCTGCAGGCTGTTGTTGGGGTGTGCATGCCATTGTCCGTAGCTCAGACACATCACAGAGGATTCAGCCCTCTCCTGTTTTGTGCCTTCTGGGCATACACTGATCAGGACAAAGCATGAGTGAAATCGGACAGTTCTTTTATGGAGCTGCCACCTCCTTATTCAGCCATTTGTTTGGCCATGCAAACAGATGATTTGGCATCAAAATAACTTTTTACCAGTGAACTGGGTTAATTACTTGACCTCTTCCAACCTGCAGCCCATAAACAATCGTACCAGCAAAACCAAAGCACTAAAATGAGGCAGCAACAAGCAAAAGGAGAACGGTGAATGAGGAGGCATTCTTCAATTCCTTTTTGCTGCAGAATGTAATGTGCATCCACGAGCAGGCTGAACGCAAAACCTAGCTGTTTTAATGTGGACTTATTTGCCCTCCTTTTGGACTGGCAGGAATGATGTTTCAGCTTCCATGTGTGCATTGCACTTTGCATGGAAATGGACAGCCAGACCCGTAATGTTGTTTTCTCTGGTAAGGGTGGATCTCTGACTGAAGAGGGTTCCAGCATCACAACCCCTGGGGTTAGGAACATCCCCCTGATTATCTTCGGGCTGAGTGGGGATGGATGCTCTGGACCAAAGCTGCAGCTTCCCCAGGGCAGATGTCCTTGCGTGGCAGAACATGGTCAGACACTCTCTACCTGAACAAGGGATCATAGAATAATTTGTGTTGTTATAGAATAGTCTGGGTTGGAAGGGACCTTAAAATCATCCAGTTCCAGCCCCCCTGCCATGGGCAGCGACACCTCCCACTGGATCAGGCTGCCCAAGGCCCCATCCAACCTGGCCTCGAACGCATCCAGGGATGGGGCAGCCACAGCCTCCCTGGGCAACCTGTTCCAGTGCCTGACCACCCATGGTGAAGCAACTCCA
Source organism: Cuculus canorus (assembly GCF_017976375.1). Lineage (NCBI taxonomy): Eukaryota > Metazoa > Chordata > Aves > Cuculiformes > Cuculidae > Cuculus > Cuculus canorus. Next base: position 56,329,171 of record NC_071441.1, read on the forward strand.
CCTTATGTCTAGTCTAAATCTTCCACTCTCTAGTTTACACTCATTGCCCCTCATCGAATCACTGCAAGTTTTTGTAAACAGTTGTTCCCCAGCTTTCTTGTAGCCCCTTCAGGTACTGGAAAGTCACTAGAAGATCTCCTCGGGGATTTCTCTTCTCTCTGGGCTGAACAAGCCCAACTCCCTCAGCCTGTCCTCATAGCAGAGGTGCTCCAGCCCCGTGATCATCTTTGTAGTCTCCTCTGGCCCCTTCCAACAGCTCCATATCGTTCTTATGTTGAGGATTCCAGAACTGGACACAGAGCTTCAGGTAGGGTGTTCCCTGAGTGCGGAAGAGGGTAGAATTCCTTCCCTCGACCTGCTGGCCACGCTTCTTTTCATGCAGTCCTTCTGGCCTGTGAGCGCACATTGCCAGCTCATGTCAAGCTTCTCCTACCCCAGCACCCCAAGTCCTTCTCCACAGGGCTGCTCTCAACCACATCATCCCTCATCCTGTATTGATATCATGGATTGCCCTGAAGCAGGTGTAGGAGGTTACACTTGACCTTGTCGAATCTCATGATGTTCTCACAGCCCCAACTTCTCCAGCCTCTCCAGATCCCTCTGCGTGCCATTCTGTCCTTCCAGTGTGGGAACTGTACCACTCAGCTTGGTGTCATCTGCAAACTTGTTGAGGGTGCACTCAATCTCACTGTTAATATCATTGATGAAGAAATTAATCAGCACCGGTCCCAGTACGGACCCCTGAGGGACACCACTTGTCACAGGTAACTACCCTGTGAATAACAACAGCTGGGAGAACGCCATAGGTGCATTTTGAAGCAGTTTGTTTGCTAAAACCAAAGACACTTACTTTGTAATACCAAACGACCCATGTGCCAGGATCCTCACCAAGGAGCACACAGCGCAGCCTACACACATCTCTGTGGATGAAAGCTGTTTTGGGATACAGCAGTGTACGGAAATAAAGAATAGTTGCATCACTTGATGCCCCGGGCCCCTCTCGGTCCCTGCAGAATGAAAAAGGGCACTGCTTACAGAAAACGCAGTACAGTACTCTCAGGCAGGATACTTTTTTTTTTTTCCCCAAATCCAGAGTCTAGAGTCATAATCTTTTTGAATTGCTATGTAAAATTCTTTTTTCTGTGGGAAATACTCAAAGCTTTGGGAGGTGTTGTGGTTTGAAAGCCTGTGAGCACACTGCAATCCACTGCTCAGAAGGCAAGCGCAGATGGATGAATGGGATCCAACAGCTAGGTGTTCAGGGGTATGGAAGGAAAGGGAAAATGAGAACTGTTCTAGCCCGGTAAAGCTGTGCTCTTCCCTGATGTTGCACCAGCTAGTTGAAGGAGGCAGTGAAAAAATTCCCTGCTGGGAGCTGAGGCAAAAATAAACCATAAACATGTGGATGCAACACTGGTTGGAATTGAAATTCAAGACAGATTTTGTTTTGTCTATCTGCAACCACAGCTCTCATCTGAACTTTATTTAAGCAGATTGCTAAACAAATGCTCTCTCCCTCTTAGCTACTTAAAATCAACAGCTTAATTTCTATCTGCTATCCCACCAAGGGGCAACATAAAGTTGTGTTCACAAAGACTGTTTTCACCACTTGTCAGTACAAAGCAGAAAAGACAATTTTCATATCTAGACTGTGTGCTGATTAAGAGCAATTAGTCATCAGAAGTCAGTGTTCAAACACAAGCCGCACAATTCCTTGATCTCAGATAAGAAACCTGCCATTGTGGAAAGACAGCATTTTTAGCAGAGTTTTGCTCTGCTAAGAACATCATGTCCTGAGCTGCTGCATTTTCATATTGAGAGGTGATGCGAATAGAGCTCACTGCAATTATGTCATGGATATCTAGGGAACAGATTGTTAAATTTCTTAGATTCTTGGCCTAAATAGTGGCTCTTTCTACAACTTCCAACAGTAACGGCTCAAGATGTGGCCCACGTTGCCACAGAGGAGTTAATAGATCTAAACAGCCCCAAATTAAAGCCTAAAGTAAGATATGAGCAAATGCTGCCTGTAGGTAATAAGATTCCTGCGGTCAATTAATCTTTTTTCATGTAGGGACTCACTTTCACCAGAAGAAATACCTCCCTCAGAAACTGGGAATTAATACACTTTTGATTGTGAGCCTGTCACTCAGGGGAGAAATGGACAAGCTATTTCATCACTACTTAGTTGATCTTGGCTAAACTCTACCTGCAGAAGTTTATTCACAGCCTGTTAATTAGTGAAATCCATGATCGCTATCTGTGGCTGTGACTTCAACCAGGGATTTGACTCAGCCTGAGTCACGGCTTCACATATTAATTAGCACCAAGTTCAAACAGCATCACACCTTACAGATTTGCTTTGTGTGTGTTTGGCAAACACTCACCAGAGTTCAAGGCACAGCAGCTCATGGTCCCCATCACCACCATCCTCATTGCAGCATGCTTGGATGTGCACCTCCACCCTCAGAAATGTAATAGATTGCAAAATGCAATTCCTAATTTCATTTTAAAAGCATGCTGGGAGGAGAGGATTAAGTTGCTGTCAGATTTAGCATTGGCACCCACAGAACCACATGGTTTTAGGCAGATGCAGGTTTACATGCCCCCAGCTCAGGCTCAGACCCCCAAAAAGAGGGGCAGGGGCAGACAGGTGGAGCAGCAGTCACTAAATCTGTGCTGCTACACACCAGCACAGGGATGTGCACAGGGACATCCCCAGGGATGCTCTGTGCTCTGCTGGTGATGCTGTTGGTGTGGGCACTTGCAGGAAAGCCATGGGGCAGGTAACTTCACCTATGCAGTCAGATTCCCTTGCCTCTCCATTTTCCAGGGTTTTTTTTGCTGTCTTTGATTTGTGCGTTGTCTTGTGCGTTGCATGGCACACTTGCAATCATCAGCCAGCTCTTTGCAAGCCCTCAAGGCTGCCCTTTCTCACCGCAGCTTCCTGCTCTTCATCCAGTAATCGAACATGGTCAGCCTGGCTGAAGACAGATACCAAAACCTATCCAGCCTCCCAGCCCCAGCTGGGCAGAGCACAAAGCCGGGCTCCCTTCCAAGTGAAGACTGGCACAACCAACAGAGCGGGTCTGGCTGCAGCAAAGGCAAGGAGAGCACAGCAGTGGAAAAGTGGTGTTGAACAGTCAGTATTTCACTGTGTGCCCGTCTCTCTGCCAATTTTAACCACAACCATTTTAGCGTAGCATAGAGGGCTTTGGCTTCTACACTGAGAAAAAGCTGTGGCTCAACACTCTGACTGAAATTCAGTCCCTTTTCCTAATCTAGCTGAATTTTACAAGAGTCTCTGTAGCTTAGTCATGGTCAACTGACATGTTTTCAATCACTCAGAGGGAGTAAATGGTCATTAAGCTCTCCAAGTTAAAACATATGTTGAAGGGTAGTTTAGAATGCATAAACACACTGTAGGCTGCCTCGTTAGCATGTAATCAATCTTTTTGCTTGCGAATCTTTCTATTAGTGAGCCTGTATATGTAGCCTCTGAGAAGATCTCCGTAGTTTCACAGCTTGGTACTGCCTGCTAGGTAGTAAAAAACCTGTAAAGGCACATTTTGGCCACAATTCTAGTTTAATCCTGCAAAGCACATTCACCTTATCACAACAGAGCCTGCTTTCTACTGCATATCTATTTGTGTCATGAAATTAAGTTTGGAGACTCTATAGAGCCACCATGGGAAAGCAAAATGTGTGGCATTACATAAATTGTTTCAGGAGGACTTGAGATAAATCACTTAACATGGACTGGGCCAGCTTCAGGAGCGATCTTGAACCAATCAACCAAAAATCAGCACCAGAAAATCAGAATTACCATTAGCAGACCCATAGGGGCCTGAGTAACAATTACTTACTGACCATAATCTTCCACATTCAAAGCAATTAACTGCAAAACTTGTTCCTAGTTGCAACTAAAACTACCTTTTATTTTTTGCTCAGTCTTTGCTAACAACACTCACTCCATTTCTCTGCTGCCACGGGGGAATATCTTATCATAGAATCATAGGATTATTAAGGTTGGAAAAGCCCTCTCAGCTCATCCAGTCCAAACCATCAGCCCAACCCTACAGTGCCTACTAAACCACGTTGCGAAGTACCACAACCACACTTTCATTGAACCCCTCCAGGGCATGTATTTCACCACTGCCCTGGGCAGCCTCTGCCAGGGCTTCACCACCCTTTCTATGAAGGATTTTTTCCTAATATCCTGAACCTGCTCTGGCCATTCCGTCTCATCCTATCACCTGTCACTTGAGAGGAGTGACCAACACCTACCTCACTGCAACCTCCTTTCAGGCAGCTGTAGATGATGATGAGGTCTCTCACCAGCCTTCTCTTCTCCAGGCTAAACAGCTCCAGGTCCCTCAGCCACCTCTCACAACCTGTTCTCCACATTCTTTCCAGCTCCGTTCCCTTCTCTGGATATGCTCCAGGACCTCAATGTTCTTTTTGGAGTGAGGGGCCCCAAACTGAACACAGGATTTGAGGTGTACCAGTGCCTAATATCAGAGCACAATCCTTTTCCTGCAAATCAGAGAGATCGAAGGAACAGCTCAAGAAGGTCCCTTAGCAAGTGCATGGAACAAGTCATACACAAGGCAGTTGCACAAACACAGTTATTTAGGACAACAGAATGAGTTTTAAAAATCACAGCACTTACATTACTACAACAGGCGGGTGTATTAAAACCAGTGCATATCTGTACTCTGGGTAAAAGGCACCAGCACAGGAAAAAAAACACAGCTCCCCCTTGCAAAAACCAACCCAGTATTTAAAGTCAGAGAATAATTTGTGTTGACAGGGACCTTTGAATGTCATACAGTCCAACCTCCTTCTCCCAAGCAGCTTCAGCTACATTAGGGACCTTGTCCTGGCAACGACAGTTTACCCAACACAGAGGAAATCCTGGCACATTCTCCTGCACTCCAAAGGATGGCAAATATGTCCACATGCTCACTGTCTAGAAGTCTCTGAAGAGCTCGCTGGTGCTACCACAACCAACTTTGAACGCTGGGCTTTTCAACAAGGTAGGGAGTTAAACCCAATGACTGAGGCTGCTGCCACCCCATTGCCAAAGCTCCTTGAGGAACCCAACCCAAAACACACATGAGCTTCTCAGAGAGACTTCTTTTTTTTGCTTTGTCCAGGTTACATTTCACAACCTTTACAAAATGTAGCAATCAAAGCCAAACACAAAAATTAACATAGACATTGATTTTAGACAAGCATATATGGCTTCAACTCAGGACTCTGGGCTCAACCTCTGCAATCATTGGAGCTACTTTAGGGAGCTGTAGGAGCAATAAGAACACACTGTGCTGCACGAACAGCTGAGCCCCACTTTGTTATTTTAATATCTGAGGTAACTAGAAACGCCTTTTCTGCCTGTTTACAGTTCAAGTTGACCCAAAAGAAGATAGAAACCTTTTTTTTCAATTTCTCATTGTTTCCAGATGAAATTTATCACTGCTAATTTAAAGGCATTTGTTCTGGTGTCAACAATGCCCATTAGCTTAAACAGCTCTTCCTCCTGGACATCGACATTGATGAATTTATAGGGTCGGTGCCCTCACATTGTACTCAGCAGAGCAAATGTTTTCATTTCCAAGGCTGCCACTCTGCTTTGCAGAAGTAATTATCATTCCACAGATGAATTAACATTCCACACTGAACCCTTCCATGCATCCATACTGATGTGACATTTCTATGACGGGCAACCAGGGTTGTTCAGGGCATTTTCACATACTTGTTGCTCCAGACTTCACAGAATCATAGAATCATAGAATCCCTTGCTTGGAAAAGAACTTTGAGACCACCAAGTCCACCTGTACTAAACTGTCCACTACTAAATCACAGCTCTAAGCACTTCAAACCCATTCACATGATATTTATAGTAATGCTCTTCAAAATGACAACAGCTTCTCATTTTGCAGTCTTACTGTCACCAAATTTCATTATTTCTCTATTCCCTTTTTTGTGCTGAGATCATTAATGAAAGTATCAAATAACACTGCTTCCAAAAACAGTGTTTGTGCAGCTTTGCCAGTGGCAAATCTTCAACTCAATAGTGCCTTCAGCACCACGTCTTTGTCATCTCTTATTTATCCTGTTACTTTCCCATTTTATAGCTTCTTATATTAATCTTTACATTGAACAGGTTGTTGTATATTTGTTCTGATTTTCAATGTATTATGATAGCCAGTATTTTATTTAAGCCAGGAGAGAATAGACTGAGTGCATCTCTTTCACATAAAGCTGGAGGCCGGCCACAAGTGGTGCCCCAGGGCTCAGTGCTGGGCCCAGTTCTATTTAATATCTTTATCCATGATCTGGATGAAAGAATTGAGTTCACCCTTAGTAAGTTCATGGATGACACTGAGCAGGGTGGGAGTGTGGATCTGCTGGAGGGTAGGGAGGTTCTGCAGAGGGACATGGACAGGCTGGGTCCAAGGGCTGCGACCAACGAGATGAGGTTCAACCAGATCAAGTGCTGGGTTCTGCACTTGGGACACAAGAATCCCGTGTAGCTCCAGGCTTGGGGAAGAGTGGCTGGAAAGCTGTCTGGAAGACAAGGACCTGGGGGTGTTGGTAGACAGCAGCTGAAGACAAGCCAGCAGTGGCACAGGTGGCCAAGAAAACCAATGACACCTTTACTTGGATCAGAAACAGTGTGGCCAGCAGGAGCAGGGAAGGGATTGTGCCCTGGACTCGGCACTGGTGAAGCTGCACCTCAAATCCTGGTTCAGTTTTTGGTTCCTCACTCCAAAAAGGACATTGAGGGGCTGGAGTGCATACAGAGAAGAGCGATGAAGCTGGAGAAGGGACTGGAGAACAGGGGTCTTACGAGGACTGGCTGAGGGAACTGGGGTTGTTTAGCCTGGAGGAAAGGAAGCTGAGGGCAGACCAGGTCACTGTCTACAGCTCCCTGAAAGGAGGTGGTGGTGAGGTGGGTGGTGGTCTCTTCTCCCAAGTAATAGGTGATAGGACAAGAGGGAATGGCCTTAAGCTGTGTCAGGGGAAGTTTGGATTGGACATTAGGAAAAGCTTCTTCACTGAAAGGGTTCTCAAACACTGGCAGAGGCTGCCCAGGGAGGTGGTTGGGTCATCATGCTTGGAGGTGTTTAAAAGGCAGGGACATGAGGTGCTTGGGGACATGATTTAGTGGCGGCAGGTACCACCGGGCTTAATGACCTCAAAGGTCTTTTCCAACCTAATTATTCTATCATTCTAAAACTTGAGTGTTACTATCAGTGAAGGCTATCAAGTAAGTCTTGCACAATATGTCTTAGAATAAAACCATGTTGCCTGCATATTTTTCATTTAATACCTTGCCCTGCTGCTTTTGTTCTAGGGTCCAGCACACTATCAGGACTGTGAGCCTGTGGATCCTTGAATGGTCAGACTGTTTTTCCAGCCACAAAGCACCTCTCCTTTCACATCTGCGTCAGCACTGTGGGCTCTACTGTTTCATGTGTTTCACCATGCTGGGAGGTAAAGCCGTGTGAAGATAGCCATATATGGGGTCACAAAGCTTATCATTCTCAAATTATTTATATATATTCATGAAAAATAGACAGACAAGTCTTCAATGTCCAGAGTAAGCACTTAAACAAAGGAGGTAAATTCACAAATATTTTCATATCTTCTTAGCAAAACAGAAGATGATTGGGTTTTAGCTGTTTCTTTTCTTATAACCTTCACATTTACTGAATCTGTACAGCCGGTAGGAAGGAACAGACCAGACAGTGTTTGACCCTGATGAAGTTGAGGTACTCTTCGCTACTGATACCAGCAGACACTGCCAGAGATATCACTCCAACTTGACCATATTGCTTGTGTTTTCTTGCAGCACTATAAGGCTCCTCCATCCTTTATTTCATCTTTTTGTGCAACAATGTTTTGCACAAAACATTGGAGGAAGGCTTTGCATAGATAAAAGCATAGTTGAATGCTGTAATCTAGAAACAGGTCTCTTGAAAAAGAGCATGCTTCTCAGTGAACAACTTTCTTTTGTGGAAAAACCCCAACGTATTTTAATTTTAAATGAAAGGGGTTGATTTTGAAGTGCTGCCATCATGAGTCACCAAGTCAAGAAAGTTGAGGTTGTTCACCCTGGGAAAGAGAAGGCTGCAGAGAGACCGTGGAGCATCTTCTAGTACTGAAAGGGGCTCCAGGAAAGCTGGGGAGGGGCTCTTGAACAGGAAATGCAGGGATGGGATGAGAGGAAATGGTTTGAAGCTGAAAGAGTTGAGATCTTAGGGAGAAATGTTTCCCTGTGAGGATGGGGAGGTCCTGGCCCAGGTTACACAGAGAAGCCATCTCTGGGGATGTTCAGGGCTGGGTTGGATGGGGCTTTGAGCCCCTGACTGAGTGGGAGGTGTCCCTGCCCATGGCAGTGGGGTGGAACTGGCTGGGCTTTGAGGTCCCTTCCAATCCAAACCATTACATGATTCCATGAAGTACAGTCTCATGTCTTTCAATCCTGCTCCATTTGGACTAGCCTCCCCAACACCTCTATTTCACCTACAATGAGCTACAACCTCACTGCAAGAAGTCTGGAATCCTTGGTTGGGTGCATCAGGACAGCTGGTTCCACAGAACATGCAGACATGATGTACCCATCTGCATTTGCCAAATTAAAATATTTTGAGTGCTGTGCAGTTAGTGCTTTTTTCCAAACTTTGTTGAAAAATCAATATTTCCCAAGGAGAAAACTGTTTTGATAGAAAACTTTCAACCAGAACTCCTCAGAGGATAAAACTTCTCTTCAGACATCTGATTCTAGATGTAATCTAAAAAACTAATGCCCCAGCTGAAGAAAACAGTTTTAACTCCTGAAAAATCTTGGAGACAAGTATTAGCTTAGCACTAGCAGGTTCATATGAACTTTTATGCCTCCTTCCCAGTGAAGAATTTCCAAACTTCTGATGACAGCAATCCACAGGCACACAGAGCAATGCTGACCCTATCTTAGTGGATATTGTGCAAGCAAATGTCAAGGAATAACACATCTGCCAAGCAGGAACAATGCTGGTGAAGGAACACGTCTCCCAAGTGCTAGAAAGCAGTGGCTTCCAAAAAAATTAATCTTTTGTTGTCACAAGTCTTCTCCTCTAGTACACACTTAAGCTGCTTGAGGGTCCTTCCCCCTCCTTGTAAGCAGAAACATTACTTTGAAATAGATTTTTAATATATTAAAATAGTCTGAAGAAAAGACTGCTCCAAGGAGACCTTAGAGAAACCTTCCAGTATCTACAGGAAAACTGGGGAGGGACTTTTTACAAAGGAGTGACAGGACTACAAGGAATGGCTTTAATTTGGAGAAGGGAAGATTTAAACCAGATATTAGGAGGAATTTCTTCACCATGAGGGTGAGGAGTCCTTGGTCCAGGTTGCCCTGAGAAGGGTGGCTGCCCCATCCATGGAGGTGTTCAAGGCCAGGTTGGATGGGGCTTTGAGCCCCTGATCCAGTGGGAAGTGTCCCTGCCCAGGGCAGGGAGGTAGTCAATATTTTTAATCTGGCAGCCCCATACTTTTAATCATTTCTCTCACAAGCAGCCTTGGGAGGATAAAACTCCAATTTGTACAACTGCAAAATGCCTGGAAAAGGGAATTTTTGCAGAGTGGCCTCCGAGATGTCGTCTGTGCTGGAAGAAAGCTGCAGTGGCACTGGCATGGGCAGTGGGGTGCATTAGAATGAGGCATCCCTGGTCTCCCAAAGAAAAAGGTGATGAGGCTGATGCCCACCCACCATCCCCCAAGTGGCAAGTTTCAGCCTGAGAGAATCACAGAATCATAGAATGGTTTGGGTTGGAAGGCCCATCCAGTTCCACCCTCTGCCATGGGCAGGGACACCTCCCACTAGATCAGGGGCCCATCCAACCTGGCCTTGAACACCTCCAGGGATGGGGCAGCCACAGCTTCTCTGTGCAACCTGGGCCAGGGCCTCCCCACCCTCACAGGAAAACATTTCTTCTTGGGGCTGAGGACTCATCAGCCTGCTTTTTCAGCTCTCAGTCCTAGTGCAACTTCATGAAGATACCAGAGTTAGGGTTTCTGCTTGCCTCAGGACTCCCTGTGCTGCATTTGCACGCCCCATGTCTCTCATTTCATGCACAGATGGTTTCATTATTGTTTCCTCCACGATGGTACCCACAGCCTCCTCTGTTGTCCAAAATCACAGCTCCCCTGGCAGAGGAGTCAGAAGAGGCTGCATGGAGTGCGTCAATCCAAGGGGCTGCCAGTCTTGGCATAAGGGTGGTAAGCTCTCAGTGCAACCTCAGCTCCTCTTAAGGTGATGCAGACCATCTTCCACAGGGATGACATTAGGATGAATAGACAGGTTCAAAAGCAAATCTTGGTAAAGCAAGACAAACCTTTCCTGCAGGCTGCAATTTGTTCTCCATTCTCATTTTCAAGCTTTTCTTCATGATGGCTGACAACACACACTTGTTATCAAAAATGTGGTGACTGTTTGTTCTGGTTTTGTGTTCATGAGACTGCAATCTCACAGGATGCTCACCCAGCTCTGTATTCTGTTCCTGGTGGCTGTCCTTCTTTCTCCCATAATGGCCACACAAAACAAATGAGCCAAAAATACAGCATTTTTACCCCTGGGTTCTGCCCAGAAGCAAAAAGGATACAAAACTCTTCAAATTAAACCCTCCCAGATGAAGCTGTGGAGCCACGTGCCTTTGCCTGGCTCCATCTTCCTGCTCTGTGTGGGTCATGAGAGGGGACAGGCTTCCTCAGCTTCATCCTTACAGTCCGCATTCCTGTGTTTTCACAGCTTTTTACGGCTCCACTCCTGCTGCGCAGACGAGTCACCTGCAGCTAATGAAGCCATGTAAGTTACAGCCTATCCCCAAATCAATTAACACATAAGTCTGAAAAGTGCAGCAGCTCAGCTGTGGCTCTGCAAGCAGCGATACTGATGCTGCAGCAACCCAGTGGAAGCCACTTCGGTTGTCTTCAAGGAAGATGCCCTCACCCACGGATCAGACTCCTAAGAGCCTCAGGACAGAAAAGACTGAAAAGAAGTCTTAGTATTTTTCAGTACACAGCAAAGAAAAAAAAAAGGGAAAACAAATATCATAGAATCCCTTGGTTGGAAAACACCTTTGAGATCATCAAGTCCAACTGTACCTGTCCACTACTGAACCAGATCCCTGAGGACTTCATCTGCCCATCTGTTAAACCTCTCCAGGGATGGGGATTCCACCACCTCTCTAGGGAGCCTCTGCCAGGGCCTGAGAACCCTTCCCGTGGAGAATTTTTTTCTGATATCCAATCTGAGCCTGCCCTGATGCAACTTCAGGCCGTTTCCTCTTGTTCTATCACCTGTCACCTGGGAGAAGAGACTGCCACCCACCTCACCACAACCTCCTTTCAGGCAGCTGTAGACAGTGATGGGGTCTCTTTTCAGCCTCCTCTCCTCCAGGTTAAACAACCCCAGGTCCCTCAGCTGCCTCTCATAACCCCTGTTCTCCAGACCCTTCCCCAGTTTCATTCCCTTCTGTGGACTTGCTCCAGTCTCTCAATGTCCTTCTTGGAGAGAGGGACCCAAAACTGAACCCAGGATTTGAGGTGCAGCTTCACCAGTGCCGAGACCAGAGCACAAACCCTTCCTTGTTCCTGCTGGCCACACTGTTTCTGATTCAAGTCAAGATGTCACTGGCTTTCTGGCCACCTGGGCCACTGCTGGTTCACATTCATCTGCTGTCAACCAACAGCCCAGGTCCTTGTCCTTCAGGCAGCTTTCCAGCCTCTCTTCCCTAAGCCTGAATCTGCACAGGATTGTTGTGCTTCAAGTGCGGGACCCAGCACTTGGCCTGGTTGAACCTCATCCTGTTGGTCTCAGCCCTTGGATCCAGCCTGTCCAGGTCCCTTTGCAGAGGCTCCCTGCCCTCAAGCAGATCCATGCTCCCACCCAGCTCAGTGTCATTTGTGAACTTACTAAGGGTCCTGTCAATCCCTTCATCCAGGTCATTGATAAAGATATTGAACAGAACTGGCCTCGGTTCTGTCTTTATTTGGTTTCTTGTCTGAATACAGGCAATTAAGAAAGTAGCAACCCCATGCAAGCTGCCACAAGGCAGAACAGTGAAGCACCAACTGGATGTACCAAATATAAACCAAAAGAGCAACCTTTCATTTAGCCAAATGAGAATGTGCTAAATCCAGTTCTGCTCACTATAATGCTTTCTAGTATTTACTTCTAGCACAGAAACTGCCCCAAAACCTTCATTTAAGATAGCCTATAATGTCCTCGTGATCCATTGGCATTCCTGAGGGCTTCCACCTCCATCCCTGCATCAATGCTGTGGACAGGTCAGCATGCGAGTGGTGCAAGTGATGTCACTAATCCTCAATCCTGGCTGCTCTACATCCTCGGGCTGGCATTTATCCATGATCAAAGAGCACCTATCTGTTATATTTTTCCAGCTGGCAAACAGACACCAGATTTCCACATTCCCTGTGTCACGATCAGCAGGAAGCCTGGCTTTGGACTTCATGGTGTGTAGTTTTGCTGTACCATGAGATAGAGCCCAATAGCAGAATTTGTCTGAAAAATCAGAATTTGATTTGAATAAATTATGTTGCGTTTGGAAAGCAAACATAAATTCCTCTAGCAACTTCTGCCAGTTTCAGCAATACTGTGAAAAAATAAAATGGGCTGTAAATTAATACAATCACATTAGTGAGTGTGAACCACAGCACTATTTTTTTTTCCTGTTGCTGGTATCTTTCCCTTCTCAGACACACATCTATATTGCCAATCACTGCTCCCATTCCATCACTATCTCCCAGAGACGCTCCTCCATCCTCTCAAACAAGACCATGGAAGGATGGAGTGAGACAGGTTCTTCCAACATGAAATAAAGTCTTGCAACTCTTAAATGCCTTCAAAAAAAAAGATATAAAGAATGACAGTTCCAAACAGAGCCCTCTGTGAGTCTTTGCTTCACTCTGCTCCATCCCATGGGGTCTTCCCAGGAGTAGGACCACCATGGCCATGCGCCCTGCTCCCACCATGGAAGAGCATCTTCAGAGGAGCCGTCCTGACACATTTCCTTGTGCCACACCCCCCCCCTTGCATATCCCACTGCTTAGGTGTGTACAGATACAAGTAATTTTGCTTAATCTTATATTCAGCAATGATTTTTTCCGGCATGCTGCTCTCCGGTTGTTCAACAGGCTGCAATACCGCTGCTGTTGAACCCCTGTGCACATTGTGGCACAAACCGAATGAGGATTTCTCATTTAAGAGCCACTACGTACACTGCAATCCAAACCTCCCATGAGCAGCTGGAATAAATTACAGAGAGTGATTTAAGAAGAGGACATGCAACATAGTTTAAAGCAACACAAGCATTTATAAATCTGATCAAAGATTAAACATAGTAAGGAAGCTCTTCAAATTAATATTTTCACTTCTTCCAAATGAACCATAAATCACGCATGTTGTGAGGGATCAGACTATCACAATGGAAATATTTGCAGAAGACATAGTGCACTGTTAAAAGCTTAACCAGAGAAGAAGTAAGAATTTTTTCTTCATTCTTTTTCTGTCTTTTTTTTTTTTTTTTTTCCCAGTAAGAGGCTGAAATTCCATCCTTAGTTCCAAGCCTCTAATTATTGCAGCGTGAAATATGTGGTATGTGGGATCACCCGCTGTTTGGAGACTACTGAAATCTCCAGCCAAACCAAAATGAGTTAAACTTAACTCTCCATTTCCTGGCTTTTCTGGATTAAACAAATGAATTTGTTTTAGCAAGATTTTTGTGTACATTTTCTTTCTTTTTTTCAATTTTGATGTTTAAAATCCATTTCAAAGCTGAAAAAACATTGCTGAGAGATTATCTCGAATGTGCCCCACTTAGCCTTGAAATACAGTTTTCTTGTATGTATAACATTTCTTCCCCACAAAACACGTTAGTTTATCATTTTTTCCATGCTAACTGCTCTTCTAAATGCTACATCTACTCTCAGTTTTCTTGCTTGTTCTGTGTGTAACAGACCATGGGAGCGGGGGCAAAAGTCAAGATTTTACTGAAGTTCTGAGCAGCAGAGGAGATCAGAGCAGGAGGGCAGAGGAGCATCATGCAGTCAGGGATGGCCTATCCTGTATCCCACCTGACCGTTGAGAGCCCCAAACCTATAGACATGTGTCAGGGCTGCCCGTACTGCCACCCACCTCGGCTGCATTGCCTACCAAGCCCCTCCTTGGTGAGACAGATGCTTCTCCAGCACCAGACCCCACTGTGTGCCGGGAAGGATGGTCAGGCAACCCTAAGTCCATTCCATGCAGCCCTCCTGTGTCTCCAAGCACGCCACAGCCTTGATGCTGGGACTGAAGAAGTGTTCAAGCCAGCAGCATCATCACTGATGGAAAATCCCTTCACTGTCCAACTGGGGATCTTGGGCCATAGGCACAATTAAACTATGGAGCTTCAAATATCCCAGAATGAGGGGCAGCAACAGACACTGTGGTCGATTTGAAGATGTCGATGTGGAAGGGCTGCCAATATTAATAAAGAGCAACAATACAATAGTATTATTGTTTAGGACACAATCAAGGTGCTTAGGATTTTATCTCTATACGTGTGTGCTACTGAGTAATTTAAAAAGTAACTATTTTATCTAGCATAACCACTGGAGTTGTCTACTTCCAATTCATGACTGTTGTGAATTACCACTTGGATGACAAGGCCTCACCGTTATGCACTATCAGAAAACTCAGTCACACCCATTTATGTCCTCTAGAACAGGAAGAAAGCGGTGTGTATTGGGAATGACCTTACAACCCTACACTGGATCCAACAATGCCATCGTGCATGAGAAAGCAGGTCTGAGCTGGGAAGAGTTGGCTGGCATCAGCCCGTGGCTGGGCTAACGAGGCAAAGAACACACATTCTAAGTAGACCTCTCTTCATGGGAGAGGTAGCAGCACATTAGCAAAATATTCTGCATCCTTCTTATTTTTTTTAAAAAATACTTATTGTATCTTATATTTAGAGTGCAAAATCTGTGGGCGATGGTCCATTACCTGTTGGGACAGTGATAGTTCAGTAATCCCTCAGCCCAGAGCTGCTAATACAACAGCCCTCAGCTATTGCCTGCGCCAAGCCATGCAAATTCTCCCATACCTCAAACCAAGCCGTAATAATGTGACACGTTACTGCACTGGCCGCTGGGAAAACGGCCTTTGTCTGCTGGCTCCGTCACGCATATGTGGGCAACTTTCCTCTGGAAGCCCTTCGCCTCCAGGGCCTGAGTCCATTCCTGACAGCAATGTAGATTGAAGCACTGTTGTCTTTTCATCTGGCAATCCAGTGGATTGAAACAACAGCAGCAGATTGTGTGGATTTCTCCCATACATGGGATTTAAGCTCTGAAGTCTAATCACCACTGCTTAATTGGCAATAATGTTAACTGTTTCACAGCTCGACTTGGTTCCAGAACCAGTGGCATGTTTTCTGGGGACAGTAACACATCATGATGTTCCTTTTTCTTTGAAAAGGTACAGATAGGTGTCCATGGGTTTTAATATAAGATATAGGGAAAGCAAAGATGAGAAGGCTGTAAATGAAGATATTTGCTGCTTGTCTCTGCAAAGAAACTGGAGAATTCAGGATTCAAGCTGTGTGGGCATCGTGAGATGCAGTGGGTTTGTGTATATGTGGATTAGTGGAACAGAAGGGGTTCTTCATCTCCCGCTCATAGCAAATGAGCAGAGGAGCTGTGCTCCAACTCCTACAACAAGATACAACATTCCTTAGGAAGCTGGAATGGGTTCAGAGGAGACCACGGAGATGATGCGAGAGCTGGAGCCCCTTTGCTATGAGGAATGGCTGAGAGAGTTGGAATTGTTTAGCTTGGAGAAGAGAAGGTGCTGGGGAGACCTTAAAGCAGCTTCCAGTCCTGAAAGGGGCTTCAGGAAAACAGGGGAAAGACTTTTTTCCAAGGGCCTGGAATGATAAGACAAGGGGGAATGGCTTTAAATTTAAATGGAAGGGGGAAGATTTAGATTAGACATTAGGAAGAAATTCTTCACAATGAGGGTGGTGAGGCCCTGGCCCAGGTTGCCCACAGCAGTGGTGGCTGCTCCATCCCTGGAGGTGTTCAAGGCCAGGTTGGACGGGGCTTTGAGTCCCCTGATCCAGTGGGAGGTGTCCTTGCCTGTGGCAGTGGGTGGAACTGGATGATCTTTAATGTTCCTTCCAACTCAAACCATTCTATGATTCTATGATTTTATGTGTGTATATTTAGAGGCACCTCAATTGTCCACTCTGATTACACTGTTCAATTCCACATCTGTTACTTGATGTGTTACTTGAATTTATTGAAAACACCAGAAAAATCAATGCCTTAACTTTAACCTGCTAACTGTAAGATCATTAACTGGTCCATACTTTGCTATCAAAATAACCTGTCATCTAGAGGTCACAAACAGTAGAAAGGTTTTGTCTAACTTTCAGATATTTTCACACTCAAACAAACGCTCAGCCTCCAAATACTCATGCAGGAATTTCATTGTAGTAGAGAGACTGGAAGCTCCACTGCAGAGCATCCACAGAAGAGTGTGGAAGCTGTTGAAGATTTCCAAGGAACAGCTATTTTGGCTTCACTCAGTTATGATTATGCAACAGATGCTAAAAAGAAGGCTTTACAGTTGAAAGGTTCATCATCCTTTATATCATTTTCCGTATTTGCAAATGACGACCATCTTCTTAATTAAATCTATATTTATTTTTATCATGAGATCACAACGTGCTGAATGCTCTCCACTGTTGATGGATGGAAGACTTCATAACTCAAAAAAGGACTGACTTATTAAAAATACTAATAAATAGCTGGCAGTTTAGAGACTCTGAGCATCCAGGTGATTGAATTTTCTAGAGAAACACCACTATCCTTATTAAAAATATTGACAAGTTTTGCTGAATCACTCTCACATTTCACTTCATCCTCTCCTGAAAGAATTTCGCTATGCTTAATCTTACGAAGCCTAAGCCAAAAGAAAGATGCTTCCTACAACTGTGAAACACACACCTTATGAATAGAAACCATCTGAAACCATTGCAAGGAACCAAGTGGTGGTGGCCTAGCAACAATCTGACTTTATTGACAGTGGAATTGCATCTAGATTGGTATTCCCTGGAAGACATGCAGAGATGTCTCCAGATGTTTGCCTAGAAATCTAGATGTTGACTCAGAAACTGTGACAGTTTGATGCACTGTCAGGCTCTTGAGCTTTTTGGAGGCCATCAGTAACTTAGATTGGGTCATGCCCAAAGACCAGTGGGGATTGTCAGGTAAGAAGAAGCTCTTTTCAACGTTAAAGGCTTGCACAGGTGACAAAGGTGCAGTCAGCACAGTCCCATCCCAGCATGGAGCAGGAACCAAATTTCTTTCTGCAGTGAGCTGCTTCCAGAGTTCCCAGAGCATCTCCTGTGTGCCTTTTGGTCTCAAGCACATGCAAAGATGCTATGAAAACCTTAAGAATGGCATTCCAAAGCAATGGTCACTCCTTGGCTACAGCCAGAATAAATCCTCCGAAACTGATTGTGCCAGATGTTTTAAAAGGGATGTTGCACAACAGATCAGATGAGAAGATAACCAGTGCCTAGCAGCTCTGTGCCAAATGCACATTTGAGGGTAGCAATATTAAAGTTTGGGAGAGTTTCTTCTGCTGACCTAGTCCCTATTGATGTTATTGGTGTTGATGACCTGGATGTAACCTTGCCAGAGAATCAGAAGAGTATTTGGTTCACAGGCTACTCTGGTTCAGTGAGTGTATTGCTCCCAGACCGTCACACCCTATAAGCAATGTAGGATTTGCATGTTGTCCTCCCTACCGCATTTCATGCCATGACTCCCTCATGCACATTCAGCTTCCTGAAGCAAGTGCTCCTGCCCAGAGTTTGTGTGTCTATTCACATTGACCTATATTTTTAGGCTTATTAGTCTCCCACACTCAGATTAGTTCTTTCACAAATAAGGATCCGGAGGGTTCTGCAAAAGTTCTTATGCTGGACTGCAAATGCATCAAGCCTGGAAGGTCCTGTTTTGTGGCATGGAGCAACCCAAGAAAAGAGGAAGAGAACTGACACCACAGGAGAGAGTACAAATGCTCAGTCTCATTCATTCAACACTTCTTCCATGTCCAGTGTTGTAGTTGCTATTCTTAGTCACTTCTTGCTTTGTCTATTATCTCAATTCAACCCAAACAAGGGCTTTTAGCAAAAGGGCTGGATGCATTTTTCTGCCCAGTCTCCAGCTGTGAATTCCACCCTTTCTGCCTGTGATTTGATTGCATTAGCAAACATTTATCTGCACAGTCGCCCAACTCAGCTTCCTGACCTAAGTGAAAACTAGAACTTTTGGAAAGCCCAGGCTCAGTGAGCTGACCCAGATGCCTAAACAGCCACAGTACCACCAAGGCACAAGCAATGTGGTTTTTGAGGGATAGGAGGAGGATCAATGCATCCCTGGCTAAACCAATTATGAGAACATATGTTTGCATTTCCCTTCGAGGAACCAGATGTGAGTGGCTAGAAAGCAGCTGATGACTGATAATTCATGTTCCCATCACTTTTTTCAGTTAAAAGGTAATTGGCTGAGTATGTATACATGTATGTGTATATTTGGTCTTCTCATAGACAGTGTTAATAACACGAGGTCATACTTTGCAGTTTCACACACTTCATCATAGAATCACGGAATTACAGAAGGAACCTCAAAGCCCATACAGTTCCACCCCTTGCCTTGGGCAGGGACACCTCCCACTGGATCAGGTCCACAAAGCCCCATCCAACTTGGCCTTGAACACCTCCAGGGATGCGGCAGCCACCACTTCTCTGGGCAACCTGGGTCAGGGCCTCACCACACACATCAGAAAGAATTTCTACCTAACAGGTAGTCTAAATCTTCCTCCTTGCAATTTAAAGCCAATACCCACCACCGTCTCACTACATGTCCTTGTAGAAATCCCCTCCCAGCTCTCCTGGAGCCCCCTTCTGTACTGTAAGCTGGTCTAAGGTCTCCCCACAGCCTTCTCTGGGTTGAACAGCCCCAACTCTCTCAGCCTGTCTTCATACAGCAGAGATGCTCCAGTCCCTAGGTTATTTTCATAGCCTCCTCTGGACACACTCCAGCAGTTCCATGTCTTTCTTATGTTGGGGAATCCAGAATTGGATACAGCTCTCCAGGTGGGGTCTCACCATAGCAGAGCAGAGCAGAGCAGAGGGGCAGAATCTCCTCCCTCACCCTCCTGGTCTCACTGCTTTGGATGCAGCCCAGGGCATGGTTGGCTTCTGGCTGTGACTATATGTTGCTGGCTCATGTTGAGCTTCTCCTCCCTGACCACTCCAAGCCATTCTCCTCAGGGTAGCTCTCAATCACAAAATCCCCCAGCCAGTATTGAAACTGTAGATTGCTCCAACCTTGCAGGATCTTGCCCTTGGCCCCATCAAACCTCATGAATTTCACACAGCCTCACTTCTCCAGCCCATCTAGCTGGCTGGTTAGGTGACAGAGCCAATGCTTCCAGCTGTCAGAGCCAGGATGGGAAAACTGCACCTCTCCTACAATGGTACATAAACAATATCTCGTGCTATGATGCTCCATGACACTCAGACTCACACAGAAAGTCACAATAGCATTTGCAGAAATGCGTGGCTAGGCAGAGCTTGTTGCAAGCATACCTGTACCTTCAGGGATGCAGTCATTGCATTCTACCATCATGGAAAAATCAAATCTCAGGTGCCAGCAAGAAGTTATAGCATTTAGTTAGCAACAGGGAGTTCTTCTCCAGCAATGTATCATCACCAAACAATTTCAGGGCAGTCCAGGTCAGGACAAAGCCTGGTAGCTGCACATTGTGGCAGGATTCAAGGCAGCCTTTCTAGGAGCAGCTGAATGATATCCAGAAAGGAAGCTACCGTACAGAGTTTATAGAATCATAGAATCACTAGGTTGGAGAAGACTTTTGAGATCAAGTCCAACTGTACCCGTCCACTACTGAACCAGATTCCCAAACACCTCATCTACCCGTCTGCTAAACCCCTCCAGGGATGGGGACTCCACTACTTCCCTGGGCAGCCTTTGCCAGGGCCCGAGAAACCTTTCTGCGGAGAGTTTTTTCCTGATATCCAAACTGAACCTCCCCTGACACAACTCCAGGCCATTTCCTCTCATCTTATCACCTGTCACTTGGGAGAAGAGACCTGTACCCACCTCTCTACAACCTCCTTTCAGGCAGCAGTAGATAGTGATAAGGTCTCCCATCAGCATCCTCTCCTACAGGCTGAACAGCCCCAGGTTCCTCACCTGCCTCATGATCATAACTCTTGTTCTCCAGACCCTTCCCCAGCTCCGTTCCCTTTTCCAGATGCTCTCTAGCCCCTCAATACCCTTCTTGGAGTGAGGGACCCAAAACTTAAGCCAGGATTCAAGGTGCAGCCTCACCAGTGCTGAGTCCTGGGGGATGATCCCATCTATGGTTCTGCTGGCCATGTTGTTTCTGATCCAAGCCAAGATGCTATTGGCCTTCTTGGCCACCTGCGCCACTGCTGGCTCATATTCAGCCACTGTTGACAAACACCCCCAGGTCCTTCTCCTCCAGGCAGCTTTCCAGCCACTCTTCCCCAAGCCTGTAGCTGCAGAGGGTTGTTGTGTCCCAAGTGCAGGACGTGGTACTTGGCCTTGTAACATACTGCCAGGACCAGTATAACACTACTCAGAGTGAAAAATTCTTGCAGTAAAACTCCAAACTTCTTAAAAAGAACAGCTTCTGGTGTTTGAATCCCTGCTTTCTTTGAAGAATGAGCTGGAAGATGATTTCTCGCACATCTGCTCGTATGAGCTGGATGGACAAGCAACCCTTAAATGGGCTGAAGAGTTCTGTTCCACATAGAATAGTTTCCACTTGAGATATCAGGCTGTGTGTGCCTGGAAGAAGCACGGAAAGCGGCAGGAGGATCCTTCCAGGAATCGGGGCTCCCTGCAAGGATCCACTCAGGACAGCACCTGGCAGTGTTTGTGTCCCTGCATGTCAGGTGTCCTCGAAAAGTGAGGACATTAAGTTTATCTCGTCAGTGCAGTCTTTGGTCCAGATAAAGAGCTACAGGGCCCTTCTGATTCACATCAAGAACCTAATTGGATTTGCTCCTAACTTAATGAAATCCTGAGTGAAGTCATTAAGGGTTTTGATGACAATAAGTGACTTAGAAAGATGCTAATGAGATACCACAGGGACCTACTATGCAATAGAAGCTGCAAGATTTATTTCACAAGTGTCCTGGAAATAGAAAATGCCTGTATAAATATATATAACAGGAGCTTGCATGCATAGCATTTCTATACAGAGAAGGACTTCCAGGGAAGTGGTCGGACCCCAGTTCTGGGGACTGTGCCAGTCTCTCACAGAAAGCCTCCCTCAGGATGCTAAAGAAGGTCTGACAGATAGGATGACTCAGTGGTAGCCACGTATTACTAATTTTTTCTCTCTGTTCATTTTGGCAGCTCCCCAAGAAGTTGCTTTTTAGTTCCCACAGCACCACAGCAATGACATTCAGCAGTGTAAGCTGCATAGGGGCTTAAAATGTCTGTCTCCCACCTTGGCAGAGAAGGGTTTGTGCGGTTTCCTTTCTTGGAACTGCCTGCAAAACAAAACCTCCAAGCCACTTGTGAACATATGGTCCTTCCTGAGCCTTTCCAAGCCCCAGCGCACACCGTCCGGGCAACACACATCACTAAGGAACAGCACCATTGCTGGAATGTCACTTTCTGAAGGCTGGCCACTTCTTCATGATCTACCAAAGCAGAGGGACCAGCAGGGCAAGGGAGGGGATTCTCCCCCTTTACTCCACTCTCGTGAGACCCCACCTGGAGTCCTGTATCCAGGACTGGAATCCCCAACATAAGAAGGAGGTGGAACTGTTGGAATGGGTTCAGAGTAGGCCATGAAGATGATGTGAGTGCTGCAGCACCTCTGCTATGAGGCCAGGCTGAAAGAGTTGGGGTTGTTCATCCTGCAAAAGAGAAGGCTGTGGGGAGACCTTAGAGCAGCTTCCAGTATGGAAAGGGGCTCGAGAAAGCTAGGAAAGGACTTTCTACAAAGGCCTGGAGTGACAGGACGAGGCAGAATGGCTTTAAGTTGGAAGGGGGAAGATTTAGATTAGACATTAGGACCAAAGAGAGTGATGAGGCCCTGGCCCAGGTGTTCAAGGAGGAAGGTGGATCCCTCCTCAACATCCCTGGAGGTGTTCAAGGCCAGGGTGGATGGAGCTTGGAGCACCTGATCCAGTGGGAGGTCTCCCTGTCCATGGCAGGGGGTGGAACTGGATGGGCTTTGAGGTCCCTTCCAACCCAAACAATTCGGTGATTGCATGATTATTATGCCATGTTCTTACAGTCCATAGGATGAAATCTGAGTTCCTCCACAGTTAACAGCAGCTTTTCCAGAAGTTTAAGGAATAAGAATTGCAGCCCAACAGCAAATGACAGTGGTACTGGTGTACGTCATCTTTTCCTTTCCTTTCTTGTTTTTGAGTGTGGTCATTATTCATCCATTTTTTATTTATACAGAATACCATAGCCAACTGTCTAATGAAGTGGATCACATGGAGTCTCTGATCTTTCCACCAAAACCAATGTCTTCATTTCAAACGCATGACAGAAATTTAAAGACTGGAAACTAATGTGGAGGGCAAACATTCCAAGTCGTACTTAACTGTTCTGGATGAATGAATAAGCTTTACAGAGCAAATGTAAACCAAACCCTTCCGAATACAAGTAAGCTTGTTCCAGCAGTTCCAAACTATGCCTAAATTTAAAATTCTCTTCCACAAAGTAGAAAAAACTCTGAGTTTACAATTAAAAGCAGAGAGAAAGAGAGAAGAAGAAAAACTAGTTTAAAATACAAGAAAGAAAACACATTTTAACGAGTAAAAAGTAAATTAGGAAGGGGCGGCTAGCAATCAATTACATGATAGCATAAACAATAGCGAAGTGGGATGCACTGTTCTAATTGTCAAAATTGCAGTAACTGTGGTATTTTGACAGAGCTGAAGGCAACTTAATGGTGACTGTGACTATTCCTAGCAAACAGAGTAAACAAATCTTACAGCTACGTCAGTTAACAGTGCTATTTTCTAAAGAAACCCAGTGCCGCGTGTCCGTGCTTCAAGACCAGTTTCTAAACATCTGGGACAATTTTATTTTTAAGAATGGTGCAGGGAAAGAGAAGGAAAAAAGCCAACTGTCTGGCTGCATACTAAGTTACATATAAATTACATGTTGCAAGTCTCAAGGAAATTATAGTCAGGAAAAACATGCCTCTAATTGGCTTAATGACTCTCCAGCACAACAGAGGCATATAAGACACGTATTATATTGTAAAGAGGCTGCACTTCTATTTATAGAATAAAATTACAACAAGGAATAAAACTACAATGACTTCTCTACCATATATTATTAAAAGGAGCAAATTCAGCAGATGAACATTTCCAAGAAAGCACATCAAGGCTGGTGTGTTTCAAACTATGCAAAAATGCAGAGGAAAAAAAAAGTCCTTCACACTCATAATTTTCTATATTTTATTCAAGCAATGAAACAAAAGAGATATGATAGGAAGTGCGATAAAAGTGATATATAATGGAACTTCGAGAAATCTGGAAGGTTTTACTGGTTCTGAAAGCCCAAAATAAAGGGAAAAGTGTGGAAATTAAGTGTCATTCTCATAAGGAAAAAAGTTTTGTTTCTTACAATTCACTATCACAGTCCTAGTTTCCCCATTTGGAGAAAATTATGCAATCATAGTCACTTTCCATCTCTAAAGCAAAAAGCAAGGAGAGAAAGTGAAAGTAATGTTTATTTTCTTCTAATAATATTTCCTGGTCCTTGGCTATCTATAGAAAGCATAATCACAAAGACCTCATTCATGAGAGAAACCAAGAATATTACAGATTATTACTCATATTTCCAAAGCGAATGGAAACCAAAGTTTAGGTCTGTCCTCTATGTTGCTTTTCATGGAGTAACAGGACTGCTTCTGATCTAATTTTATGCCTGTTTTTAAGCCTGGATGTAGTAGACAGAACTCTGGAAAGATGATTAGTGCTGTCTGCAAGACAGAAAATGTGAAGAGGGTATAAGGCAAGGTCTTCTCCAGGTGGTGGGAAAACCCATAGCAGGTAGCACAACCTATGCCTTTGCACTGTGACTACGCTGGTGTGTTCATGGACAAAGCTGATCCTATCAATCTGGTATGGACCAAGAAGAAGTACAGGCAAGACAATGCAAACCTAGCATTTGCAGCATTCTCACTACTCTGTCTGGAGCAGTCCTATGCCAGCACTATCACAGTGCCATCCCTTCCTTCCATAATTAAGCAGTATTTTAGTTAAAAATCACTATATAGGAGACGCAATACTGAACCTTATGGTCACCAATACAAGTGAACTCATCAGTAATGTTAGGATCAGAAGCAGCCTGGGCTGCAGAGATCATGCACTGCTGGAGTTCAAGGTCCGGAGGGATATGGGACAGGTGAGGAGTATAGTCAGGACACTAAATTTCAGGAAGGCAGATTTCCAGCTCTTCAAATAATTACTCAGTAGGATCCCCTGGGACATGGTCCTCCAAGACAAGGGAGCAGAAACAGAGCTGGAAAATATTTAAGGAAGCTTTCTATAAAGCGCAAGAGTGCTCAGTCCCCATATGTAGAAAATCAGGCAGGAAAGGGAAGAGACCGGCGTGGCTGAGTCAAGACCTGGTTAAACTAAAAAAGAAGGAACTGCACAGGCAGTGCAAGCAGGGACAGGGAACCTGGGACACGTATAGAGACGCTGCCCGGTTGCATAGGGATGAAGTTAGGCAGGCGAAGGCACAGCTGGAGCCGAACTTGGCAAGAGAAGTAAAGACTAACAAGAAGATACTGTGTCCAGTTCTGGAATCCTCAACACAAGAACGATATGGAGCTGTTGGAATGGGTCCAGAGGACGGCTACAAAGATGACTGGAGGCATGGAGCACCTTCCCTACGAGGACAGGCTAAGAAAGTTGGGGTTGTTCAGCCTGGATAATAGAAGGCTCAGAGGAGATCTTATAGCGACCTTCCAGTACCTGAAGGGGGACTATAGGAGAGGGACTGTTCATAAAGACTTGTGGGGATAGGGCCAGGGGGAATAGGTACAAACTGGAGAGGGGCAGATTTAGACGGGACATTAGGAAGAATTTCTTCACCATGAGAGTGGTAAGACACCAGAACAGGTTGCTAAGAAAAGTTGTGGGTGCCCCATCCCTGGAGGAGTTCAAACCCAGGTTGGGTGGGATTTTTGGCAGCTTGGTTTAGTGGGATGTCTCTGCCCATGGCAGAGGGCTTGGAACAAGATGATCTTTAATGTCCGTTCCAACCGTAACTATTCTATGATTCTATGAATCATAGAATGTCCAGTTCTCGGATGCCCAGCATGAGAAGGACATGGAGCTGTTGGAATGGGTCCAGAGGAGGGCCACAAGGATGATCAGAGGGCTGGAGCACCTCTGCTATGAGGACAGGCTGAGAGAGTTGAGATTGGTCAGCCTGGAGAAGAGAAGGCTTCTGCCCATTCCAGTGGGTTAGAACTGGATGGGCTTTGAGGTCCCTTCTAACCCAAACTATTCTATGATTCTATGAATCTATGATTCTATGATACAAACAGACCAGTTTGCGTTCAGTAACTTGTGTGTTCCCTTCTCTCCGTGCAAGCGCTGGCACCACCGTACAGACACACAGCCAGCAGGCACCACACCAGGTTGGTGCTGGCTCTGTGCAGGCTGCTGGACACCCAAGCCGGCTGTCCTACAGCCACAAAACACAGTTTCCCTACACCTTTTCCAGATTTTATTTACCTCAAATTAGCACAGAGATTTCATGTTTCATTTTAGTGTGTTTTGCAAGGCAGTTTTGATCCAGCATGAGGCTTCCTCGGGCTGGGTGCAGGATTACAGAGAGCCATGGGCTAAGGGTGAATTAGGCTGCCTTGGTGCAAACCTCTAGGACGAGCATATGACAGTTTAAATTGTATTTATTTCAACAGCAATTAATGTACTAAATGAGATTAATTTTCTAAACCCCGCATTTTAAACCACAGAGTGGGGAACCTGAGCTTTTATTGTGGTGGCATGGAGGGAGACCTTCTAAGAGGGCTGTCTGCTCCAAAGCAATGCTCAAATCCATGATGAACGGCATTGTGCCGAGAAAGCTGGGAGGAACAATGAAGATTGACATCCTTCTCTTTGAGGAACAATGGAAATGACTCCACCCCAGGCAGGATTTTTTTCAAAAATTGAATTCTGGGCAGAACATGTGGTGTCCAGGGAGGAACAGAAGATTGTGCTTTGCAGCCTGCAGTTAACCAGTCAGACAGAATTCACTCATGGGCAAACCACCTGGTAGCATCTTTGATTTGAAATGCTGACCTGCTGAAATGTCAGACTGTCACGACACGATTATGTCTGTGTATAACTGATTACAGAAGTGGATAATGTCCTCCAGCCAGATGAATTACTGACTGGTTCTCCTGCTTTTTCATCTCTATCTCAGTTACCTTAGCAACTCAACATCATCCAGGGGAACTTCACAGGCACGCAGTTTCTTGGTATTTCCTGTGCCTTATACAGACCTGTATTATGACTAAATAATCCCTTTGGACAGTGTGAAAACAATACTTCTCTTAGTCTTGCACAGCCAGTAAGTAGTAGCAAAAAGAACCTGTGGACCAGAAACTAAGCAAGCTCAGCCTTGGCACCATGCAGTTGCGGAAGGTGGCAGTACAGAGGGCCAGGACTGCACAGGAACTGAGCATCCAGACCCTGCATGACACCTGTAAATGGGCTCACCAGAGAGGATAGGAAGGTTTTACCTCTTGCTTCTGTGGTGAATGATCCCATGTAAAGGAGGGATGAGGGATTACAGTGACAAGGAATAGGAATTACAGGTCCAGAGGAGGCCACAACGATGATCCAAGGGCTGGAGCACCTCTGCTACGAGGACAGGCTGAGAGAGTTCGAGTTGTTCAGCCTGGAAAATAGAAGGCGGCAGGGAGACCTTAGAGCAGCTTCCAGTCCTGAAAGGGGCTCCAGGAAAGCTGGAGAAGATGTTTTGATCAGGAAGTGCAGTGACAGGATCAAAGGAAATGGCTTTAAATTGGAAAGGAGAAGATTTAGCTTGGACATCAGGAAGTAATTCTTCACAATGAGGATGGTGAGGCCCTGGCCCAGGTTGCCCTGAGAAGTGGTGGCTTCTTCATCCCTGGAGATGTTCAAGGCCAGGTTGGATGGAACTTTGAGCCCCTGATCCAGTGGGAGGTGTCACTACCCATGGCAGGGGGTGGAACTGGATGGGCTTTCAGGTCACTTCCAACCCAAACCATTCCATGATTCCATAAGTCCATGATTCTATGATAGCTACAGAAACAGAGACTGTATAACATGTGATTTGACACAGCTTGTACAACAGGCAGCATTTCACTCACATGGACATTTTACGAACGGAGAGCAAGAACCACAGAAGTGGTCAGGTAGATTGAAAGTCAATACTGCCCTAAATTTTAAAGTGACATTTTGACATTATTATAACTAATTTACTATTGAAGATTGACAAAAAATAAGTATGACCATTCCTTAGGTACACTTAAAGTTTTTGTTTCCGCTGTCCATGGAAGTATATTTTTAACCTGTATAACGAGCAAAGGAGATTTTTCTTGGCAGACCACAAAGAGTGCCCACATTATTCATTGCTCCTATAGAATTATCACTGCAGCCCTCATTGCTCTGTGAGCTACAAATGCATTAAAAAAGAAACAAATTCTGCATCTGACCACTTTGCAGCAATAATGGGCTGTTTCTCCCCAAATCCTGGCTACCATTTTTCGCAAAAGCGTGTTTGTGAGAGGAAGTGTCAGCCGTAAGAACCTGAGGGGTCCTGTCCATCCAAGCCGGCCGCACGTTTCAGCGGGTCTAATTCTGCACCACAGTAAGAGTGTGCAGGACTGAAGCCATCTGAACTTGGGCTACAGCACCATCAATTACTGAACAACTGAACACAAAAAAGGAAAACCCGAAAACCCCAGACACTGGGTCACTGCAACCCAGCTCAACCTGTGAGATCTGATCCTACTGAACAGGAACGTGTGGATGCCTGCCACTGACACTGGGGAGAGGAAGATCATGTCAAAAACATGTTGCTGTGAACATCCTCCACAATTAGTCATATTCATCAGGCACCCACCACCCTACCCCACGTCCCTGGTGCTCTGCTCTCTTGCAGCAATCAAATTTCAGGAATACTGAGGCACTCTCTGCCCATCAGCACAGGGCTCTGGAGGAACCCTTGCCAGAAATGAAGGGTTTCCAAAGCATCACTCTCCTCCTTCCTTACTGAACAGAGAGTAAAGCAATGTGGAGTTTTGGCAATGGCATCACAAGAACGGCATCCCAATCCCTGCCACCTGTCAACTGAACCACTTATCACAGCAGGACTAGGGAACAGATTCTTCCCCTAGACTCAGCACTGGTGAGGCTGCACTTTAAATCCTCATTCAGTTCTGGGGCCCTCACTACAGGAAGGAAATTGAAGGGCTGGAGCATGCCCCGAGAAGCAAACAAAGCTGAGGAAGGGGCTGGAGAGCAAGTCTGATGAGGAGCAGCTGAGGGACCTGGGGTTGTTCAGCCTGGAGGAGGCTGAGGGAAGACTTCATCACTCTCTACAACTGCCTGAAAGGAGGCTGTAGAGAGGTGGGTGCTGGTATCTTCTCCCAAGTGATAGGTGATAGGACAAAAGGGAATCGCCTTAAGCCGCACTAGGGGAAGTTCAGATTGGACATTAGGATAAACTTCACTGTAAATATTCTCAGGCCCTGGCAGAGGCTGCCCAGGGAGGTGGTGGAGTCCCCATCCCTGGAGAGGTTTAAAAGGTAGGGAGATGAGGTACTTGGAGATGTGATTTAAAAGTGGACAGGTACAGTTGGACTTGGTGATCTCAAAGGTCTTTTCCAATCTAATGATTCTGTGGTTCTATGATAACACAGCATATGCCTTGAAACTGTTGCTAACTCTTGTTCTTTAATTTTGAGTGTGTGTACAAATGCGCCACAGTACTGAAAAACTGCAAAGCCTTTTTGCACATTTCAGTATGGAGTGAAATACAGGATAAGCCACATGAGGAACGAAAATAGTCTGCTTCTATTTGTTGTTTCCCTTTGGATGTTGTATTCTCTATGAACACAGCCGTGCAACTGTGAACTTCATCTGTGTTTTCCCATATACACGCCCTGCCTCCTTTTGGCACAGACGCTAGTCGGACACTTCTCAACAAGCCACGGATGAATGATGCCATTGACCAGATACGATGCTTCTTATTTCACAGCTCCTTCCTCCTACAAGCTTCTTCTGGGCCAAAGTAAACCACAGATGAGAAAGAAGTGTACAAAACTACTAGCAGAGTCAGCTCCCTTCCTTCACACATTCTCTTTCTTCACTTCAAACATCAAGAACCCCTCCAAACCTTACATATAGATACTAGCCTCTGCTTATAGAAGGCAACTACAAGAAGAAAGCAATGACATAAGGTTTTTAAGATGAAAT
This sequence comes from Cuculus canorus, assembly GCF_017976375.1. Taxonomy (NCBI): domain Eukaryota; kingdom Metazoa; phylum Chordata; class Aves; order Cuculiformes; family Cuculidae; genus Cuculus; species Cuculus canorus. The sequence continues at coordinate 56,358,816 of NC_071441.1, forward strand.
TTCTCATCTTGACACTTGCAGAATGCTGTTTTAAAAAACTAATTATCAGAAGATCTAGAAACAGCACAAATGTTAAATTTCATCTGAGCACAGAATCTGCACTTTAAAAAGTGGTAAAAGGCCTTCTTTCATGTCTACCTGTGCTGGTGGAAGAAATTATTTCACTTACCATTTGCCACTACAGCAGTTTGTGTCAATGTATCCTAACTCACTGTGCCAAGATAAGTTTAAATAATTTAAACCTCTGTCATTAGCCTAGAGATGTCTGCTTACAAAGCTGCACCAGTTTAGATAGCTCAGCATGCAATCATATCCCTAATTAAAAAGGAACAACTTTGTGTATCGGCAAGACCACAGGTTCTTCCCTGAACAGGTGAGACATAAAAATCTGTAGCAGCGAGAATGCAAGGGTGTTGACTCCTGCAGGATGCACACAGGGTTTTCTTCTGTGAGGTGTTTGCAGGAACAGGGCCTGTGGTCTCACATCACGCAGCCAGTAAGCTGTCCATCACCTTTTTGTGAGTCTCACATTGTTTGATCCTGAAAATAACAGGAGCTGGGCCAGATCTTAAGCTCATTGAGTGATCAGAAATGCTCAGTTTCCTACAAAAGTTTATTTAGACTCTGTGTGTTCTCACATATGAAAACTACAGCAGAAAGAAAGTCTGCCAGTGGAGGAAATGAGTGTAAATCAGGCTTTACTCCTGCAATAGCCGAGGGTGTTTATTTTTCCACTGCAAACCTTTGGCTTGTTTTACAAAAGCTTCCAGTTGTGTATTTTACAGAGGAGGTTCTCCCTACTTTTTCTGGGGCTGCTGGTCAGAGGGAGAGCATCTGCTGCCTTCTGCCTGTGGTGATGTGTTTGGGAGCACATTAGAGAGAAAGTTAGATGGAAAAGTTTCAAAGTCAGTACATGAAGCAGATTTCTGCATTCTGATTCTTGTTCATCTCATATTTGAAAATGCAGAGAAATGTACACCACCCCCCAAAAAAGTCCAAATAGGAGGAAAGCAAGAAAGTAAAAAACTCCCTAAAGGGCTAATGGCAATCTGTGAAGGAAACATGGAGCTCAGAGGAGGAGGATGAACATGCTGGTTTACTAAAAGCACATACTCTCTTCAAGGTGCTCATACATTGTCCTTCTACTTTCTTGTCTTTATTCTTGTACAGACTCTGCACTACCACTTGCTGCATACATTACAACCTGGTGAAAACCTCAAGACCTACCCTCTGACATGTTTGAAGAAATCACCGATGCTGGCTCTCCCTACCCTATTGGTCCCCAAGATGTTGTTATTTATATAACAATGCAGTCATCTTAAGGAACACTCACATTCCAGAGAACCAGTCTTGCAAAGAAACACAGAGAGGCAACGTTGATTGCAACAGAGCCCTGCACAGACAAACCTATAGAAACAATTTTTATAGGATTTACTTCAGCCTTACCTAAATAAGGAATGGCACAGTACGGATAGCATTAGGCATTATACAGTCAAGAAATTGTTAGTATTAGTTTTCTTTTTATCCTGGGCTGCATCAAATGAAGCATGGCCAGGAAGTTGAGGGAAGTGATTCTCCCCCTCTATTCCATTCTCCTGAGACCCTACATAGGGCCCTGTGTCCAGTTCTGGAACTCCAACTCAAGAAGGATGTGGAAGTGTTGGAATGGGTCCATGGAGGCCACAGAGATGATGTGAGGGCTGGAGAACCTTCCATATGAGGAAAGCTCAGAGAGTTAGGGTTATTCATCCTGGAGAAGAGAAGGCTGCAGGGAGACCTTGGAGCAGCTTCAAGTACCGAAAGGGGCTCCAGAAAAGCTGGGGAGGGTCTTTTTATGCGGGTCTGGAGTAATAGGATGAGGAGGAATGGCTATAAATTGACTATAAATCAGAAGGGGGAAGATTTATATTAGACATTAGGAAGGAATTCTTGATCATGAGAGTGGTGAGGCCCTGGCACAGGTTGCGCAGAGCAGTGGTAGCCGCTCCGTCCCTGGAGGTGTTCAAGGCCAGGTTGGAGGGGGCTTTGAGTCCCTCATGCGGTGGGAGGTGTCCTTGCCCCTGGCAGGAGATTGGAACTGGATGGGCTTTGAGGTCCCTTCCAACCCAAACCATTCTGTGATTCCATGATTCTATATTTCATTTATTTAGTTTGACTGAGAAATAATCATCACAGAAAAGTTAAGCTGAACAGGTATATTTTGAGAAATGACCTGAAGAAAGAATATTGTAGGAGGGTGCTTAGTATATTTATACACATACACGTATGTATATGCACACACATATGTGTGTGTGTATATATACTTGCATTAGAAAGATATTTTGTCCAGGTTACTACAGAAGAAAGAGCAACTACTAATGAACAATAAGAACAAAACTGGTGGAGATGAAAACTGAAAGACTAAATTAACATTGGAGCATGGTACCCAGGAGACCAGACCATGGTAGATATGGACATGGTCTTGAAGGTGAAGACAAGGTTCTAGTTGGTGACATGAAAAATGCACTTTTGACGATAACAGTCAACATATTTTAAATTGCATGATTTTAAAATGTAGCCCTTCAAAGACTGGATGAGTTTTTTTGGTGCCAGCTGACTGAGATGAATTGTAGGGCAGGAGGAAGATTGGGGTAATGAAAGTAAACTCTTTTAAGCTGCCTATAAAATATTTTCCATGGATGTGAGTAACTTAAACAGCAACCTGCAGTCAGCAGAACGTTCAGCCTGTAATTTTGGTTGGCACTAAACTGATCGTTCTTTCCCACCAGCTCCTGCAAGGAACACGGGAGCCTTTGATTGCTGTCAGCTTGCTTATTTTGGGGAAAATATGGGGTGGGATAAGACCCCAGGTGATTTCTTTAGGCAGATGGGATGTGAGTGATTTCACTAGCACAGGGTCCAGCCTGTACTAAGGGTGCTCTTCATTGTTTTGGTCAGCGGGACAAAGATGCTGAATCACCTGTGGAACAGCAAGCAGAGCAGTTTCCTGTGGAAGCACCCAGCTATCCTGGATCCCCACCAGGAATCTGCTTTAACAATTTCAATGGTCAGTGCACTCCTTTTTTTTTTCCACAAACAGCAGTAACAGAGGCATAGCAGGCGAAGCTGGTGAGACATTAGGAAGCAATTCTTCTCGGTGAGGGTGGTGAGGCCCTGGCTCAGGTTGCCCAGAGAAGCTGTGGCTGCCCCATCCCTGGAAATGTTCAAGGCCAGGTTGGATGGGGCTTTGAGCCCCTGGTGCAGTGGGAGGTGTCCCTGGTTTAGGGAGTGTTAGGAATGGTTGGACTCGATGATCCAATGGGTCCTTTCCAACCTTGTGATTCTGTGATTCTGTGATTCTGTCCATGACAGGAGGCTTGGAAACTGGATGGGCTTTGAGGTGCCTTCCAACCCAAACCATCCTGTGACTCTATAATTCTTTGACCTTCACAGTCCCTTCAATCCAAACCATTCTATGATTCTACAACCTTCACCATCCGTTCAAATCCAAAGCATTCAATGATCATATGACCTTCATGGCCCCTTCCAACCCAAACCATTCTATGATTCTATGATTCTATGACCTTCATGGTCCTTTCCAATCCTAACCATTCTATGATTCCATCATTCTATGATTCATGGCTCCTTTCAGTCCAAACCATTCTCTGTTTCTATGATTCTATGTTTCAGTGATTCTATGATGCTATAATTCCATGTTTCTATGATTCTGTTTTTATGATTCTGTGATCCTGTTATTCCATGCTTCTATGTTTCTATGCTTCTAAGTTTCTAAGTTTCTATGCTTTCTAAATTTCTATGATTCTATGACCTTATGGTTTCTTAAATCCAAAGCACTCTGTGATTCCATGACCCTCCTGGCCCCTTCCAACCCAAACCATTGCATGATTCTGTGATTCTGTGATTCAATATTTCTCTCATTCCATGTTTTTATGTTTCTGTTTCTGTGATTCTATGATTCTGTTCTCCTATGAGTCTATGAGTCTGTGTTGCTACATTTCAATGATTCTAAGATTCATTTCCCCTCAAACCCACACAGGGCTCAGGAAAAGGAGTGGTTCTGCTCCCAGTAGTCGCTGCCGGGATTCGAACCCGTATTACCTGAATCTCGGCTGCCGCGCTCGGTGCTGGCTCGGAACTATCCCCCGCCCCACCGCTGTGCCGTGCCCCCGCCCCCGTACGATAGCCCCGCCCCTTCAACATTGGCCCCGCCCCGAGCCCTGGCCCCGCTCCCAGCACATTGGCCCCGCCCCTTCAATATTGGCCCCGCCCCTAGTCCTGGCCCCGCTCCCAGCACATTGGCCCCACCCCTTCCCCAACCCCGCCCTCGCACGTCGGCGATGCCTGCATTGGCCCCGCCCCCTGCAACTTGGCCCTGCCCCCGTGCCCTGCCCTCGCCCCGCTCCCGGCCCAGTCCCAGTCCTTGGACCCGCCCCTAGCCCCTCCCCTATCCCTTGGCCCCGCCTCTATCCCCTGCCACCGGCTTTGGCCCCGCCCCTGCCCCGGCCCTCTCGCTGTCCCCTGTCCCCACGCCCATGGCCACGCCCTCAGTCCCCTGTCCCCACCCCCGTCCCCGCCCCTTGGCCCCGCTTCCCGCCTGCCTCCTCTCCCTCTATGCTGGCCCCGCCCCACCCCACTCGCCCCATTCCCTGGACCCGCTCCATCCCTCGCCCCGCCTCTGACCCCGCCCCTACCTACTGACCCCGCCCCCTTTACCCATAGTCCTGCCCCCATTCAGTGTCTCTCCCTCTGCGCCCTGGCCATTCCCTATTCCCTGGCCTCGTCCATACCCTATGGCCCCACCCCCATAGTCAGGCCCCGCCCCTCCCCTTTCCTTCACCTGGCCCCGCCCTTTTCTTCACCTGGCCCCGCCCCTTCCCCTGCCCCCGCCTCTCCCCTCCCCGTCCCCCCATATTTCGCCGGCCCCGCCCTTGGCCCAGCCCAACGGCCTTGGCCTCGCCCCAGTCTTGACCCCGCCCCTTTACCCTGGCTCCGCCCCTGGCGGCGGGGGCGCGGGGATGGCGGCCGCGGTTGCCGGTGCCGGCGGCGGCGGCCGGGGTGGTGCGTGAGGGGGCGATGGCGGAGCTGCGTGAAGGGCAGCGGTGCGGCGTGTCCTGCGGCGCCGCGGCCGCCGGTGTCACCGTGCTGCACGTTAGGCTCACCGAGACCGCGCTGAGGGCGCTCGAGTCCTACCGGGGCGCGCAGGTGAGGGAGGGGCGACCGCAGCGCGGGGAGACGGGGGGAGCTGAAGGGTCGGGGTGGCCGGTGTCAGGCGGTCCCACCCCTGGAGGGTCTGGGAACGCATCCCTGAGGAGCCCATGCGTTCACTGCGTTGGTCCCTACATTCCTAAAGAGCCCCCCCTGCATCCCAAAGGCAGCCCCCGCGTCCCTAAGGACACCCTTGCATTCCCCTTGCATCCCTGAAGTAGCCCCCGGCATCCTTAAGGAATCCCCCGCAATATCCCTAAGGGAGCCCTGGCATCCCTAAGGGCACCCTTGCATCCCTAAGGAGACCCCCTGCATCCCTGGGGAACCCCCTGCAGCCTTAAGGAATCCCTCCCACATCCCTGTGCAAGCCCTGAAGGAGCACCTTACCCCCCGCCCCGTATCCCTTAAGTAGTCTCGTGCATCGTTAAGGAGTCCCACCTGCATCCCTAAGGAGACCCTTGCATCCCTGATGGTGCCCCCTGCATCCCTGAAGTAGCTCCATACATCCCTAAGGAGACCCTCGCACTCCTTAAGGAGCACCCCCCTCCAGTGTCCCCCAAGTAGCCCTGCTACATCCCTAAGGAGCTCCCACAGCCCTAAGGAGACCCTTGCATCCCTAAGTAGCCCCCTGCGTCCCTTCAGGAGCTCCAACATCCCTAAGGATGGGACCCCTGCATCCCATAAGTAGCCCCCTCCCATCCTACAAGTAGTCCCCACATCCCTTACATAGCCCTATGCATCCCTAAGGAGCCCCCATATCCCTAAGGAGCCCCCATATCCCTAAGGAGCCCCCTGCATCCCTGAGCAAAGAGACCCTGCATCACATAAGTAGCCCCCCACATCCCTGATGAGGAGCCTCTTTGCATCCCTGAGGAGCCAGCCACATTCCTTACATAGCCCCCTTAAGATGGGATCCCCACATCCCTAAGAAGCACCCCCCCAATCCCTTAAGTAGTCCCTTGCATACATTAAGTAGCTCCCTGCATACCTAAGGGAGCCCCTGAATATCCCTTAAGGAGCCCCTCTGCATCCCTAAGTAGTGTCCCACATCCTTAAGGAGACTTTTGCGTTCCTTAAGTAGTCCCACATCCCTAAGGATGGGAGCCCTGCATTCCTTAAGTAGCCACTTCTGTCCCTTAAGAAGCTCCCCCCACCATCCCTAAGGAGCTCCCCTGTGGAGCTTCCTGTGGAGCCCTTGCATCCCTAAAAAGGTCCTCCCTGCATTCCTTCAGTAGCCCCCCCACATCCCTAAGTATCCCCCCCTCATCCTTGAGGACCCTCCACATCCCTGACGAAGGAGTCCCCTTGCATCCCATAAGAAGCCCCTTGCATCCCTAAGGAGGAACCCCCCCCGCATCCCTTAAGTAGCCCCCCCTGCATCCCTGATTAAGTAGCCCCTCATCTCTAGGTAGTGCTCTTCATCCCTGAGGAGGGAACCCTGCATCCCTAAGGAGACCCTTGCCTCCCTAAGGAGGACCCCCCATCACTTAAGTAGCCCTATGCACCCCTGAGGAGCCCCCACATCCTTGAGGTCAGGAGACCCCTGCATTCCTGAGAAGTCTCTGCATCCCTAAGTAGCCCCCACATTCCTGAGTAAGGAGCCCTGCATCCTTGAAGGACCCCCCCGCATGCCTAAGGAGCACCCTTGCCACACACACATCCCTGAGGAGATGGTTGCATTCCTTAAGTGGCCCACCTGCATCCCTAAGGAGCCTCCTGCATCCCTGAGGAGGGGAGACCGCCGCATCCCTCAGGGACCAGAAACCTCGCATCCCTGAGGGGGCAGACACCCTGCATCCCTGAGGGGGAGATCCCTGTATCCTGCATTCTCCAGGGAAAGCTGGCCCCAGATGCTCCCAAAGCCTAGAAGTGGTTGGAGGCTGCGTTGGCTTCTCCACGCTGTGGCACTCACTGAGCTTCCAGCAGCGCAGAAACCTGCAGGAACACGCTTTGCATTATTCCTGCGAGGGCTGCAGTGCTGTGTCAGCTGGGGATTCCTCAGGGATGTGAGGGTCTTCCCTCCTCTGGAATGTGGGAGTCTCCTCCCTCAGGGTTGCAAGGTCCCCTTCTCAAGGTTCCCCTCCCAGCAGGGGTACGGGGGGTTTTCTCCTGCAGGGATGCACAGGGGTCCCTTCCTTAGGGATGTAGAGCTCCCTTCCTCAAGGATGCTGCTCCCCAGGGATGAAGGGGTCTTTCCTCCTCCCAGATATGGGGGATGGCTCCTTCCCCAGAGATGCAGTAGTCTCTCCTCCCTCGGGGATGCACAGCTGCTCCTTCAGGGATGCAGGGGTCCCTTCCTTTGGGATGCAGGGCTTCCCTCCTCAAGGATGCCGCCCCCTCAGGGATGAATGGGGTTGCTTCTTCCCCAGGGCTGTGGAGGTCTTCTCCCCTCCCCGAGATATGCAGGGGACTGCTTCCCCAGGAATGCAGGAGTCTCCCCTTCCTCAGGGATGCAGAGCACCCCTCCTCAAGGATGCCCCCCCCCCCAGGGCTGGGGGGAGAGTGTCTTCTCCTCCAGAGATGCAGGGGTCTTCTCCCCCCCCCAGATATGAAGGGAACTGCCTCCCAGGGATGCAGATGCTCCCCCAGGATGTAGGAGTCTCCCCTCCCTCAGGGGTGTGGGGGTCTGCTTCCTCCTCAGGGATGCAGGGCTTCCCTCCTCTAGGATGCCTCCCCTCAGGATGCAGAGGATCTCCCCTCCCTCATGGATGCAGGGGTCTCCTCCTGCAGGGATACAGGGGGCTGCTCTCCCAGGGATGCAGGGCTCCCCTCCATCAGGGGTGGAGGGGCTCAGAGCCATCCCACATCATGTACAGATGACTCAGGTCCCTCATGCCTGTGGCTGCAGCCTCCTTCCCAGGTGCCAGGATCCTCACAGCTCATTAAAGTTGTTGATTTAGGACGAATTAATTCCGGACCACTGGAGCCTTCACACAGGTGGGATGTGCTTCTGCTGTCAGTGTGACCTTTGCAATGGAAGCTGAGCATCCTGGAATCATTGAGGTTGGGAAAGATCAATCCAACTGCAGAGCATCGAGGAGTGTAACTCCTCATCTCTGGAATTTCACCCTGCAGGCAGGAACAGTGATCCCCAAGCATTGTGTGTGCCTGTGGAAGTGCTGTGCATGGTGTTGAGGTTTGCAATCAGAATCTTTTCCCTGTTGGAATGCAAGACAGCCGGGAAACTGCGTTGGCTGTGATAAAACTGCTTTCCCTGCTGCAGGTGGATATGTCTGGGAAGAGGTTTAATTATTCCTGATTTATGAAACAACTTGGGTAAATTATTTACCTGTGTTTTTCCCTAAACCAGGATCTGAGTTAATGTGATTTTGCGTCAAAAATAGGTGTAGTGTGCCTAAACATCAGGATATTGGGAGCTAAAAAGAGCTATTTGTGGTCGTCATGATCAGGAAAATGACTGGAATTCTTTTCCCTATTTTGCTATTTCTTAATGTCCTTAACTGTTCTTCCTGCAGGCCTGCTTCCCATAATCTGGTCCTGCTGGAGTTTGGATGTCCTGTTTGAGCAGTGGCAAGTGGAGGAATAATGGAACATAAAGAATTTTTGGGTTTAGAAATGATTGTCTTTTATATTGTGTAACCAAATCCCACTTTGGCAGAAAACGGTCGTTTGACTCTGTGCAGGACCTGATCTTCAGAGTTATTGTCTTGGAGATGCTTTCTAGGGGGAGGAGATTGAGATGGGATCTCAGGAAAAAAATGTTCTTCTGTGAGGGTGGGGATGCCCTGGCCCAGGTTGCCCAGAGAAGCTGTGGCTGCCCCATTCCTGGAGGTGTTCAAGGCCAAGTTGGATGGGCCTTTGAGCCCTTCATCCAGTGGGAGGTGTCCCTGTCCATGGCAGGGGGTAGAACTGGATGGGCTTGGAGGTCTATTCCAACCCAAACTATTCTGTGATTCTGTGATTGGGAGAGGGAGGAGAAACCTTCTCTTGCCGTTGTCTCCATTTTAAATAGGTCTGTTTGTGATCTGCTAGCTCACCCATCTGTCTGATGCCAGAGGAGGACAGGGTCAATGCTCTGTAGCTGGTCATACCTCCCTTCTTACAAGGAGTGGCCGAGGAGTGGCTGAGAGACATGGTGGTGGTTTAGTCTGGAGAAAAGGAGGCTGAGGGGAAACCTCATCACTGTCTATGACTGCTTGAATCAAGGTGAGGTGAGTGGCTACTGGACACTTCTCCTAAGTGATAGGCAATAGGATGAGAAGAAATGGCCTCAAATTGCATCAGGGCAGGTTCAGATCAGAGGTTGGAAAGACTTTCTTCACCGAAAGGATTCTCAGGCACTGGCAAAGGCTGCCCAGGGAGGTGGTGGAGGCATTTGAAAGATGGGTGGATGAGGTGCTCGGGGATATGAGTTAATAGTGGGCAGGTACAGTTATACTTGATGATCTCAAAGGTCTTTTCCAACCAAGTAATTCCATGATTCTCTCTAGCTGAACACTTAGCCATGTTGCTGACCTGTTTCAGGCCTGACTCTGCGGCTGAAAATTTGCAGTGAAGGCTTAAAATCGGTGAGGAAGGTAAACTGCAGCGCTGCTGCTGCCTCTACTCCCTGCCAGAGATCTTATCTGTGTAACACAAGTGATATCACGAAGAGCTTGTGGAGGTGAGAAATCAGGATAACCTTGCACTGACCTGTAGAACCCAGGCAGTCAGAATTCCGTATGCTTAATTGCTTAATGTTTGAATTTAAACAGTCAGTGTGAAGACCAAAGCTCTCACTCCTAGTTGTTACCTTTCTAAGGAGTGTCTTAGCTGGCATGGCAGCTAAAAATATCTCTAAAGACTCTTAAATTCTTATGTTAGAAACATCTAACTTCAATTCCACCTTCAGGGATGCAGAGGAGAGGTGGTTTCTTCTCCTCAAGGCCTGATCTCTGCATCTCAGCAAAGGGGAGGAAATCCCAACTCCCTGCTTGCTTTGTGTGCTGTGGTCATGGTCTGGGTAGAGTGGATTCAGGTGGTGGAGGGTATTCTTGCCTGGATTTCCTTCAACCACGTTGACCAGCACGCTTTGCGACGCTTGAACGTCACGTGAGGCTATTTTATTTAAAAATCAGGGAGTAACACTGGTTTTAGCTCAGTTAAGTGCCACATGTTGCCCTCAGAGGCTAAAGCTGCAGCTGCTCCACAGCAGGATGAATCCTGGAATATCCTGGACCCACAAGGACCATTGAGTCCATCTCTTTCCCCTGCACAGGAGACTCCAACATTCACACAGTGGGGCTGAGAGTGTTGGCCAAACGCATTGTCAGGTTTGGTGACTGGGAACTGTTCCAGTGCTCCACCACCCTGAGTGGAGAACCTTCTCCTAATGTCCAACCTAACCCTTCCCTGCCATTCCCTCTGGTCCAGAGAGAAGAGCTCAGTGCCTGCTCCCCCTCCTCCCTGTGTGAGGAAGCTGCAGAGGATGATGTCCCCCCTCAGTCTCCTCTTCTCCAGACTGAATGGACCCAGTGTCTTCAGCCACTCCTCACACGCTTTCCCAGTTCTGTGGAATGGTGAGAAGTGCAGGGTGTCTTGTCCTGGTGCAGTATTTGTGTTTCATAGGCAGGTGGGGTGTCCCAGACCCTGCTCTAAGGGCAAGGCTGAGGGGTCCCTGCCCACCCTAGACAGTGCTGTGCCTGCTGGTGGGACCTTCCTTTGAGCTCAGCTTTGCCGTCTCGCTGTTTTGCTGGCCCTGTACATCACCTTTCTACATCCCTTCTGTTGCCTTATGGAACTGTTTTGAACAGATTTATTTACTTGTGGGGTTCTCTTATTTCTTTTTCGGCCCTGGTTTAGTGCTGGATGGAGGAGCACGAGAGTAAGAGGGCAGGGGAGAGCATATCACCCCGATAAACCATGAGAGCAGAACCTCCCTTTTCCAATGGCAGTGAACTGATTAGATAGCTCAGGTTTTAGTGTGCAGCTCCACCCTCTGTGCAGAAACTTAAGCTAGCAAAGAGAAACTAGTATCACTATTTGGTGGCTTAGCTGTGAAGCTGGGACACTGCATGGTCTTCAGAAGCATGGGAACAGGTTAAAGAGAAATGGAGGGTTTTTTTACCGTGGTGCACAGAGAGCCTCTTGTCTAACTTGGTTACAGTATTTAATTTCACTGTGGCCCTGCCCTAATCTTCTGCGTGCTCTGGAGCAGATCAGAGAGTGCTGCCTTCCACTGGTGGAGTTTCTTGCAGGGTTTGTGCCATCCGCGGTCATGTCTCAGCTGTGCTTCCCCAGGTGAAAGAAGCTGGAGGTGTGTGTTTTATTCCGCATGCTGAAAAGGCAAAGATCTTAGCATGCAAAATCTGAGTTTTTAAAATCCAAGAATAACTCTGACTTGCAGGAATCTGGTTTGCGTTTGAGTTTTCGTTCCTCAGGCAGTCATCATTGGGATGTTCCAGCTGCAGAGCTGCTGCATCAGCAAGCAGATTAAACACCCTCTCTGCCTGATGTTCCCCCACTCTGAGCAGTTCACAGAATGGTTCGGTTGGAAAAGAGCTTTAAGATCATTGAGTCCAACCATCAATCCAGCCCTGCTAAGTTCACCACCAGACCATGGCCCCAAGTACAACATCTATTTAGCTTTTAAATCCCTCCAGGAATGGGGACTCCACCACCTCCTGGGCAGCCACTGCCAGTGCTTGAGAACCCTTTCAGTAACCAAATTCCTCCTGATATCCAACTTAACTCTTCCCTGCTGCATCTTGAGGCCATTTGCCCTTGTCCTGTCACTGGCTACCAGGGAGAACAGACCAGTACCTACCTCACCAAAACCTTTCAGTCAGTGGTAGACAGTGATGAGGTCTCCCTTCAGCCTCTTTTTCTCCAGGCTAAACCACCTCAGCTGCCTCAGCCTCAGCTGAGGAGCAGTCATAGGGCACTCATGTATTTCATTTAGCAGGGTCAGATTTTCCCATGGCTTCTGTCTGTCCCAGATGGCCAGGATTTGGGCTGGGGATTAGGAAACTCATTTGTTTGGAAGGTTTGACCTTTCAGGGAGCTCTAGTGGTGTCCTGCTGGAAATGAGAATGCACCTCTGCCTGTGGATGGGGCAGATGCCTTGGACTTTGGTGGTTTTGCTCCAAGGTGGACACACTGTTAGAGCTTTTCAAATCTGTAGCTTGTGTGTCTCCACAGCTGTACTGGGTTTGGATTCAGGTGTGTAAGGATGGGCTCTGGCACCTGTGTTGGGGAGATGGGACCCTCAGTGAGGTGCTACGGAGTTAGCACTGTGGGACTTGGCGCAGGGGGAACCAAAGGTGATGGTGGCAAGAAGACTGGGGAGTGAACCCTAGGAAAAGAGAAAATAGACTAAGGTTAAATGGGAATGATGGAGAAGACTGGGGGCAAGAATTATTAGGAGCTCTGAGCACCAGTAGGGGTCTGAGGTGCGCTAGTTGTTGTCCCCTCTGTTTCCTGGGGAAGGGAATGGAATGAATGAGCTTGGAGTGCACAAAATCACAACTGTTAAGGGAGGAGGCTGAAGATCACCCCAGGGACAGGAGCATACAGGAGAGACTGCTTCCTGCAGGGAACTTTCAGAGTCTGCAGGGGGGCTGGGAGAGCCCAAGCTGTTCCATTCTGCTATCAGTACATACGTAAAAATCTGCACTAGCATGTTTGCCCACTACGTCCATAGTGGAGGGCAGTGATGTTCTCTCCTTCACAAAGGATGTGTCTGTGTGACATCTCTGTGGTTTTGCCTGCAAGCTGCCAATGTGAACACACTGAGGGAGAGATGGTGGTGAGGTGTGTGTTTGCTTCTGTTTGACTTCTCGGAGTCTAAGATTTCATGTATTGTAATGTACAGTGTAGTTGACAATGCAGAGTTAATCAACATGAGCAGTACAAATACTCCTAAATGCATTTTCATGGAATCATGGAATGGTTTGGGTTGGAAGGGATCTCAAACCCCATCCAGTTCCACTCCCTGCCATGGGCAGGTACACTTCCCACTGGATCAGGGGCTCAAAGCCCCCTCCAACCCGGCCTTGAACACCTCCAGGATGGGGCAGCCATGGCTTCTCTGTGCAACCTGGGCCAGGGCCTCCCCACTCTCACAGAAGAACATTTCTCCGTAAAATCTCATCTTAATCTCCCCTCTTTCAGCTTAAAACCATTCTCCCTCCCTCATCTTATCCTTGCACTCCCTGATCAAGAACCCCTCCCCAGCTTTCCTACAGCCCCGTTCAGTACTGGAAGCTTCTCTAAGGACTCCGCGCAGCCTTTTCTTCTCCAGGCTGAACAACCCCAACTCTCTCAGCCTGTCCTCATAGCAGAGGTGCTCCAGCCCTAGCATCATCTCCGTGGCCTACTTTGGACCTATTCTAACAGTTCCATCTCCTTCTTAGTTGAGGATTCCAGAACTGGACACAGTACTTCAGGTGGGGTCTCAGGAGAGCAGAGCAGAGGGGCAGAATCCCCTCTCTACCTGTTGGCCCCTCTGCTTTGGATGCAGCTCAGGGCACTATTGGTTTCTGGGCTGTGAGTGCTCGTTGCTGGCTGATGTCGAGCTTCTCTTCCTGCAGCACCCCAAGTCCTTCTCCTCATGGCTGTTCTCAATCATGTCATCCCCATCCTGTATTGAAACCTGGGATTGCCCCGACCTAGGTGCAGGACCTTGCCTTTGTCAGGTTGATCACAAGCTGGTTTGAACCTGTTTTTGATGGCATTGAGGCTTAGATGATGTCAGTCTGTGTGGTTTTGTGTTGTCGCTGACTTCTGAGTCTGATTTTAAACAAATCTGTCAGTGGGAGAAAAAAAATCTTCATCCCTGCAGTATCTTTGGGGTATCCAGGTAGCATCTGTAGTTCTTCCAGGGGTGTTGATGTGTTACCTTCCCACACGCTTCCTGCCTCCTCTGGTGCACAGGATTGTGCTGGGTAAGTCGGAGGTCTGGTGTGAGATGACTAAGACATGTATCCTGTCTCAGACATCAGAGACTGCTGGAGAAACTCGGGGTTGTTAAACGCTGTTGGAGCAAACACAATGGGTCATAGAGCCTTGCCTGCATCCTGCCGCAGTGACAGATAGAGACACAGCCAGGGTGAATGTCCAGAGATATTTGAGACGTCTGGAACTGATTTGAGGTGTCATGACTTGTGAAAAGAGAAGGTTCTATTCTGCTTCTTCTCATTGCAGAAAACGACTCATTTAACTACTTTTTGGGAATGTCTTCTTCCAGTTTAGCAGACTGAGGTTATTAGACAAGACCCACAGTGCTGGAGGGATCAGGTAGAGAAATGAGCTGTACCTTCCTCTTCCAGGCACCATGGGCCACTGAGCAGTTGATAGTCATGCAGCAGGAACACAGCTTTGTTTTCCAATACAACTAATTAGAGCTATTTGTCAGCTTTCCTAGGAAGGGCTGTGCCACCTTCAGAACCAGTACCTCCACTGCTTTCCCTCTTCCATGGCTGTTCCTGGTTGGCTCCAGGAGACAGTAAGAGCTGATGAGGTGCACTATGAGGGCTAGTTCCCCTTTGCATCTGAATGCTGTGTCTGCATGCCTTATCCTGATGCTGTCAGTCTAGTTCTGGCATTGGATGGTCTGGTGCTCCCTTTGACAGCATCCAAGTTCCTTCCATCCAAGATCCAGCACTACTGTTCCCCAGGGATCAGAGATGGGTCCAGTTCTGCTCAATATCTTTATCAATAATCTGGATGAGGGATCGGATCGGTGCTTTCTCAGTAAGTTCATGGATGACACTGAGCGAGGCTGGAGTGTGGATCTGCTTGAGGGAAGGGAGGCACTGCAGAGGGACCTAGACAGTCTGGATCCATGAGCTGAGACCAATGGGATGAAGTTCAAGCAGGTCAGGTGCTGGGTCCTGCACTTAGAATCATAGATTAGTTTGGGTTGGAAGGGACGTCAAAGTCCACCCAGTTTCACCCCCTGCTATAGGCAGGGACACCTCCCACTAGATCAAGCTTCCCAAAGCCCCATCCAGCCTGGCCTTGAACACCTCTAGGGATGGGGCAGCCACCACTTCCGTAGGCAACCTGTTCCAGTGCCTCACCACTCTCATGGTGAAGAAATTCTTCCTTGTGTCTAGTATAAATCTGCCCCTCTCTAGTTTATACCCATTGCCCGTAGTCCTATCACTGCAAGCCTTTGTAAACACTTAGGACACAACAACCTCGTGCGGCTCCAAGTTTGGGGAAGAGTGGCTGGAAAGCTGCTTGTAGGAGAAGGACCTGGGGGTGTTGGTCAACAGTGGCTGAATATGAGCCAGCAGTGGCGCAGGTGGCCAAGAAGGCCAATGGCATCTTGGCTTGGATCAGAAACAACGTGGCCAGCAGAACCATAGATGGGATCATCCCCTCACTCCAAGAATGACATTGAAGGGCTGGAGCATGTCCAGAGAAGGGAATGGAGCTAGGGAAGGGTCTGGAGAACAAGGGTTAGGAGAAGTGGCTGAGGGACCTGGGACTGTTTAGCCTGGGGAAAAGGAGGCTGAGAGGAGAGCTCATTGCTTTCTACAACTGCCTGAAAGGAGGTTATGGTGAAGTTGATGTTGGTCTCTTCTCCCAAGTGGCAGGTGATAGGGCAAGAGGAAATGGCCTTAAGTTGGACCAGGGAAGGTTAGATTGGACATTAGGGAAAATTTATTCGTGGAAGGGGTTCTAAGGCCCTGGCAGAGGCTGCCCAGGGAGGTGGTGGAGTCCCCATCCCTGGAGGGGTTTAACAGACGGGCAGATGAGGTGCTGAGGGCTATGTTTTAATAGTGGATGGGGACAGTTGGACTCTATGGTCTCAAAGGTCTTTTCCAAACAAGCGATTCTATCATTCTGTCTCTCGTGTAAACTGCTACTGCTGGGTGCTGCAGGTACAGTGCAGGGAACCAGGAGCTATAGGGGAGAACATCCAGTGCCAGCGAGTCTCAGTGACAATTGCCACTTTGTTTCTTTCACATTCAAAAACCAGAGGATAACACAGGTCACCATCATCTCTTTCTGTCACTGTGTGTGAAATGGTAGTGGTGGGCACTTAAGTGGGTAGGAGCATAAATGCACTGGTATTTGTGGTGTGCTCCTGGTATAACGATGGGCACTCTGCTTCCAGGATATAGAATCATAGAATCATTAGGCTGGAAAAGACCTTTGTGATCATAAAATCCAATCGTTCCTGTCCACTACTAAATCACATCCTTAAGCACTTAATCTACCCATCTCTTAAACCCCTCCAGGGATGGGGACTCCATCACCTCCCAGGGAAGCCTTTTTGTGGTAGTGAAGCCATGGAGCCGCATGCTAAGGCTTCTGCAGTGTTTCTGGTTTTCCTGCTTACTGAGTGCAGTCCAGATTTTGTGAAGACATGGTATGTTTACAAAAAAACCTACCTACAAAACAATGTAAATCCCAAACCAATATTTGCAGATGCACCGAAGGAGGCTAAATTACTTTTGTGTCTCCGTGTCAGTCTATCAGAACAGCTCTGCCACCCCACAATGTGGCTGTTTCAGTGTGTTACACATTTGGAGGTCGGCGCTGATGGTTTGAACTTTAAGTGCAGCCTGGCTGGCTGCTTCCGTTCCTTGTTCCTGGCAGGCACTGGGAAGCTGGTGTGACTGATGCGCTTGCTGGACTGCGTACACGAGGAGGATCCTGCGTGGCCGCAATAATTCCATGGACTTCATCAGTGCAGGTGGACTTCTCTTCCAAATGCTTTCTCTCCTCCTTGTGAGGAGACCTGTAGTTCCTCAGCCTGAGTTCTGCAGATACAGGGCCATGCTGTGCATTGACAAACAACCTTTTGTGGCTCAGTGGGTGGCTGTGAGCCCCGAGGGGAGGAAGAGAAACTGCTGAAAAGATAGAAACGGGAGGGAAGGGGGGAAAATCCTTAGAGTGGCTTTGCCAGAGAGCACCACTACCTTGTTCCAGCCTCCTGCCAAGTAATTTATAGCTCTTTAAAAACTTATCGAAGCTCATGAAAACTTCTATTTCACATCACAGTCCCTGGTGTGAAATGCTGATTCAACATCATTTTCTGCTTGCTCCGAGTCAACGTGCCTGAAAAACTGCAGATAATTAGCTGGGTATACAAGGGTGGTGCCTTGTAAATATCTGAGCTGTTCTCAGCGTGCCGTGTGTGCATGCAGATCTCGAGTCTTGCCAGCAGACGCCGTCCCTGCCCAGAAAGCGTTAAGCAAGATTGTGATCCTGGAGAATAAAAAGTGCTGGAGGTTTTGCCTCTCAAATTAGAGATTTAGGACCTGACTGGCATAGGTCCTTTACAGAATTTTTCTTTTTAACCAGTGCAGTGTAGGAGAACTTATTCATTATCTTCAATAAAATCTTCAGATGCAAATAAAGAGTAATTGGTTAACTGGAGTGTGCCTGGAGCTGTTTATAGCTTGGTTTTCAGCTGAGCTGATGCTTGATTATTCCTGCTCCTTAATGAGGCTATGCACTCATTGCTCCAGCTGTTTTGGGTGCCAACAGCTTTTCCAGGATAGAATTACAGAATCGTGATAGGCTTAAGTTGTAAGGGACCACAAACCCTGTCCAGTTCCAACACCCTGCCGTGGGCAGGGACACTTCCCACTGCACCAGGGGCTCAAAGTCCCATCCAGCCTGGCCTTGAACACCTCCAGGGATGGGATAGCCACTACTTTTCTGGGCAACCTGGTCTCGATCTTTCCCTCTTTCAGCTTCAAACCATTCCTGCTTGTCATATCACCCGAGGTCCTTGGAAAAAGCTCCCCAGCTTTCCTGGAGCCTCTTTCAGTACTGGAAGCTTCTCTAAGGTTTCCCCGCAGCCTTCTCTTCTGCCGGCTGAACAACCCCAGCCCTCTCAGCCTGTGGTCATATGGGGTGCTCCAGCCCTCAAATCATCTCTGTGGCCTCCATGGACCCGTTCAAGGCTTCAATGGTCACTCCTTCAATTAACTAGGCAGGACTCTAGGGGTCCCCAATGTGGAATGGTGGGGTTTTCATTTTTGCACTGCCCCAGAAGCACCAGACTGACCCAGCTGATAGTGGTAGCAGTGTGGGAAGCAGGATTAGCTTGTATGTTACCTGGGAGGGGTTGCTGATCAGATGTGCACTGGAGGGACGATGTGCAGAAGTGGTGGCTTTTCAGCGTGTTAACAAGCCCACCTCTGATTTCCCAAGTGTCTGCCCCAGAATAGTTTCCCTTTACATGTTCAGTGTTGGGTTGGAGGAGGAATTGCAGTATCAGAGCTTGTGCGGGATACCGGGATTTTGCAGGTGATCAGAAAGCAGTGCTGAGGAGCTCCAGAAAGACTTTGCCGGTCTGGATTGGTGGCAAAAAATGGTGTCATCCACCCGTCTGTTAACCCCCCCCAAGAGATGGGGACTCTACCACCTCCCTGGGCAGCCTCTGCCAGGGCCTGAGAACCCTTTCGTGGAGAAATTGTTTCTGATGTCCAATATGAACCTGCCCTGGTGCAAACTGAGGCCCTTTCCTCTTGTCCTATCTCCTGTGACTTCAGAGAAGAGACCAGCACCCACCTCACCACAATATCTTTCAGGTAGGTGTAGACAGCAATGAGGTCTCCCCTCAGCCTCCTCTTTTCCAGACTAAACAGCCCTAGGTCCCTCAACTGCTCCTCATAACCTTTGTTCTCCAGCCCCTTCATCAGCTTTGTCACTTTTCTCTGGACGTGCTCCAGCCCCTCAATGTCCTTCTTGGAGTGAGAAGGCCAAAACTGAACCCAGGATTTGAGGTGCGGCCTTACCAGTGCTGAGTCCATGAGCAAAATACCTTCCCTGGCCAAGTACAGGGAAAATGGGGAAGTGATGGGACTCCCGGTCTCCCACAGAGAGCTGCTTCTCCAAAACACCATGCTCTTTGCTACAGGAAAATAAAGGAAGGAAAACAGTGATCCTATGGGAGCAGGGGAAATGGAGGTTTGCAGCAGTTCTCCCTCCATCCGTGCAGAAGCCTGAGATCAGTTTGGTGGTTGTTCAGAGCAGTTGGCTCATCAGGTACAGGGAGGTGACAGAAGGTTTCGCTGGAGGGCCAATGTCCCCTGCCTGCTTTCTGCCACTCCAGCAGGAGGTGAGACCTTTCTGCTTGACACCCTGCTAAATTCAGATTGTTTCTCGTGGCATTCTCTTGTGCTGAAGGAGGGAAGGTGGCTGGTCACGTTGGCACAGTTTCTCTAGCTCAAAACCCAGCTGGTGTCCAATCCTGTGACCTGCTGTAAGGAGGTGACGGCCACTGTGTTGTCCTGTGCAGCCCTTGCATTGCGTTGTGAATCACTTGTACACATTAAGGGCTGGAGCACCTCTGCTCTGAGGACAGGCTGAGAGAGTTGGGGTTGTTCAGCCTGGAGAAGAGAAGGCTGTGGGGAGAACTTAGAGCAGCTTCCAGTCCTGAAAGGGACTCCAGGAAGGCTGAGAAGAGATTTTTTCAGAAAGGCATGAAGTAATAGGATGAGGGGGAATGGCTTTAAATTGGAAGGGGGAAGATTTATACTGAACATTAGGAGGAAATTCTTGATAATGAGGGTAGTGAGGCCCTGGCCTAGGTTGCCCAGGGAGGCAATAATTGCCCCATCCTTGGAGGTGTTCAAGACCAGGCTGGATTGGGCTTTGAGCCCCCGATGCAGTGGGAGGTGTCTCTGCCCATGGCAGGGGAGGTGGAATTAGATGATCTGTAAGGTACCTTCCAACCCAAACCATTCTATGATTCTATTAATTTCTCTGTGGAGCATTAAACTTCATGCTGGAAAGCCTTGGGCAAGGGATGGGATTCCTATCTGCACCAGATTTTGCGTATGTAACCCATCATATTTTTTAAATAGGTTTGCTTCTAGATGATGGTTTGGTGATCTCAAACTTGGTTTTTCAGGGCCTGAAGTTGTACGTGTGGTTGGCTCTTGCATAACTTGAGGTAGGGCTGAAGCCTCTGATCATGGAAAAACAAACATGACTGTTTCTAAAGACTTCGCTGCTGATTCCTGTGAGATCCCCAGCTCTCATCCTGAGCCCCTCTCTGGGGTTTTGCAGCACTGGGTGATACCAAAAGCTGATGTGAAGCACTGGTGAGGCTCAGCTTTGCAGTGAGCTCCTGCTGCCTGCCCTCTGCTGGGTAAGCGAGATGGGATTTATTGCAACAGGGTGAGATGATTCCCGTGGTTGGAGGGAGGAGGGAGCAGTGGTTGCTTCTGTAGAAGTTCAACAAGACCAAGGGCAGGGTCCTGCACCTGGGTTGGGGCAATCCTAAGCAGAAGCACAGGCTGGGTGATGAATGGATTCAAAGCAGCCCTGCAGAGAAGGGCTTGGGATGCTGGGCAGTGAGAATCTCAACATGAGCCGGCAATGTGTGCTTGCAGCCCAGAAAACCATGTTCTGGGCTGCATCTAAAGTAGTGTGGCCAGCAGGGTGAGTAAAGGGATTCTGCCCCTCTGTTCTGCTCTGGTGATACCCCACCTGTGTCCAGTTCTGGAGTCCTCAGCACAGGAAGGACATGGATCTGTTGGAGCGAGTCGAGAGGAGGAAACAGAGATGATGCGAGGACTGGAGCACCTCTGCTATGAGGCCAGACTGAGGGAGTTGGAGTTCTTCATCCTGGAGAAGAGAAGGCTGTGGGGAGACCGCAGAGCAGCTTCCCGTGCTGAAGGGGTTCCAGGAAAGCTGGGAAGGGCTCTTGATCAGGCAGTACAGGGATAGGATGAGGGGAGTGGTTTTTAGCTGAAAGAGGGGAGATTGAGATGAGATCTTAGGAAGAAATGCTCTCCTCTGAGGGTGGTGAGGACCTGGCCCAGGTTGCCCAGAGAAGCCGTGGCTGCCCCATTCCTGGAGGTGTTCAAGGCCAGGTTGGATGGGGCTTTGAGCCCTTGTTGCAGTGAGAGGTGTCCCTGCCCATGGCAGGGAGTGAAACTGGATGGGCTTTGAGGTCCTTTGTAACCCAAACCATTCTGTTTCTTAACTCACATTTCCAGTGATGCTGAGTCCTGGGTGGTCCTGAATGACGCCTGAATTTTAAGTCCATAGGCACTTGGTTTTGCTGGAATAAAGTCCGTATTCATCACAATTTCATCCTGTGGTGCAGCTTCTTCAGTGCAAGTGTTTGCAGTGAGTCGGCAAACTCCCTGTAACACCCTGTGGACAAAGCCCAGCAAACCGAGCCTGTCAGCATAAGCTCCTCTGCTTTTTTGTGTCCAGCAGCATAACTTCAGGATTCAGGAAAGACGAGCAAAGTCAGCACTGCTGCAGCAACGGGATATTCTTATCAGTGGGGTCCTGCTGGCGCTGAAGGTGTTGCTGTTTGGTCTGTGTTGAGGAGCAGATCTGACCAGCTGGTGACAGAGTAAAGCAGTTTACAACTAGCAGCCTCCTTGATTTTGTTTTGCTTCTCTTTTCCCCTTAAAATTCAAAAGTGTTCACGGACTGCGGTGTCAGCGCAGAGGCAGCGCAGGACACTTCCATCCTTGCTGGTCAAAACCAAGCTGTGCTTGGTACTGTGAAACTACAGAAACAAGGTGAGAGTGGCTGTCGTTATTTTTGGGCACGCTGCATGTTTCCCCTTGGTGGATCAGTACCTAAAGAGGCGAGGGCTGTTTGGGGAGCTCATGAGCTTTCTGGGGCCAGTTTGGTTGTACTGAATCTCTTTCTGTCTCTAAGACATGTGCCAGCCAAGGTTCGCCAGCTGAAGAGTGGATGAGAGGTGGTGTTCCCTGCCTTCCCAACAGCAGACGGGCTGTTGGCACTGTGGGGAGCAGCATGAGCAATGCTGTGGTGGGAGGCGATCATCCAATGCTGCAAGTGCTCCTGGCCACACCAGTGCACACATCGGGATCTGGGTTGAGGTGTGGGTCGTGACAGCAGAGAAATCAGGTAGCTTGTGTGTTGTCCAAACAAAGTCATCATTAGGGACCCCTGTCGAGTAGGCAGGTTGCCTGTGTTAATCACGTTAATTAAGCTGACATCCAGAACTCCAGTACATGTAAAAGTGGTATCATTGAGTGATCTCTTCAGAAACAAAGCCATGAGCAACTCGGTCAGCAGGAAGGTGTTTGGGAAGGGGAACACACACTGATTTGGACTCCTACATTTCAGTGGTACTTCAAGCAGGGCAGGGTTAGTTTTCACTCTCTTGGCCAGCAAATAGCATTGTCCAGCTTCAATGTTTTGTCTGGCTCCCCATGGTGCCTCGGTGTCCTTGCAGAGAATGATAAATAACTGAATTCCTCAGTGCCAAGTGCAGAAAAGCCTGAGCACTGCGAGGAGCCAGGACCCACAGCTGGAGCTCTGGCTGCTGCTGCCACTTGGCGGGATCTGCATCATGGTACAGGCGCAAGCTGCCCTCCGGGGTGCTCCCACGGTGAACAACATCTTCTTCTAAATCACTCCTGCTGGAGTGCAGAGGCTCATCATTTTGCTGACATTCTGCTTATTTTCTTTCTCTTGCAGGATCGTGTTTCTTCTCAACCCACAGTTCAGTTTCAAGGATCCCAAGGGGTGAGTGTGTCGTACTCTTGTTACATTGGAAAATAAATGCAGTGTGGGTTAGCCACTTATTTGAAAGGATCCTACAGACACTCTTAAGATCTGTTTAATGCCAGATTTGTCTCCTCATGTATTTAGACTGAAATTGGAAGAGACTCGTGCTTTAAGTATGCTTTTTATTTTTATTTTTACTTTGCTTTTGATTCGGCCAAAATATGAAAGCAGGAGGAATAACTCATTAGTCATCATCTGAGCAGTGCAAATTTGATGTTCTAACATGGGCTTTAGGTGCTCGGTTTTGAGGTGTGAAGCAGAAGTACAGTTTTGGGAGGGGGGTTGTACACTGCAGGCTTCTACTAGTGGTCCTTGAACCTCTTCTGAAACGCCAATAAAACAGACTGTTTCAAGCCTGTTGAGGGGAAATCTGAGGGAATGTGGCCTCCCAAAGGCTATGGGTCCTGCTAAACAATCAATCAGTCAGTGGTGAAGACTGGAATCAGCTAAAGCTGAAGGTAAAAGTAAGAACAGGCTCCAACCTCCAAGTAGAATGACTTAAGATTTGTGGTTTAATATTTAAACTTTAAAGGATGGCTGAAGACTCATTTTTAAGGACTGAATTATAGATTTTGCCTTTTATGCTGTTAGGTGCAATTAAGATCCATTAACTAATCCAGTTTTTCGTGCAGTTGTGCAGTGCTTATGTGGAGATAGCAGGGAAGGGATGGGAGAAGGATGGGTCAGATTGGTGTGCTGCGGAAAGGACACACTGCCACCCGAAGGCGTGAGACTCCAGTCTGAACTGGCTGAACAGTGCTTGGGTGCTGGCAGGATTGTATCTATAACAAAGTCACTTGTGCAAAATAAAGTCTCTTAATGCTGTGCTTGTAGGAGAAACCTTTTTTCCTTACAACTTATTCACAATTTAAACTGTACTGGCAAATATTTAAACTGTACTGTCAAAGAACGTCCTTGCTAGAATGAGTAACCGTCTTAGTTAGGATGGTCAGACAAAATACTGTACTGGTAGAGAGCAGATGGAGCACAGGTCAGCTTGAATTCATGCTGCTGTCATGAGAGAAGTTGTACTTGCTAATTTGGGAAGTAATCCAGCAAAAGGGATCGGTCAGCCCTGATAATCAGCTGCCTGACCCACCGGCTATGGGGTGGAAACTTAAGGGGTAGAGCAGGGGCCGAGTTCAGAATGAGCCCGCTGAGTATAAATAATTAACCTAGCTCTTGGCATGAAGTTCTGCAAACAGCGTGGTGTGAGAAACCAGCATGCTTTACCTGCCCTGTACCCATTCTTTCCCTGCAAGCATTCCTGTGCATCTGTCTCTCATGTTCTCTTCTTGCAGCTTTAAAGTCGAGTGTGAGGCTTGGGGTGTTACTAGGCTGCAGGAGGCTTTACTTTTCAGATGGTTTTTGATGAAACACAGAGGTTTTGTCAAAATGTGGGGGTCCCACAACTACTGAAAAGCCAAATGTTAACTGACAGCACTGTCACCCTTGCTTCTCTTAAGAGGTTGACCCAGGTATCTGCTTTTTCACTGTGAAACTCAGCAGTAAAGTCTGTGAGATGGGAACATCTGCAGGGACCTTGCTGCAGAAGAAATGATCTCTTACAGTGCTTTTCAGTTCTGTCCCTGCTTAGGGAAATGCAAAGGAAGGATTTTATTGCAGCAGATTCCTAGATCCTAAGTCTCTGCAACAGAGAAATCCAAGACCATTGAGGCAGATGGTGAGTTAAAACAGGACATTTACCACTGTGCATGCAGCAGGAGGGCAAATATTTACCTCATTATTTGTGTTTCTGTATAAAAAATATATGTATATTATATGTGTGTATATATGTATTTTACATAGATTATTTATTTATTAGCTTTTCTCAGCATTTCCAGACTACACAAATTGCATGGCAGAGAACTGATCTGAACTTTAAAAAAGCCTTTCTTCCTTCCCTTTCTGGACTGGTTTCCAGAGTGGAAGTGTTCAAAGTTCATTGATCAGTGTCCAGGTGTTGCAGGCTACATCCGACAGCGAGACAGATGTTCCCTTAAATGCTGCCTGAAACAAATAGTGGCTTTATTTGTCTCTTGAGAGCACTTCTCTGCAATTCAGACAGCTGCCTAACTCCCAGCTGAGGGTAAAATACAAGCATTAAAAAAACAGGCAGTTTAAAAACAACATTGTATTTCTAGTTACACTCTGTTCTAGTTCTCCCTCTGTGGATGACAGGAAGGGCTGGAGTGGAGAAGTAAAAGTAGTTTTCTGAACAGGGGTGGACTAGAGTTGCATTAGGTGTGCGAATTGGGAAAAAGGGGCCTTATGCTTGGAGGGGTGAGGTAGGATTTATGACTCCATGGATATTTTTAATGAGAAGCTGGGATAGGTATCGGAGCAGTGCTGCAGTCATGTTGCCAAGAGAAACAGGCAAGGGTCATTGTTTTGTGTTGTGCCACAGAGTTGCTTTGAGGGGATCTGAAAAGTGTTGGAAGGACAGAGACATTCTCAGGAGGTGCAGCAGCAAACACAGTATGATATCAAATCATGAAATAAACTCGGACATCAGCCCCTGTGAGGGAGGACTTTTCCTCCTGGAACATCTGACTCTCAAGCTGTCTGGATGATAATTCCTGCAGGTGTCCAAGACAGCTGAGGGATAGGGAGGGACTGCCAGAAACTGATCATTGCAGTCATACAGGTTAATTTTTAAGAAACATCTTGTAATTGAACACGTTGAAGTATTCCTCGGCAGCCTTGAGGGTGTTCCAGCCTGGAGGGTATTCCAGTTATGCCACGCTAGATGCAGTACACTGAGGAATGTGAATATTGTCAATTGACAATTAAGGCAGTGGGGATGTGCTTCAAAGATAAAATCCAGTGTGTTTATAATCCAGTGTACTTGTGCAGTGATAGCATTTCAAACAACCACATTCCCTCTGCTGTGTCTTCCCTCCTGTGTGTTTCACAGAACCACAGAATGCCCTGAGTTGGAAGGGCCACAGAGGGATCATCGAGTCCAACTCCTGTCCGTGCACAGAACACCCCAAGATTCGCACCATGGGGCTGAGGGTGATGTCCAAACACTGCTGGAATATTGTCAGGCTTGGTGACTGCTTCCGTGGGAGCTGTTCCAGTGCTCCACCACTCTCTGGGGGAAGAACCTGCTCCTAATGTCCAGCCTAACCCTCCCCTGGCATCTTCCTGCCATTCCCTTGGATCCAGAGAGAAGAGCTCAGTGCCTGCTCCTCCTCCTCCTTGTGTGAGGAAGCTGCAGAGCGCGATGAAGTCTCCCCTCAGCCTCCTCTTCTCCAAGCTGAACAGACCCAGAGACTTCGGCTGCTCCTCACACACTTCCCCTCTAAACCCTTTCCCAGCTCTCTGCCCTCGCCTTTTTACCCTGTGGCCCTAGAACTGCCCCCAGTGCTTGAGGTGGGGCCACCCGAATGTGGAGCAGAGGAGGGCAATCCTGTCCCTCACCTGGCTGGCGATGCCATGCTGGATTCACCCTGGACACGGTTGCCCGATTGGCTGCCAGGGCACTGCTGGCTCGTGGTCACCTTGCCCTTGGCCAGGGCGCCAGATCCCTTTCCACAGGGCTACTCTGCTTGCGCACCCCATGCTGTCTGTTTAACCCTCTCTGCTGTGCCCTGCAACTTGCAAATCCCTTTCTTGTTTAGAGACAAAGCTAATGAAGCTGGCAATCTCCTTGTCTCCTGCTGTGATGCATGTGCTGCGATGCATGTGCTGCCATGGTATCTCACCCCACTCCCATGGGAATACAGCCCCTTTCACTGTTTTGGAGGGACAGAGACACATATGGAAGCCTCCAACTCCCATTTAGGGGAGGGAGGCTGCTGCCTGCCTGGCTCTCCGGCACTGTGCAAGCCATCAATCCTCATGCCAGAGGAGGATGCAGCAGTGGAGATCTGGGGTCCATGGCTGCAGACTCTGAGTGTCTGCTCTGCAGTGGTTTGGTGACAAATTCCTGCTGGATGGCAGCAAAACCAGCATGGTTTCACATGGGATTGCTGGTCCATAAAGGTGGACTCCAATGGATATGGGGAGCAAGTATTAAGTTCTGAAAAAAAATGCCAGAGACACAAAAGGAAGGAGGGAGGGAGAAGTCTGAGAGTAAAAAGAAAGTCTTCTCCCTTGGGGTTATCTATAGTTCAGCACAGTCAGTAAAACATGTCCATTTTAAATGGTTTTTATGTGTAGTAAAATATTTATATTTCTTCGAGAGGCAGCCATGTGTAGTGACATTATATCTGCAGAAAGAATAGAATCATGGAATGATTTGGACTGGAAATGACCTCACAACCCATCCAGTTCCACTCACCTGCCATGAGCAGGGACACCTCCCACTGGATCAGGGGCTCCGAGCTCCATCCAACTTGGCTTGAACATCTCCAGAGGTGGGGGAGCCACCACTGCTCTGGGCAACCTGGGCCAGGGCCTCCCCACTCTCACAGGAAAAACATTTCTCCCTAAGATCCCATCTCAATCTCCCCTCTTTCACCTGAAAACCATTCCCCTCATCGTATCTCTGCACTCCCTGATCAAGAGCCCCTCCCCAGCTTTCCTGGAGCCCCTTTCGTACTGGAAGCTGCTCTAAGGTCTCCCTGCAGCCTTCTCTTCTTCAGAGTGAACAACCCCAGCTCTTTCACCCCCTCACAGCAGGGGTGCTCCAGCCCTCAGATCATCTCCGTGGCCTCCCTGGACCTGTTCAAGGATCCAATGATCACTCCTTCAATTAACTAGGCAGGACTCTAGGGGTCCCCAGTGCAGGGGCTCCAGCCTTCACATTGTCTTCGTAACCCTCCTCTGGACCCGTTCCAACAGGTCATGTCCTTCCTGTGCTGAGAACTCCAGAACTGGACACAGGACTCCAAGTGGGGTCTCAGGAGAGCGGAGCAGAGGGGCAGAATCCCCTCCCTCATCCTGCTGGTCCCACTGCTCTGGATGCAGCCCAGGACACAGTTGGTTTCTGGGCTGTGAGCACACGTTGCCAGCTCCTGTCAAGCTTCTCATCTCCCAGCGCCCCAGCCACTCATGTTCTGTGGTGTAGCTGTAATGAAGGAGGAGCAGGTTTAGTACTTGAAGGAAACAGCATTCTGCAAAAAAGACTGCTAGTATTAAAAAAGAAGACATCAGAGCTGAGACTTTCCTTGTGTTTAAGAGGAGTTTTTTTAAGTTTCTAGTTGATTGAGTGGGTTTATGGAGCACTTTAGTCTCCTTGAAGGTGCAGGCTGGATGTCTGCGATAATGCAAACAGAGAGGTTTTAAGCTTGGGAGCAAGCTACAGAAGCCACTGTAGCCAACATCCAAGTGATCCTATGGCCAAAACTGTCCCTCTTGGGATTTGTCGAAGTGGAAGTTACATGAAAGAGAGCAGCCAGAGACATGCTGAGCAGAGTGATGTCCTTCCCCAGCAGCAGTCGTTTGCCTCCTGGCAAACAAAGCATTGCTCTGAAGTGGCTGTGAGTAAACTGGCTCAGAAAATGGAATAATTGGAAATGTCTCTGAAAATATAGCAGAAGCCTAACTTTGACCATGCTGCAGCAGTGCCTCCCATTCTTGTAGAGGCACTGGAATCTCCTGCACAGGGAGATTCCAGCTTAGGCTTGTGAGGTACCACATCTTACCCTCAAAAGTAAGGCTTTGAGGGAAAAGTACTGTCGAGATGGTATGGTTGGAACAGTTCTGAGAAGAGACAAAGGAGAGAAGTACTTGAACGCATCTGCTGAGCAGAAGTGCCTAAAAATACAGTGCTTATGCCGTCCTGGTGATGTGGTGCTGTACTTTGGAAGAATGAGAGGAGAGAGCGGGTAGATGTGTTCAGAAAGAGAAAGAGATTAAGTGGCTTAAGCTTGGAGACCAAAATTAGTCTGGTCTGAATTGAGGGTACTGTAGCAGCACACGGATCAGTGGGAATGATGGAAATGAGGAGGACAGAAGCCATGAGCCCAAGGAATGACAAAACCTGGTGTTACGTTAGAGGATCATAAGTCAGAGCAAGATAGAGTGATGACAGGGCAGGAAATCAATTACCAAGAGGAAGGGATTAAAGTCAAGGGTCTGAGCTATTCTAGCGGATAACGTCTGTTGCTAGATGGTGATAAATTACAGGCCAGTTTGAGGATGTAGGATTTGAAATGACATTTTAAAGTAGGCTGCAGGGGGTCAAGAGTGCTCAGCTCTTGCCATGACGCGCTGCAGCCTGGCTAGTGGTGGCTCAGGGGCACAATACATTGCTCTGCTTGCATGACAGACTGGTGTGCCAGGGCGTGTGTGAGGGTCTACAGCCACAGGTTTGCTCCCCCTGAGAGGTGTGGAAGGCAGGAGCAGCAACAGGTGCCCTGTGTGTCCCAGAGCACACTTCTTGATGATATCCTCATCTGCCTGGCTTTCCCCAGCTCTGACAGGAGCTTTATCTGTGCTTTTCAAAGTTCATCTGAGTTTGTTTTAAGCCTTAACTTTTTATAATGTCACAGAAGCTTATTTTCATTTGAAAACATTTAGAAGTGCTGTCTGCACCCTTTTGTTTCCAAACAACTTCCGGTAGGAGAAATTTACCAATTTATCCTGAAGTCTTGAATTTCAGAAGGATAAAACTTTTAAGGCTTAACCTCAACAGGAAGTCTCTTCTTCCACCTTTGTTTTCTGTATCCTGCTAATAACTGGGTTTTTAGTTTAGTTCAAGACAGTCCTGTAACAACTCAGTTCATCCTTCCTGGGATTTCCTTTAGCTTATCCAAACCAGAATCTTTGTAAGTTTCAGTGTGTGTGGATAAATAGGTTTGGTATCTGTACTGTCCTGTCCACTGCGTTCCTTGATGATGCTTCTCTTTGCCTTCTGGCACTAAATCAAACGGCCATAAAGCTGTTGGTTTGTGTTTTAGCTACTGATAGTCTAGGAGAGGAGAAGGCCCTTCAGTGCTGTGCATTTGTTGCACTGGCATTGTTAGTGAGGATGGCCAAGAAAAAAATCTTTTTTTATTTTATTTTTTTTATTATTTATTCTGTAATTTTCTGCAAGGCAAGGTCCTTGCATCCCAGGATGAGCTCTGTACATTCCAGAGTGAGGTCTGTGTCTCCTGGACTGGTGAGCTCTTTGTATCACAGGCTGGCAAGGTCTTTGCATCCCAGGGTGAGCTCTCATCGCAGGCTGGCGAGTTCTGTGCATCACAGGCTGGCAAGCTGTCTGCATCCCTGGGTGACCTCTGTACATCCCAGAGTGAGCTCTATGTCTTCTGGACTGGCAAGCTCTCTGCATCCCAGGCTGGCAAGCTCTGTGCATCCCTGGACAAGCTCTCTGTGTCCCCAGGCAAGCTCTCTGCATCTGTGTAGGATTGGCACTGCCCAGTGCCCTGTCTGGCCCATGGAAAGCAGCAGGAATATGCTTATGGAGCCAGGCTTCCTGCCAGCAGCCAACCATTAGACTGTCTCTGCT
Source organism: Cuculus canorus (assembly GCF_017976375.1). Classification (NCBI taxonomy): domain Eukaryota; kingdom Metazoa; phylum Chordata; class Aves; order Cuculiformes; family Cuculidae; genus Cuculus; species Cuculus canorus. The sequence goes on from NC_071441.1 coordinate 56,388,901, forward strand.
GTGTTTAAGAGCACACCATGCATTACATTGACATCAGCGGTGTTAAAGCCTCTCCTGATATTTGTGTCCTAGAAGTTCACACTGGAGATCCAAGCACTTGTCAGCAGGAGATCTCTTGTCTCATCACCTGTGTCATAACTCAGATGAGAAACCTGCCAGTGAGGGAAGATCCTGGGAGTTAATTATATTTGTCTTTGAATTGTCTGCAAACGTGAATTAAGTTGTTTTCTGTGTGGGAACTTAGAGCAGAGGCAGAAAGAGAAAATCTCCTGCAGCTGCTGCTGGTTGACACATATCTGCTCAGCCGCTCCTGTCTGTTTAGTGTCAGTCTGGAAAACAGGCTTTCTGCATCTCCGTGAGCTTGGAGAGATGTGTTTGGTGTTTGTGGGAAGGCTCCCTGCATGCTTCTGTTAAAGTAATCCAAATTCTGTAGGCTTAATAAGCAAGTAGATGTCGTGCTTGGGGACATAGTCTGGTGGTGGACTTAGTAGGGCTGCATCGATGATCTTAAAGGTCTTTTCCAACTGAAACCATTCTGCATGATTGTAAAAGTGAAGATCAGCTGTAAAGATCGGTGGATGTTTGCTGTTCAGAAATCTCCCTCTTTGCTGTGAAAGAACACAGTAAATTCCTTTTCCATGCGTTGTATGCTGCAGACCAGCCAGGATGCTCTCTGTGCGCGCAGGGCTCAGTGCATATCAAAAGCGGCTTCTCCCAAACAAACGTGCTGACAGCGGGCTTGCAGTGCTGCTTCCTGATGCAAACAAGAGTTTATTTTCTGTTATGGATTAATGTGGTTGCAATGTGTGCTTTCTTAATGGCTCCTTGACCTTCCCCAGCAAGTATCACTCCAGTAAGAATAACAAACCTTTTCCCACTCGGCATATCTCATGCCGTGTGTGATAACTGAGTCTGATTAAGCCACAGATCCTTGAACCACCCACTGAACTTCTCAGAACCACATAAAATATAAAATTACAGTGTGAAAACACAGCTGTTTATTTAAAACAGGAGGCTTTATTTGCAGGAGCTGCTGAGTCTACAGACTACTTTAAGGTGTTGTTTTGTCTCACAAGATACAGAAAGAAATGGCAAGTATGTCAACAGCAGCAAAACTTATCTCGAAGGTTAGAGGTGGCAGTGTTTTTTGCAAAGCCATACTTTAGGATGATCACGTCCAACCATCGATCCAGCCCTGCTAAGGCCGCCACCAGACCATGGCCCTGAGTACGACATTTGCCCCTCTTTTAAGCCCCTCCAGGGATGGGGACTCCACCATCTCCTGGGCAGCCTCTGCCAGTGCCCAAGAACCCTTGCAGTAAAGGAATTCCTCCCAATATACAACTTAAATCTCCCCTGGTGCATCTTGAGGCCATTTCCCCTTGTCTTGTCACTGGCTACCAGGGAGAAGAGACCAATCCCTACGTTGCCACAACCTTTCAGGGAGCTGTAGACAGTGATGAGGTCTGCCCTTAGCCTCCTTTTCTCTAGGAAACTCCAGCTTCCTTTCATAAGGCTTGTCCTAGAATCAGTGATAATAAGAATAATAAATAAATAATGGAACCCTGGAGCTGCAGGTGAGAGAGTTAAATTGTTATTTTCTGGTTATTCACTACCACTTCTGAAGTCTTTTAGCAGTGAGACCCCACAGGTCTCACATTCCCTTCATCCGATTTAGTGATCACCCAAGAAATGGTCATTTGCAGAATTTGTGAAACATATATCCTAAAAATTTGAAAGTGAAATAAAATTTCTAGACCTTTTGTTTATTCATTAGGAGAAAGCTCTCTCTGTGGTTGCCAGAGCTGGTTTCTCATCACCCTTCCAGGGATTTTGTGTGGAAGACTTGAAATGCCCTGTGTTTCCCTTTGAGTTTGCTCCTGGGAAGTCATTGCTGGTGATAAGCTTTGTCAGTGTCTGCTGTGAGGAGGCAGACGTGTTTATCTCCATAGTATCAGTGTCTCTGTTCGTGTTTGGGAGAAGAGAGAACTTTGCCAAAGGGAGTGAAACCACAACGAAGATGTTTTTGAACATGTTCTAAGGCCAGATGCTGTCTTCATGTCATTGCTTCCAAACACACTGAGCCCCTCTGGGGCTTAATGCCCACAGCAATCCTTCCAGAATTTGTACATATGTCACAGTTTAGTCCTGGCCTGGCCAATATCAGGCAGCTAAACCCAAGATTTTGGGCTCCCAGTTCCCTTCCTCCCACCCCTGGGGAAAGGGAAATGAGGGGAAAAAAGACTTGCGGGTTGCAAACCAGAACTAGAGCTTTAATGAAATAATAGTAGTAGTAGTAGTAGTAATAATAACGATCCAGGGATGGGGCAGACACCACTTCTCTGGGCAACCTGGGCCAGGGCCTCACCGTCCTCATCCAGAAGAATTTCTTCTTAATGTCTAATCTAAATCTTCCCCCTTCCAATTTAAAGCCATTCCCCCTTATCCTATTACTCCAGGTCCCTGGAAAAAGCCGCTTCTCAGCTTTCCTCGAGCCCCTTTCAGTGCTGGAAGCTGCTCTAAGATCTCCCCACAGCCTTCTCTTCTCTAGGCTGAACAACCCCAACTCTCCCAGCCTGACCTCATAGCAGAGGTTCTCCAGCCCTTGCATTGTCTCCATGCCTCCTCTGGACCCATTCCAGCAGATCGTGCCCTTCTTATGTTAGGAATTCCAGAATTGGACACAGGGCTTCATATGGGGTCTCACCGGAGCAGAGGGACAGAATTCCCTCCCTCACTCTGCTTGTTCCAGTGCTTTGGATGCAGGCCAAGACACTTTTGGCTTTCTGGGCTGCAAACATCACCTCCTCTGCATCGTTTTTATTGAAACTGTCAGATTGACACAGAGATATCTGCTGTACTTATAGTGGGACCAGAATGCTGAAATGTTCTGTCAGTGTTAGTTAATCTTACAGAATATTGATTAAATTTAGTGTCATTAGGACTCTTGTGGTCTCCTTATCATGAAAAGATAAAGCTGCATGAATCATGGAATGAGTTGGGTTGGAAAGGACCATAAAGTGCATCCAGTTCCAATCCCCATGCCTTAGGCAGGGGCACCTCCCATGATAATCCAAGATGATGCACTTGGTAACTTAACCAATTTGTTGTCATTCTTATCCAAAACACACAGGTTGCTCTCTTGAGCACATTAGTGACTTGAGCTGAAGTGAAAGAATGCACTGTTCAGGTGATTTGTCTTTCTCCTTCATGTCTGGTCGATGCCCCAAGCTGCTGGTGAGCTCTGCCAGTACTGGTGATTCACACACATATCATTAATGGAGTTGTTTTGCAGTAGCAAATGACACTGATGTTTGTGAAGAGTGGCCAATATCACAAACAAGGTGTTGAGAAACTGTTTAATATTGCTTTTGCATGTCTTTCTTTGTTAGTTGTATTTAATATTCCATTAAAAATACAAGTATATTTGAGAAAAATAGCTTTTTAAGTTGACTTACAGCTAATTTTACCTTTGGGATAAGGTAATTTTTATATAGTTTTGTATAGCAGCACATTAAAATAGTGTGCAATAAACATTTTAATGATGCATTTTATTTACATTTTTGAGCTCCAGCAGAATGTGGCACATCCTGTACTGGGTGATTGTTTCTGCTGAGGAAATAAAGTTTTGTTACTAAACTTACGCAAAATCTATTCACATTTCACATTTATGCATATAATTGTGTCTAGAGCTGAGGAAAAGGAAAAGGCTTTTAGTGCCTATCAGAGATGAAATTCATCTTGGATACTTTAGAAGTTTTGCTCTTGTAATTTGGGTGTTGCTGGGTTTTTTTCCTTAGAGCTGAGTCCCTGAGCTCCATTGGACAAAATGAACCACGAAGTGGGGGCAGCATCCCCTGTGGTCCATGTGAAGTGCTCTCCCCTGTTCCATTAGCTGAGCTTCAGTCTGTTTGCATTTAATGCTAAGCACATGCCTGTTAATTCCAGTAAATGGGAAAGGGATGCCTTGGGACTCAAAGTCGTTGCTGTCACCATTCCCATGCAGCCACCACTGCGACCAGTGCATCCCAGTGCTGCTTGCAGAGGGAGGATTGTGCCAACACAGCCTCTTGAGCGACCACAATGAAATCACAACTGAGCTTTCCAAACGCAGCATCTCATTTAAAATCACACTCCTTGTTAACCGCAAACAAAGCAGCGTAGACTGAAGATTTTTACATAAACCTTTTTCTTTCCTTTTAGCTTATTAAAATTCCCAAAGCCAATCAGCCAAATGAAGTGCATGCATTTAACTTCTACGTTTCAAATGTTGGCAAAGATAACCCTCAGGGAAGCTTTGACTGTGTCCAGCAAAAGAACTCGAGGTAAGTTTTACTTAAACATTCTCTTTCATGGCAAATTTAAGTAGTTGCCGTGGATTTGAGTGTAGAGCAAAAACCTTTAACAGAAGTGTGCTCCCAGTGCTGAGCTACAGCAGAAAATGAACTCATAGCAGCATCAGAAGATTAATTCATAGCTGCAGCAGATGATTATTTCATCGCAGCATCAGAAAATAAGTTCATATCAGCAGCATGGTTTCTCACTAAATATAAATACTTGCTTTTACACAGGTTTTTTTTGGTTTTACTCTGAAAATAGTAACCTTTTGAGTACTTTCTCACCTCTTAGTGGTATTTTTAAAAGCATTTGGAGTTCAGCATCATTCAAACTGGATCAGATCATTCTACAACCATGTGTGAACATGATTATGGCACTATGATGGCTAGTTGTCGTATTTTAAGAACCACATAAATCGGTGACCTCATCCGTAATTGCATGGCTGTAGTGCTTCAGAACCAAACTGTAATACAGCAGCACCTTGTTCTGGTCTGTGAAGTCAAAGTGAACAGTGTTGGCGATACTGAAAAGGCAAGAAAATGCTGGGCTTTTGCGCTAAGTTTGCTTCAGCTTCTAGAATATGACACTCAACGCAACATCGATGTGGTGTGGTGGTGTTGAATAACTGTTTGTCCCACTTGATTAAGTGGGATGTTTCAGGCAGAGCTTGTGTATTGATCGGGGAAGCTGATAACAGCCAGCCACACTTCTCCAAATGGCTCTGCTCAGGTTCTTGGTCACCGGAGAGCTTCTGCCCTCAATTTCATGGTAGAGATTTGTACAGATAGTGGGTTTAGGGAGCAATAACAAAATGAGCTGGTTTAATAGCGCTCTGCCTAAACAGGAGATCTCTCAGCTTCCTCATCCTCCACGTTCTCCTCTCATGTTGGATCTCTTCTACAACACAGCCTTTCAGTGAACTCAGTGAACTGCTCTGATTGGCAGAAAGATGAAGGATTGAGTGGGGGACCTGGAGGAGCCCGGGGTGGTGTGGGGTTTGGGGTTGGGTTTTTGGGGATCAAACGGTATCTGAAAGGGACTGGACAGCTGCCAAGGCTGGCAGGGCAGAAATGCAGGCTGGGGTGAGAGGTCCTGCCTCCATGCCTGGTTCGCCTCCCTCAGGCACTTTCTTCTTTGGAAACGAGCATCATCAGCTGATTTAGGTTGGATTTTTTTAAGTAAGATTAATTTTAAGCTGTTTTAGCTGTGAATGATTCTGAGTAGCACACCCAGGTAGTTTTAATGTGGTTTTGCTAATCTAGAATCATAGAATCATGGAATCATAGAATCATGGAATCATGGAATGGTTTGGGTTGGAAGGCACCTCAAAAGCCCATCCAGTTCCACCCCCCTGCCATGGGCAGGAACATCTCCCACTGGATCAGACTCCAAGTCCTGTCCAACCTGGCCTTGAACACCTCCAGGGATGGGGCAGCCACCGCTGCTCTGGGCAACCTGAGTCTCACCACCCTCAAAGGAAAACATTTCTTCCTAATATCTCATCTCAATCTCACACCTTTCAGCTGAAAACCATTGTGCCTTCTCCTTTCACTAGAGGGCTTGGTAAGAAGTCTCTCTCTGTCTTTCCTATAAGCTGTCTCTTAGTATTGAAAGGCTGCAAAGTGTTCTTCTGAGAGCCTTCTCTTCTCCAGGCTGAACAACCCCAACTCTCTCAGCCTGTCCTCATAGCAGAGTCACTCCAGCCCTCGCGTCATCTCCGTGGCCTCCTCTGGACCTACTCCAACAGATCCATGTCCTTCCTGTACTGAGACCTCCAGAAGTGGAAGCAGGGCTCCAGGTGAGGTCTCACCAGAGCAGAGCAGAGGGGCAGAATTCCCTCCCTGGCCCTGCTGGTCCCACTGCTTTGGATGCAGCCCAGGCTTTCTGGGCTGGAAGCACACATTACCAGCTCATGTTGAGCTTCTCATCAACCAGCACAGCAAGTCTTTTTCCTCAGGGCTGCTCCAAATCAATTCTCTGCCCAGCCTGTGTTTGTGCTTGGGTTGGCCCCAACCCAGGTGCAGGATCTTTCCCTTGGCCTTGTTGAACCTTATAGGGTTCACACAGGCTCACCTCTCCAGCCTGGTCTGGTCCCTCGGAATCTATCCCTTCTCTCCAGTGTGCTGACTGTGCAACACTATTTACTGTCATTGGCAAACTTGCTGAAGGTGCCCTCATTCCCACTGTCCATGTTTGCAACAAAGATGTTAAACATCACTAGTCCCAGTACTGACCCCTGAAGAACACCACTCGTCACCAGTGTCACTTGGACGTTGAACCGTTGACCACAACTCTTTGAGTGTAACCATCTAGCTAATTCCTTATCTACACTCTATCGGTCAAGTCCATGTCTCTCCAATTTAGAGACAAGGATGTTGTGCAAGACAGTGTGAAATGGTTTGCACAAGTCCAGGTAGATGATGTCGGTTACTCTTCCCTCATCCACCAGTGCTGTAGCCCCATCATAGGAGGCCACCAAACTGGTCAGGCATGATTTACTCTCACAGAAGCCATATAGGTTGTTGCCAATCACCTCCTTATTTCTCATGTGCCTCTGCGTAGTTTCTAGGAGGATCTGCTCCATGATCTGTCTGGGTGCAGAGGTGAGGCTGACTGGCCTGGAGTTCCCTGGCTCGCTCTTTCTCCCCTTTGGTAAAAATGGGAGTTACAATGGTTTATCAACTTCATCCACCAGTTCCCATGGGGTCCACAGATGCATATCATCAAGTCCCATGCACTTGTGCAGCTTCAGGTTCTTTAAGTGGTCTTGAACCTCACCTTCTGCAGTGGGTGGTTCCTCATTCTCCCGGTCCCTGCCTATGCCAGTGAAGACCAAGGCAAACAGGGAGCCAGTATGTAGGTCTATGGACAAAGCTGTAGCTGTATCATCTTTGAAATGTTGGTCAGTGGCTTGGACCAGCTTTGTGACCTTCAGAAATTATGTAGGAAACTGAGACAAGAGATTCTTGACCCTTTTTCTTGAGGCCTTGATGGAGGATATTGGGGAGGTCAGAGCGCTTGGGGTTATCTGAGGCCAGTGTCCTTTCTCTGGTCAGAGCTGTTGCAATGGCAGGTGCTGCAGAGCACACTCTCTAAGTGCAGTGGCTAATTATCACTTAACAAAGCCTCTGCGAGCCAGTGAAGGTGACCTCCTAGGTGGGCACAAGACATGTTTGGACTGACCATGGAGGGCTGGGCTTATCCAGAAGATCTGCACCCACATTGATGCTATCTGAGCCCAGAGCAGTTATGGCTGCCCCATCCCTGGAGGTTTTCAAGTCCAGGTTGGATGGGGCTTTGAGCAACCTGACCCAGTGGGAGGTGTCCCTGCCCATGGCAGGGGAGTGGGACTGGATGGGCTTTAAGGTCCCTTCCAACCCAGACCATTCCATGATGCTATGGTTTTGTGAACATATTTCTTCACCTGTTAAGACAGGTTATAAAAATTCCTGATACAACCATGCTTCTAAACCTGAACTGGTGCTTGGGCTTAACCTCTTTCAATGTTTTTGTAGTTCTGGAGCCATGCAGCTCAGTTGCGTGGGAAGCATTCAGAATAAAATCACAATCTGTGCCACCAGTGATTCCTATCAGACAACCAGAGAGCGCCTGACCCAGGTGGAAGAGTCGTCGCGCAATCGAAGTGCAAAGATTATTAAGCCTGGTGGACCACTTTTAGGTATGATTGTGTTTCATTTTCTACTAGATCTCTAGTAATTCATCTTCTTGGTATACTCTTGGGAAGGGTAGTGTGTTCAAAGGTCATGGGTGTCGGCAGGTTGCCCTCACACTGCAGATTTGCAGTCTTCTGTTGTTGGTGCATCAAACCTTTTTTTCCCCCAAAAAAAGCCTGCCAATCCTTCCTTGTTCCCATATTGCTTCACTGATTGAAGCTTTGACCGTTGAGGTGAGGGTTTTTATCATCCTTTGCACTTCAATCCTTTGGCTTAGTAGCTAATGTTTTGTTTCTGTAACATTGCTTTTGAGTATCCAAGTGCTAAACTATTAACCTTAATTTGTAATCTAAAAAATGAACATTGAGGAATCCTCATATAAAAATTCAGAAGCTTAATATTAAGATCTTTGCTTTTCAGGCTTGCTGATGCTGATTGAATTTTATTTATTTAATGTCTTGTTCATTAATAGGCAGCTGTTACTACAAGAACATGTTTTCTTTTTAAAAAATGAGAGGTTAAATTAAGGTAATGTTGGCATTTCCCCATGGCTTTCATCATTTTCCACACAACAAGAAAGTGCTCAGGTGCTATCATACATTATCAAACTGTTCTGAGTCTCATTTCCCTATGAAGCCTGGAGCCAGCTGTCGATAGGTGCAAGATGATTATCTGCCTCGTAGCCACTGAGGGGTCCAGGCAGTAGTGATCTTCCCACAGCAGCAAGCTGAACCAGGAGCATCTGTCTTCACACTGTGAAGCAGGCTCTCACTCGGCTCCAGCTGCAGTCCTCAACCAGCATGGACGTTCCCAACAGTGATGCTGCAACACTTGCTCTGCCTCCATTTGTGGCGGAGTGTTTTAAGCCATCTTCGTCATAGCTTTTTGGAGATACAGAACCAAGCATATGTGGTCTTGGCATGGGTCAATACCAGGACGTGTGTCTGGGACTGCTACCATGTAAGGTCTAAGCTGCTCTTGAATGGCAGCAAGAGAGCAGTCACTTCCATCTGTCTCAAATCTTCTCATTGGGGATAGTTCTGTTCTATGTGTGAATGATCTGCTTGGTTAAGTAGGACTTAAATGAGTATTTAACATGAATAAATGGGATCTGAGGACTGGCATTGAGGAATGGTTTGGGGACGCTTTTGTTTCCAACTGGCATTGAGGAACCTCAGGTAGTACAGGTCTGGTTGCTAGTAGAGCACAGAGGTGACTGTGCAGCACTTTTCATGCAGTACAAATTAGGCACTGGGGCTGTTAATCTCCTTAATGATAGGTTATGTTGTCAGTTAATTTCTTAAGTGATTCAGGCTTGGCTGAGGTGTTTCATTTGAATGCTGCTGTGCTGGGGGTTTGTACATCTGCACCCAATTTAAGTTGTCAAAAGCTTTGTAATGCCTTTGGTAAACAACTGGCAAGTCCATACCACTCTAGAAAGGTAACTGATTTCAGTGTTTGAGCCGTTGGGTTTGTTGTTGAAAACCAGAAGGGCAAAGTCCAGGGAACATGAAGGGTGGAAAGGCTGTGAAGTTTTGGCCTCCACTGCAAAATCGTAGAATCACAGAATGGTTTGGGTTGGAAGGGATCTTAAAGCCCATCCAGTTCTACTTCCTGCTATGGGCAGAGACACCTCACACTGGATCAGGGTTTCAAAGCCCCATCTAACCTGACCTTGAACACCTCCAGCAATGGAGTAGCCACCACTTCTCTGGGCAACCTGGGCCAGAGCCTCACTGCCCTCATCATGAATAACTTCTTCCTAAGGTCTCTTCTAAATCTTCCCCCTTCCAATTTAAAGCCATTCCCCCTTGTCCCCCTCATCACTCTATGCCCTTATATGAAGTCCATCCCCAGCTTTCCTGGAGCCCCTTTCCTTACTGGAAGCTGCTCTAAGGTCTGCCCAGAGCCTTCTCTCCTCCAGGCCGAACAACCCCAGCTCTCTCAGCCTGTCCCCATAGCAGAGGGGCTCCAGCCCTTGCGTCATCTCCATGGACTCCTCTGGACCCTTTCCAATAGATCCATGTCTTTCGTATCTTGGGGATTCCAAAACTGGACACAGGGCTCCATGTGAGATCTCAGGAGAGTGCAGCAGAGGGGCAGAATCGCCTCCCTCACCCTGCTGGTCCCACTGCTTTGGATGCAGCTCAGGACATGGTTGCTTTCGGGGCTGTGGGTGCACATTTTAGCTGTTCCTGAGGACCAAGAGTCAGTAAGCAGGCTCAGCCTCTCTGTGCCTGAGGGAAGAGATCGAACTCCAGACTGTCTCTCCAAGACTCAATAACTCTCCCTCATGGACCAAACTTGAGTTTTGGCTTCAGGAAAATGCGTAGGTTGTGGTACGTCCCCTTTTGAGTTGCAAACAATCTTTACTACAATGATTTCCTTCCACATTCCCATAAATCTTTTTTTTTTTTTTCCTGTCCTGTAGCAGATTCTATTTAAAGACTGGGTAGAGGTTTGGGGTCTTTTCCTGGAAATTCAATATTCAGGCTGGGCGGTGGGATTTTCAAGTAGTGGATGCATTGCTTGCAAGCACTTGAGTTGTTCCTTCAGTTAGAAATGCCTGTTTTTATAGAGTTTGATCCAAAGTGCTGCACAGGCCATGTTTCATGACTTCTCTGGCCACAGTCCCAAGAACTGTTAAATTTTTGGTGTATTGTTTCTGAACTTATTTAATAAAAAGGGAACATTTCAGTTTAAAATGTGGTGCAACTGACAGTAACTCAGGTGATTAACACCTAGCATTCATATTTTCCTTAAGCAGTGATGCAATTAGTTGTGTAGACGTGATCTCCATAGGCATTAATGGGGAATCGTTTCATTTCATGGAAGACTCTTTAGAGTACTAAATAACAAAAAAGGCTGAGTTGGGGCTTTCTGCACTTGAGCTTGTAAACTGGAAAAATAGTTATAGCACATAAATAGATAAAAATAAAAGAAATCTATATAAATAATCAGTAAAGTCTTCCTTTCATATTGAATATTTCTTTGTTAATGCCTGCCTTAATGCATCTTTACTACTGGTGTATTCATATAGGACTTGAATGCTGACTAAATAGAGATTTCAGAGTTTATCCAACTTGACAAATTCTTTCAGATCAACTTTCTTGTATTATCCCAACCTCCCACGTCACCCTTTTTTCTCTTTTTTTTTTACCCTTACTTTAGGCAAAAGAGTACAGATCAGAAAACCAGCACAAAGCATCCCAGATGCTGTGCCTGAGAGGAAGAGATCGACCCCTGTGAACCTTGCAAATACCATCCGGAGAACACACACACAGAACAGCGTTTCTCAGCGACCGTACAAGGACAGGGTGATTCACTTGCTGGCACTGAAGAGCTACAAGAAACCAGAGTTGCTCACTCGCCTGCAGAGAGATGGTGTCAACCAAAAGGACAGGAACTGCCTTGGAGCTATCCTTTGTCAGGTGAGGTCATGGCGTTCGTGCCAGTATTTTTTTCCTCCGACTGTTCTTTTTAATCATAACTTTGAGCTGTTAGTCCTGCATTTAAATTAGAAAATAATAAATGACTGACAGAATGCTCCTTGTTTAAGTTTTTCATCAGCTTTACACAGATGCCCCAGAGTGCAAGTCCACGTGAGGAAAGGAAATAAATATTAACCAGTTTGGGAGTGGGGGGTGTTTTTGTTTTGCTGGAACAGCAGACAATAATTAACTGTTTCATTGAATCACAGAATGGTTTGGGCTGGAAGGGACCTCAAAGCCAATCCAGTTCCACCCAATGGGCAGGGGCACCTCCCACTGGATCAGGGGCTCAAAGCCCCATCTAACCTGGCCTTGAACACCTCCAGCAAGGGAGTGGCCACCACTTCTCTGAGCAACCTGAGCCAGGGCCTCACCATCCTTATCGGGAAGAATTTCTTCCTAATGTCTCTTCTAAATCTTCCTGCTTGCAATTTAAAGCTATTCTCCTCTGTCCTATCACTCCATGCCCTTGTAAAAAGCCACTTCCCAGCTTTCCTGGAGCCCCTTTCAGTACTGGAAACTCCTCTAAGGTCTCCTTGGAGCCTTCTCTTCTCCAGGCTGAACTAGACCAAGTCTCCTGGCCTGGCCTTATAGCAGAGGTGCTACAGCCCTCACATCATCTCCATGGCCTCCTCTGGACCCATTCCAACAGTTCCATCTACTCCTTATGTGGGGGATAGTTTGCCATAGCATTAGTATTAAGGAACACTGAAAGATGTTGCAGCCAAATCATAAAAGAAGGTCATGGTCTGATTTTGAGCATAGTGTTTCTTTGCCATCATGTGGTTTGTGTCCTAATCTTACTTGGAACCCTTTTTTATTCAGTAGCTTTTCCACTGCTGCTTTGAGTGAAGTTCCACTTCTATCACATCCACCAAAATCATTGGTAGGCCTATAATTTTGTAGATGAAACTTTTATGCTTTGTGTCTCAAAGTGTCAGTAATTTACTGCTAGAAAAAGCTCAGAAAAGGCTTCTTGAAGAATTGGAGGATGCAGAGTCTTCTCCCTTAGTTCATAAATACGCCATGTGCACTTAGAATTATGCATGTGTTAATAGGTAAAGTAACAACCTTTTCTGTTTATCTAGGAAAAAAGTGGTATGGAACCTCTTAAAGTGAGTAAAAGTCAGCATTTAAACAGTATTGGTTGACCCTACACTGAATTTTAAAAACTCATTGCATTATGTTAGGTGTTGTTGCTTTGTTTGCCTGATACGATTTTAGGGGTTTTTCACACTGAGTTCACACAAAGAGTAACAAAAGCCACATTTTTGCACCTAAATTGAAGTTATTGACTAAGGTTGATTATAGAACTCCAAAAACTCAAGTCCCCAGAGAATAAAAGGTGCAAAAATATTCTCCTGTCCAATTATGCTTGACAGTGTTTGAGGAGACTTTCCTGGCATCCACTCTCCGTGCATTGTGTGAGCTACATCAGGGGTCTGGGTTGCATTCAGCAATGGTCACATGAGCAGCACTACACCCTGAAAAGCCTCGCTTTGTTTCTTTTGTATTCATAATAGGGGTTTTTTACAAATCTAAAATCAGCAGCTTGAGCTTGCTGAGATCTCATAGGCACAGATTTGCTTCTTTTAGAATACAGCTATAATTCCATTTTTAACAAGTGAATTATTGTTACCTTTAAATTTATTTCAAGCAGGAGGGAGACAGGCACACAGACACAAGTTAGTGTTTATCTGTCATGTTTTGAAAGAAAAAACAGGCAAAGCTGCAGAAAGTGGCGGTTGTGTTGAGTTATTCGGCATTTTCTATAAGGCGAATTGATGGACTGTTTTGTTTCATGTTTTCTCTGCACCTGTGAAGAGGCATCAGTGACGAAGTCTCAGCAGCACTTTAGGTGTCAATGGTCTCACTATCTTATTGTAATCTTTTGAGCATATTTTCTTCAGGAAAAATAAACTTGTTTTGTTTTCAGAGGTGTACAGGAGTAGCAGCTTTCCAGTAAGTGAAGAGGGCCTACAGGAAAGCTGGGGAGGGGCTTTTTACAAGGACCTGGAGTGATAGGGCAAAGGGGAATGGCTTTAAATTGGAAGGGGCAAGATTTAGAAGAGACCTTAGGGAGACTTTTTGACCTGAGGGTGGGGAGGCCCTGGCCTATGTTGCCCAGAGCAGTGGTGGCTGCCCCATCCCTGGAGGTGTTCAAGGCCAGGTTAGATGGGGCTTGGAGCCCCTGATGCAGTGGGAGGTGTTCCTGCCCATGGCAGGGTGTTCAAACTGGATGGACTTTGAGGTTCCTTCCAACCCAAACCATTCTGTGATTGCATGATTCTAAATGATTTAACATGATGATGGAAAACAGGCATTGCTTAAGGTGCAGTCTGTGCTCTGTTGTTGCAGGGTAGCTGTGCAAAACAAAAGAACCCACCCTCCTGATGTCGAATGACTCTAAATTTGGCTGTGGAGATGGTGTTCTTGAGTTCTTAAAGAACAAAAATAAGTAGAAATAAAAACTAGACCTCTCAATGTATTTCAAACAGTGAAGATTGAAGGATTTGGCATACTTTGCCTTGATTCTTAGTGCTGTGTTAAAGACAAAAAGGCAAATACATGGTGCAAGAGAGGTTTTTGTAGAGCACGTTTTTACACATGCTTGCAGCAGTCTGGCCTTTTCTTACATACAGATTTCTACATCCTGAACAGACTGTGTGTTTAAAATCTGTGCTTATTCCATGCGAGCTACTTTGATCTTCACAGCTAAAAAACCCTGGAAAACTGGCACGTGATTTTGTTTACAGCTTTGATTCAGCTTTGTGTCACTGATCTTGTTTTTGTAGTTTGCGTTTAGTTATAATAAACATATATTTTTCTTCACTGCCTCCCTGCAGGTGGCCAACCTGAACCCAAAGGATAATTCTTACTCTCTGAAGGATTTTGCATTCAAAGAAATTCAGAAAGATTGGCCTGGATACAGCGAAACAGATAAGAAATCATTGGAGTCAATACTTTCTGAGTAAGTTCAGTCTCTAGGGGAAGGAAAATAGCATTTAAAACCCTTTGAATGTCTTTCTTCTCTGTAAGGAAAGAACTATTTTTTGCCCTGTAACCTGAAATGTTGGCTCATCCTTACAGAAAATTAAAGTCATCTCAGAACGCCACCAGCAGCAGCCATTTGGAATCTACTGTAACTTCTAAGAAAGAGCCTCCAGCAACTTCTTCTCAGGTATTTTGATTTTCTGACACCATTTACGGTGTATTAAGGTTTATCACACTTTAAATAGGTGCAAAAGCTGTGATGTGAAGCTGTGATTATTATCTTTAAGACACGAAAGCCTGAAGTTTTTATTTCTAATTGGATTATTATCTTTTTTTAAAGATGGTTGCACTTTCACATTGCCAAAAACTTACAGTCACATAGCTTAAGGGCTGCTATATTTACTGTTCTGTATTTCAGAGTGTTTATTGCAATGCTCAGAAAAACAAACAATTCCTGTTTACTCACTATTTTGTGAATACAGCTGGAAGACACCACCACTGTTGTGGTCAAACAGCCAACAAACTGGCCCAAATCATGATTATCCGTTGACCTTTTGGAAGCCTAAACTCACCTGCAGAGCTTAAACTCACATGCTGAGCTTCTGGGTTACCCGTTATTGTTGCACTTTCTGCTTAAATACTTAAAACTGCTTTGTGTTGCTGAATAACTTGTTTATATCAGTGTGTAGGAAGGCCTTCTGAGGTGTGTATATGTTCTTGTTATGTGGTTGCATGTGTTAATGGATCTATGCTATGTGGTAGTTATAGAATCGTAGAATCATGGAATGGTTTCGGTTGTAAGGGACCTTAAAGCCCATCCACTTCCACCCGCTGCCATGGGCAGGGACACCTTCTGGATTGGGACCTCAAAGCCCCATCCAACCTGGCCTTGAACACCTCCAGGGTTATGGGGCAGCCACCACTTCTCTGGGCAATGTGGGCCAGGGCCTCCCCACCCTCATTGTGAAGAATTTCTTCCTAATGTCTAATCTAAATATTTCCCCTTCCAATTTAAAGCAATTCACCCTCGTCCTATCACTCCAGGCCCTCGTAAAAACCGCTTCACCAGGTATCTTGGAGCCCCATTCAGGACTGGAAGTTGCTCTAAGGTCTCCTTGGAGCCTTCTCTTCTCCAGGCTGAACAACCCAAACTCTCTCAGCCTGGCCTCATAGCAGAGAGGCTCTAGCCCTCGAATCATCCTCAGGAGAAGGAGATGTGGGGTAGTGTTCCAGCTGGAGAACACCTGTAACAACACAGTGGCACTTTTACCTGTTCTTATCAGCCATGCATGTCACGCACTCTGATAAACACATTGCTATGTGCTTCATGGGGCTGTGTAGTAAATCATGTGGCCCAGAGTTTTACTAAATTGCTGGTTTGTGACAGTGAAAGCCAATGTGTCTGAACAGAAACCAGTGCCTAAACAATAACAGCCTGACCTTGTTGTGGTGAAGCCTTTGACAGAGCTGATGGAGAGCATCTTTCTCCCAAAGGCTTTTAGCCATAGATTTGAAGAATAATTTGGTAAATCATAAGATTAGAAACTAAGAATGAAATAAACCATGTATTTAGCTGCCGTACTTCCTTGTTTAATGACTGCTTTTAGGTAAGAAAGATGTGGCTTTGACAACTGCCTGTTCAGAAATGATCCATTTTCATAGGAGCAGAACCTAATTCTGCTGCTTTTTTTAAGGTTTTCTCATTATTACAGAAGCGACTCATGAATTCCAATTTTATTGATCCTCTGAGGAACAAAAGGCAGAGGATATCTCGCCTGGTCAGTCGAGCGCAGCAGTCACTCAGCAGCCCCTGGCCTGCCTCTGGCCAGAAAGCCACTACCACCTCTCCGCCACCTCTTCCCCCAGCAGCCGCCTCGACTCCCACTCCTCTGCCGCTGCCTTCCACCCTTGTTCCCACTTCCAATGCTCCTCAAAGTGTCATCTCCAGCTCCCCCAGCACCCCTGAGGGGCGAGGGACGCAAGACCTGCCAATGGACAGCTTCAGCCAAAATAGCAGCAGCACCTGTGGGAACCAGCAGCAAAAATATACCTCTTGGACTTCTTTGGGAATGCTGGCGTCTGCGGCAAGGCAGGTAGAGCCTCCCAGATCCACAGACAAGAAACGTTTGAAGTTCCAGAAGCCTGGGAAGGTAAAGGAGTGTAAGGAGAAGGACAACACAAGTGCCAGTGAGGAGGAGAAAGACGTTAGAAAAGAAGAAACTACCAGGCTGAAAAAGTCCTCCCATTCAAATATAGGTGAAGGTATTAATGCTTTGCTTTTCCTAACTATTACATAGTGAGAAGAGGCCAGTAAGTCTAGGGACTGGGAACGCGAATGATCTGGGTTTTTATATTGAGTGCATTGCCATTATTCCTGCTTTATGGTCATAAAGGATCAATATATTTCTTCTTTTCTGCCATTGCATTACATTGTAACTGTTAGCTTTAAAAAGGAAAAACACAAAAATCAGAAGCTGGACTTGTTCTGATGGAGCCACCATTTAAAATTAGATTCATTTTTAAGAATTGGAACAAAGAAATCTCAAATGGCTCTCTTTGGGGCAGAAACTGGTAACGGGGAAGAGGTGGGCACCAGCAAAACACAAGGAATGGGGTTTTTAATTTCTTCTTTTCCAGTAAACTGACAGCTTGCTGAAACAACAGCAACTTGCTTTTTCCAACAGCAAGCTTTAACATGCTGAAAATGAAAACCTGTCACTCATAGTTATTGCATAGCAGTTTACTGCAACACATAAATGTATGTATTTTATGGTATTTTACAATACAATGTTCATTGAACTTAGGCTTTTCATGGAAAGTCTAAAACCTGTATAACCAGCACACAGCTTGTTAGAGCTTTGGTTTGAGCAGTGCTGTAAGCTCCTCTCCATCCTCACCACAGAACTTCTGGCTTCCAGAGGTGTAGAAATGGTACGCACTTAAAATGGCATTGAAATCTAAACAGAAATGCACAGAGAATACTCAATTTCTTAACACACAGTGCAGGGCAGAGTGCAGCCCCTTTGTGTGTGTGCTGTCCAAATTCAGAGGTTCGACTAGCAAATCGAAGACAGTTTTAGCACTTTCCTACTATAGCCTGCATCCAAAAGTGTGCAGGGCATCGCTTTGGAGGGGTCTTGTGCTTGTAGAAAAGGGTGCCTTGAGATGATCTCTTGACATTTACCCTGGACACACTGCACAGTGCCTGCAAGGCTTGGGATTGCTTTGAAAATCGTAGAATCATAGAATGGTTTGGGTTGGATGGGACCATGAAGGTCATCCAGTTCTACCTCCTGCCACGGGCAGAGACACCTCCCGCTGGATCAGGGGCTCTGAGCCTCATCCAACCTGGCCTCCAGGGATGGGGGGAGCCACCACTTCTCTGGACAACCTGGGCCAAGGCCTCACCACCCTCACAAAAGAACATTTCTTCCTAAGATCTCATCTAAATCTCCCCTCTTTCAGCTTAAAACCATTCCCCTTGTCCTGTCCTTGCACTCCCTGATCAAAAGCCCCTCCCCAGCTTTCCTGGAGATCCTTTCAGTACTGGCAGCTGCTCTAAGGTCTCTCTGCAGCCTTCTCTTCTCCAGGCTGAATAACCCCAACTCACTCAGCCTGTCTTTGTAGCAGAGGTGCTCCAGCTCTCACATCATGTCCATGGCCTCCTCTGGACTTGCTCCAACAGATCCTTGTCCTTCCTGTGCTGAGGGCTCCAGTGCTGGATGCAGGGCTCCAGGTGTAAGGTATTTATGCCTGGGTTCACAAACATGTGAGCATCTTTCTCGAGGAGCCAGTAACGTCATTCTGAGAACAACTAGGGAAGGAGAAATCTGTACTGCATGTTGGGTTGGTGCTTTCACTGAAGCTTTCAAAGGTTCCAAGTCATGACAACAAATGCACCTGAGTTGCTGGAAATGAAATGGACACAGGAAAACTGTTCACAAGAGCTGTATTGTGCATGCCGTGACTGAGTGTTTCTGACTGCATTTCTCTCAAGTTTTGTTCCCACTTTTACTCTCCTTTTCGAACCCCTGCTGCACCACATAGTAATTTTAGTATTAAAAGTGAAAGAATTGAGTAGAGCATCGTATGATACCTCTTTTCTCTCCCCTTCACTTAAAGCTCTGATAGCTTAGAGATCAACAAGGCTGGATGAGCTTTAGTAGAGACATACTGTTTAAACGGTGGCAATGTAAGCCAATAATGAATATAAAGAACATGTAGATTTTAAGCTTGCCACAAACCCCAAATGAAGACCAGAGAGAGATTACCAAGACAGTGAATGCTCTTTCCTGCTCCAGCTAACTTTTCTTTACAGTGACTGTCTTCTTGTTCATCAAAAAGATTGGGGGCTCTTGAAATATTCCTTCAAGAAGAGGGATTAGAGATTAAGTGTAATGTGCTCTCATAATGTCATTTAAAAGAGCAAAAGAGCCATTTACAGGTACAAATAACTTTCAGACCCAGTACTGCCACGTTAACAAGGAGCAAGCCTTTGTTGCAGGTTACTGGAGCCTGAATGCCAGCAGCCCCTATACAATGCTATTGACTTTCCTGCTTGGAAGAGCGCTGGAATGAAATCTAGCTTTAGATATCTGTAAGTGGCAGGGAAGGAGGGCTCTATAAAAATATGGCATGAAGAGAACTTCAGTTTTCTACTCTATTTCTCACTTGGAACACAAAAGTTGAGATTATGTATGTATGAATATACAGACACAGCCCAAGCTGTCCTCTTTTCTGCAGCTACATATGTTGCTGCATAAATTGAATTGCTGTGCAGATACCACATCATGTCTTCAAATGAGAAAAGCTGACCTCGGGTTAACACTGTGGTAGTGCAGAGCCTCTAGAGTAAAATATCTGAGCCCTCTCGCTAGACCCTGGTACTGCCGACTGCAGAAAAGTTTGTGTGAGCCCCTATTCCAAGTAATTTGCTGTGACAATAAAGCTCTAAAGGTCTTTTCCAAGCCCATGAGGTTGGTATTGTTTGGCTACATTAAAAACCTGTTTATTGCAAGTGTCAAAACTCTGCTTTTCTGCAGGAGTTAAAGAAACTTGCACTGCCTCCACAGATGCTCCTTCATCAACAAGTGAACTGCCAGACTACTTGATGTGAGTAAAATAAAAATTAACTCTTATTCCCACTCATCATAGGTCATTTTTCAACTGCTTTAAAAACTTGCTTAACAACCAAATTTCAAATACTCAAACTGTAGCTTTAGAATTATTTAGAATAATTTCAAGTTCCTTTAAGTAACTCAGCTGCCTTATTTGAGCACCTGCAAGTTTTAAACTCTGAGGTTGTCCCTTAATTATTGCAAGGGAAAAGAGCAGTTAAGAAGATTTCTTTTGATATATTTTAGAAGCAGACATAAAAGTCAAGTTCATTCTTCTTCAAGGTCACAATAAAAAAGGAATGTGAGCATGTGCTGTTTTCTCCGTAGAGGAGAGGCAATGCAGGACAAAAACTGAATGCTAAAAACTGAATAGCTAAACTTTAGCATCTTTCCTTTGTTTTCACTGCTCAGTGCATCCAAGCTGGAAAGGTGGGAAGGGAAAATAGCGGGATTTAAAGCCAAGTGCTACAGAACCAATACGGCTACTCCCTAACTTGAATTAACATTCAAAGTTATTTCATAGAATCATGGGATCCCTAGGTTGGAAAAGGCATTTAAGATCATTGAGTCCAACCATCCCTGTCCACTACTCAACCAGATCCCTGAGCACCTCATTTGCCCATCTGTTAAACCTCTCCAGGGATGGGGACTCCACCACTTCCCTGAGCAGCCTCTGCCAGTGCTTGAGAACCCTTTCAGTGAAGTAATTGTTCCTCATGTCCAATCTGATCCTGCCCTGGTGCAACTTGAGCCACTTCTAAAACTTTGATGTAAAATGTCCAGTGACTGACTTGAAGCTACAGCAAAACACCCAAGTTTTTCAGCCTGGAGAAGGCTGCAGGGAGACCTTAGAGCAGCTCCGTACGGAAAGGGGCTCCAGGAAAGCTAGGAAGTGACTTTTTCCAAGGTCCTGGAGATACAGGACAAGGGGGAATGGCTTTAAATTGGAAGGGGGGTCATTTAGATGAAAATTCTTCCCAGTGGAGGTGCTGAGGCCCTGGCCCAGGTTGCCCAGGGCATTGGTGGCTGCCACATCCCTGGGGGTGTTCAAGGCCTGGGTGGATGGGGCTTTGAGCCCCTGATCCAGTGGGAGTTGTCCCTACCCCTGACGGGGTGTTGAAACTGGATGGGCTTTGAGGTCCCTTCCAACCCAAAGCATTCTGTGATTCTATGATTTCACTGTAGACCAAAGCACTAGAGAAACCTCTCAATTCATATTTCATGTTTTCACTGCTAAATTTTGGCTACAAAGGACTATAAAAGTGCATTAAGCTTGCATATGAAATGTTACATATCCACCATGCCCGGCATGTTGCAGCCTGTAAATTACAGAAGGACATGCCTTTAAGCTTAGTTTTAGCTCCTTAATGAGTTGTCACACTTCAGATTAACATTCCCAAAAGTTAAAATTCAGCTGCAGTATGAAAAAAAAGGTTTTCATCCCTCTTAAAGCAGTTGCTTTGAAACAAAATAGCTCAAAACGCAGGTGGTTTTTTTGTTTAATATGTTTTTGACAATTAAAACTTTTCTATCAGGAGGAGTTTTCCTTCCAGTTTTGAAACAGAGAAATCTCTCCCAAAAATGCCTGGTTTTTGTGTTCTTTATTGGTGGCCTGTATTAAAAAGGTGAAAATTGAAGGAGGCTGCAGTGGAATAATCAGAATAATTCAGTCAGTGCAAGATGAATTTCTAATGAAATGGAGTTTTTTTAGGGAGGCAAGCACAGTTGGGAGCAATCTAAAGCTCTTTCCTCACTGGGAAGGATGAATCTGGAGAGGTTTTGATGGCCCCTCATTGCTCCAAGCTGAAATGAGCCTGTGGTGGGAAAAGCCAGGATGAGCCTGGCAGTGCAGTTTTGCAGCATCAGCTGCAGTGATGGGGTCAGCCCCCTCATTGTGTTTGCAGTGCAGGACAGGAGAAAGTATGGTATTTCTCTGTTAAATCGCTCTGGATTACCAGGTTCACCAACTCCTGTCATAGAATCATAGAATCATAGAATCATGGAACGGTTTGGTTTGGAAGGGACCATGAAGGTCATCCAGTCCAACACCCCTGGAGGAGCAGGGACAGCTTCAGCCAGATCAGGTTGCTCAGAGCCCCATCCAACCAGGCCTTAAACACCTCCAGGGATGGAGCCTCCACTGCCCCCTGGGCAACCTGTGTCAGTGCCTCACTACTCTCAGTGTAAAAAATACCTTCCTTATCCAGTCTAAGTCTCCCCTGCCTTAGTCTAAAACTACTACTCCATGTCGTGTCCTTCCACAGCTTTCTGGAGCTCCTTTCAGTACAGGCAGCTGCTCTAACCTCTCCCCAGAGCCTTCTATTCTCCAGGCTGAACTTAAATCTCAGTCTGGCCTCAGAAGAGGGGCTCCAGCCCTGGGATCATTACCTCCTCCGGACTTGCTCCAACAGTTCCTTGTCCTTCTGATTTTGGGGACTCCAGAACTGGACACAGGGCTCCAGGTGGGGTCTCAGGAGAGTGGAGCAGAGGGGCAGAATGCCCTTCCTTAACCTGCTGGTCCCACTGCTTTGGATGCAGCCTGGGATACTTACTTTATCAAGGAGGAATGGAATGAGAAGGTGACAGCGTACCAGTCAGAGGAATAATGTCAGGAAAGGAGGTCAGGCCCCCTTGAACTTCACCTGCATTAAAGTAAGTGGTGTGGTAGCACCCTGCATCACATTTAATACAGTAACGGATACTTCATGGGGCGACAGAAACTAATCCTGACCCTGCAGGGGAGGGTTTATTGCTTCATATGTCAGGCTGAGAGCTCAAACCTGCCTTCAATTCCCATCCTTTGCTGAGTGAAAGCAAACAGATTCAGCTTGTGCTGTCTGCTTCCCAGTCAGCTGAGGGCAGTGGTACTGCAGAGTGAGGTACACAGTTATTTGATGTAATTGGATAATAAAGTTAGATGCTAAAAATCATTCAAAAATACCCCAAAAAGCCCTTATGCAAGATTACATGAAGTTGGATCAGTGAAAGCTTTACTCTCACAAATAAACTACTGGCCATGGTGCCCTGGAAAAGAATTAGGTCACGCTGTTTCAGAGATCTTGCTGATCCTTACAGAAAGGTTGAAACCTGAGAGCACCTGCAGTCTGCTGCAGTTTAAAGGAGTTGAGTATTACAGCAAGAGAAGCTGTAATAAACTACTCAAAGTGCTATGTAATTCGTGAGCATAATTGTAGATTTGGCACAAAGGTGATTTCTGTCTCAGTACAGAATCATGGAATGGTTTGTGTTGGAAGGGGCCTCACAGCCCATCCAGTTCCAATCCTTGCCATGGGCAGGGACACCTCCCACTGGGTCAGGGGCTCCAAGCTCCATCCAACCTGGCTTTGAATACCTCCAGGGGTGGGGCAGCCAGCACTGCTCTGGGCAACCTGGGCCAGGGCCTCACCAGACTCACAGGAGAGCATTTCTTCCTAAGATCTCATCTAAATCTCCCCTCTTTCAGCTTAAAACCTTTCCCCTCATCCTATTCCTGCACTGCCTGATCAAGAGCCCCTCCTCAGCTTTCCTGCAGCTCCTTTCAGAACTGGAAGCTGCTCTAAGATCTCCCCATAGATTTTTCTTCTCCAGGCTGAACAGTCCCAACTCTCTCTGCCTGTCCTTGTAGCAGAGGTGTTCCAGCCCTCGTATCATCTCTGTGGCCTCCTCTGGACTTGTTCCAACAGTTCCATGTCCTTCTCGTTCTGGGAGTTGCAGAACTGGACACAGGACTCCAGATGAGGTGTCACAAGAGGAGAGCCAAGGAGCAGAATCCTCTTTTGAATGATCACTAATGCTTTTTAAGTGTACTTCACTTATTTTTGCACAGCTTCTAAATGAAATGTCTGAAAAGTAAAAACATTAGCAAATAACTGTCATAAAAATATGTCTCTATGTATATACCTCTGTAATTTCCTGAACACATTCTGTTGGAGCATGAGTGCTTGTGTTTAGAAGCAATCAGTCACATCATTGGCTGACGTAAAGCTTAGATGCCTGTGCTTGGTATTGTCTTAGTGTAAAATTGCACGTGTGCTTGATTTTCCATCAGAAAATACAGAGCTATAGTCTCGCACGAGCAGCGCCAGAAGTACAAGAGTGACTTCAATGCAGAGTACAATGAATACAGGAACTTGCATGCTCGGATGGAGAGTGTCACCAGGAGGTTCATGAAGCTTGATGCACAACGAAAGCTTCTTTCTCCAGAGTCCAAAGAATATCAGGTAAAGAAGGATGAAACTGTGAAGATTGTGTTTAATCTCCCTCTTATCCCTTCCAAAAGTCTGTGTTTTCACCACAGGCAGACTCCTCAGTGTGTTTATCTGTTAAAATTCTATTGACGTGACTTTAAAAGACATCTAATCTTTTAAAAGAAAAGCTGGGTTCAGTGTCTGAGTAACTAGTGGCATGGCAGGACGTGCCCAGCTGGCTCAGGCTTTGCTGACCACCTCAATTCCTCCACATGTTGAGGGAGTGCTGGATCACAGGTGGGGAGAAGATTGGAAACACAGGGAAACCAGCATTTATAATCCCAAAGCTTTCCTGACCCTCTCTTTCCCATGCCTTTTTATATTTAATTACACCCACAGCCACAAATTCTTTGTCTTCCAAGAGGCTGATCCCAGCTACGGTGTTAGCACAGAAGGATGTTAAAAACCTGATATTCTGGCATTGCATCGTGGCCTTCTCTGCATCAGACTTACAAATTCCACTTGATTAATATCAAAATCATTTAATTCTGTGTGCTCACCGAGGATTTTTGGTTGCCTTTATTTAGATTTTTGGCCAGATTGGAAATCTGTTTGTGGACAGGAGGGGTTTGTAAAATCCCTGGTGCAGCTGGCTTACACAAAAGGAAACCCTGCAGGATTTTGCTCAGACCCTGCATGGGCCAGCTCTGATTTTTGTACCAGCACAAAGCCCTGCAAAAAGTTGTTTAGCCCTCATACCTCACCTATTAGAGCTGTCTGTGATGGCACAGTGGCACTAGCCGCTTCTCAAAGGGAATTTTCAAACCCACGCTCCCTTTTGTTGCCTATTTAGAGGTTTATCTGCAGATCTTGGGTATTATGGAGTATCCAGAAGGCTATTTTTGGCAATGTAGGAGAGTGGTGCCTCGTGGATAAGAAAATACGTTGAGTAAAACTGAGTGTATTTTTAGTGTTTTACATGAATTCACATTTTCTGATACTAGTGAAATATTGTCTTCATGTTTTTTTTCCTGAAGGTTCTTCAAGAGGAGGTCTTAGAAGAATATAGAAAGTTAAAACAGGTGGGGGTAACATCAGGTTTGTGGGAAGTCATAATCACAGACGATGGCTCCAGGCTGTTTTTAAGAATCATGGAATCATAGAATGGTTTAGGTTGGAAGGGAACTCAAAGCCCATCCAGTTCCAAACCCCTGTCATTGGCAGGGACACCTCCCACTGGATCAGGGGCTCTAAGCCTCATCCAACCTGGCCTTGAACACCTCCAGGGATAGGGCAGCCACCAATGCCCTGGGCAACCTGGTCCAGGGCCTCACCACCTCCACTGGGAAGAATTTCTTCCTAATGTCTAATCTAAATCTTCTCATCTCCAATTTAAAGCCATTCCACGAAGTCCTGTCACTCCAGGCCCTTGCAAAACGTCCCTCCCCAGCTTTCCTTGAGCCCCTCTGAGTATTGGAAGCTGCTCTAAGGTCTCACTGCAGCCTTCTCTTCATAGAATGGTTTGGGTTGGAAAGGACCTCAAAGCCCATCCAGTTCCACCCCCTGCCATGGGCAGGGACACCTCCCACTGGATGAGGGGCTCGAAGCCCCATCCAACCTAGCCTTGAACACCTCCAGGGATGGAGCAGCCAGCACTGCTCTGGGCAGCCTGAGTCAGGGCCTCACAACCCTAATTGTGAAGAATTTGTTTCTGATGTCCAATCTAAATCTTGCCCCTTCCAATTCAGAGTCATTCCTTCTTGTCTTGTCCCTGCACTCCCTGATCAGAAGCCCCTCCCCAGCTTTCCTGGAGCCCCTTTCAGTACTGGAAGCTGCTCTAAGGTCTCCCCTGGACTTTATCTTCTCCAGGCTTAACAAAATCAATCTCTCAGCCTGGCCTTGTATGGGAAGTACTCCAGCACTCACAGTCACATCTGTGGCCACCTCTGGACCAGTTCCAACAGTTCCATGTCCTTTTTTTGGGGTTTCCTGAACTGGACACAGGACTCCAGGTGGGGCTGCACCGAAGCGGAGCAGAGGGACAGAATCCCCTCCCTCGCCATGCTGGTCCCACTGCTTTGGATGCAGCCCAGGACACGGGTGTTTTCTGGGCTCTGAGTGCACATTGCTGTCTCGTGTGGAGCTTCTCATCCACCCAAGTCCTTCTGCTCAGGGCTGCTCTCATTCACATCATCCCCTAGCCTGTTTTGACATGATATATTGACCACTGCAGAAGTGTTTTCATGCCCTAATTTTCTTTGTTAATTTGTCTTTTCAGTCCAGTCCCAACTACTACGAGGAGAAGTACAGGTATGAATATTTGCACAAGAAGCTTTCTCACATCAAGAGACTCATTAGGGAGTTTGACCATCGGCAAGTGGAGTTGTGCTGTTGGTCTCCTTCTTCGTCTGGGACATGTGAATGAACTGAAAATTATTTATTTATTACTTAAGATGAGTTGCTCTGAGATTATAAGATTTAGTACCATACTTTTGCATTCAAAAGTTTCAGTATTAGCAGACTTAACTACATTCTTCATTATTGATGTTACTTATATGCCTATTTGAAGCTGCTTTTTGTGGTCCCTTCGTTCTTCAAGACTTATGTTAGTCCATTGAAATAACTTTTATCAGTAGATGCTGGGGATTTAGTACATCTACTATTAAGTTGTGCACCTTTTAAGGGAATATTGTAGAAACTTGAAGTGCTTTTTGGATAAATATAAGGCTGTTTTCTGACCTTTTCTTGTTAATGCAAACTCTTTGCCTTAAGTGGTAGAAGGTTTAGAAATTTGCACTAAATAATAATAATAATTAAAAAAAGAAAAATGCCATTGTTTTGGAGGGTTGAAGAGGCATGTCTGTGTGCTGTATACAGCCCATTTTGTTACAGCAGAAACTAACCCCTGCAACTTAAACCCCCCAACTGCAGTGGTTGCCTTAAGGTATTTGCTGGTGTACATTTTGTGTAGTTGAAACGATTTATCTACACGGCTTCCCGCTTCACTGAAGCAGCTGGGAAAGCATTATGTGGCCTAACGGAGTCTGGGTATGTGCGTGTGTGCGTGCATGTGTGTTCTCTGTGTATGTGTGCGCATCTGAGTGCGAACATGCTGGGGATAATTAAACAAAGCTGCTACTCTTGGTAGGCCCAAACGCTCAGGTTAAAACAACTTGATGAGTGTTGCTGTAGGTTTTTTTTTTCCTATGAAATCACTACTTCTGTCATGGAAAGTGAGGGTGTTTCCATTTCAATAGTTTGTCAGCTTTAATAATATTAGGGAGATTGATACTTTACAAAAATGAAACATATAGTTTTGAGGCAGGATTGTAAAATTAAATGTGTAGGCAACCTATTTATATACTACTATAAAGTATTTTTTGGAGAGAATATGCAAAGAAGCTATTGCCTACATGACCTATATATTTAAAGACTTTTTGTCCTGGGTGCCAGGAATATAACAAAGAGCAAATGCGTTTAACTATAAAATACTGTGATCACTTAACAGCACAAAACATTCATTTCATGCAGTTTTATTTGGTTTGTTTTGATGTAAACCAAAATTGCTGATTTTATCTTGTGAAAAACACAGGTTATTTGGTCAAAATGAAGTAAGACCCTTGTATGTCTTTACTGTGTTTTGTCTTTTCGAAATGCTGCCAACTGAAAAGGGAAGCATTATGTTTACAAATCTGGTTTATTTGGGGAATTCATGCCAAAAGTCAGTAATATCAATAACAAGCTTTATCTTCAGTATCAAAAAAAGAAACAAACTGCTGTGTATCGTTGTAAACCAGTAAATGTCTGATTGCCACAAAACATGCACTCAGGTGAAGGGGAGCAATCAAATTTTTGCCTTAACTTTGCGAGTTCAGAGACGTTATTCCCAAGGATGGAATAGCAAGCAAAATGCATCCCTTTCTGCTGTGTTTGTGTTATTTACTTGAACCAGGTTGATTTTGGGTCCCTTAGGTTGGTACAGTTGTCTTCAACTCCACATTTCAAATGACAGAATGAAGAGAGGGCTTCTTTCTTCCCATTAAGAGCTGCATTTACCGGGGTTTGACAACTGAATCTGGCCCTGCGCATACACACACGATGATGCCCAGGTGTGAAATGCATGGGCTGTATAACTCACCGCATCTGGGTGGTTCACCTTCAACCTACAAACGAAGTGAGTCCTTCAGACTGAAATAATGTGAAGCTCCTGGTGTTGGACCCATTTTGGCAATTGATTGCCCTTCATCTTAAACCATGTGCCTGAATCTGATGTCAGCTGTCACCACGGGACAGACAGTGCTGCTGCTGCAGCAGCCTTGGTGTTGCCGTTGTTCGTAGCGCGATTGCTGTAGAACCAGTGCAGTTCACTTGATTTTTTCCACCCATTGCCTTTTGCTGTTGGCCTGTTTTCACATGCACCTCCTGGTTTTCAGGTTGCATGTGCATTGGCTGCATCGAGGAGGAGGTTAGTGTCGAAGAAGGAGGTTGATGCCAGAGAGAGGAGTTTGGTGCCAGAGGAGGAGGTTGGTGTCGGAGGGAAGAGGTCGGTGCCAGAGGAGGAGGTTAGTGCTGTTTCAGAGGTCCAGCACTGCATCTCACCGTCAGACCCAACCAGCTATTGTAAAAGCCTTAACTGAAGGCTTTTCCCACTTACACTGAGTAGTCCTGACAGCCTGCAGTTTGCAAAACAGTGCTGTAAATCCATGTATCTCCTGCTTCCCTGGAGTTAACATCCCCGTTCAGCTCACGTCCCTCACCTGTTGAAGCAGGACTGTGACTACGTTCTGCCTTTTGCTGTAAAACCACCTTGCTCGCTCAAAGAAACCAACACTGCCTGTGGCTGGGGTCACACTACTACAAAGCTAGTTTCTAATGTAGAAAATGAGCAGCCACACACAGCTTCTTCATGGAAACTGTGAATATCACTGCAGGAAAGTAACTACAAGCTTGAGGGGGATACAATAGCTCTGTCCTGTGAGCTGAAAAACCAAAGGCTGGGAGGATCAGTTTCCAGTCTGGCTGGGGTTTTGAGGGACAAAGGCTGTGCTCAGAGTAGTTTTGTTTTTAAATTGCAGTTACACTCTAAGCTGTCATGTCACTGCTTTTCCATTTCCAGTTCACCGTAGCAGTTTTTCAAAAAATAGATAGTACTGTTAAGATCTTCTGGAATTGTTCTTTAAAATGCGTAGACGAGTGTTGAAGGCAAGTTACTGAGACAGGTTTAGACAGATTTTAGGTGTTGGTATTGTAACTGTGCTCATTGTTCATCTTCTTTAAAATGAAGTTTTTGCAGCTAGTCCTTTAGATACATAGTCATTGATTCACGCACACCTGTTGCTACTTTGGAGTAAAGTTCTTTTAGCTTCATTATGAATTGTTTCTGTATGTGATAGGGGAAGGATGTGACAGCAATTCCATGCCCTTCTTTTGAGGAAGGTTATGAAATTGATGAAGGCAGGATAATATTTGGGAGGCTGAAGGCTTAAGATGGGGCTGTGAATCCCCCTTTCCTGACTTTCAGTGTGTTTTTATGACTTTTTTGATTGTTTCCATACAAAACTGTATTGGGGCTCCATATGTGAACCATCCTGAGGCATTCATTAGTGAACACTTGAGACATTGTTGCCCCACTGATCTGCATCAACACAAGCTCAATAAAATGAATTCATTTTCTGATCTTAAGGCTCTGCCCTCTCCTTGACTGGGGTGGGGAGGATCCTCTCCAGAGGCAAATGGTGTGATTCTGCCATGGGGACCACTGGCTTTGCTGCCAGAGCACAGAGTAAATGCTGATGGACAAGAGACACAGCAATGGCACTCACCCCACCATTAACATCCTGCTGATGATTAGACAGAGAAATGAGAAAGGTGGGCATTAAATGATTTGACTGTTTGACTGAGACTGCTGCACCAATTCGAGCTGAAAATGAACATACTTGGGTATCTTCCCTGCAGGTCATCCTCTGTCTGTGACCACTCTGCCTTTTTTACCTCAGGTTCAATTTTTTTTCGGCGACATCCAGCGGCAGGACGGTGAGTACTGCGGCGGGGCGGCCATCTGAGGTGGTGGGGCACTTCCCTGAGACGGGAAAAACCTAGGAAAACCTAAGCGGGAGCGGGGCGGGCGGCGCTCGGCTCCTGACGCGCGGCAGCGGACGGTCCCGCGCGGTGCCTGACGAGACGGTCTCCCCGGCTACCGCGGGAGAGTTAAACGGTCTCTTGAGAGCATGGCGACTGGGAGCGCGGCGAAGAGGAGCGAGGCAAAGAGGTGCTGGGCACGTTATTACGAAGGGGCAGTTCGAGCGGACAGGGCGAGCAGGAAGGGCTCGGGGAGAGGCTGGTGGCGGATCAGACGGGGCGGCGGACCATGGTGGCTACCAGGCAGAAGATTAAAACTGCTCCGGGAGCAGCAGCCAGCAGGATGGATACTGCCACCCAGACAGAGCCGCAGTGGGTCCATGCAGCCACGCAGACCCTGGGCTGTAGGCAGTGCCCCCCTCCCACACCAGCCCGTGCCTCTGATACCGGCTATGCTTGTGGGAGCTGTGCGCGACTCGGAGAACTCCTTCACATGGTGGCAGAGCTGAGGGAGGAGGTGAACAGATTAAGGACTATCAGGGAATGTGAGAGGGACATAGATCTTTGGAGCAGTGCCCTCGCACAAACCCAGCAGGCTGCTGGAGCCAGTGTGGCGGAGCAGCTCGATCCTATAATCTGTGAGGCAGGGGGAACAAGAGATGGGGGATGGCAGCAAGTTCCTGTCCGGCACAGGAAACCTGCTCCCCCCACCCGGACAACTAACCCCCAGATAGCCCTCAGAAATCAATATAAAACGCTGCAGGTGGAACCTATTCCCCAGGAAGAAGAAGATGGTCCCCACAGCCTAGAAACATTCCCTAGGCTCCAGCATCCTCAGAGGGCCCTAAAAACATCCTCTGTCAATAAAAAGAGGAGAGTGATCGTCTTAGGGGATTCCCTTCTAAAAGGAGTGGAGGGACCCATCTGCAGACCGGACCCGCTCCACAGGGAGGTCTGCTGCTTGCCCGGGGGCATCAGTGAGGGACATCAATAGAAAACTCCCTTCCTTGGTCAAGGAAACGGATTACTATCCCCTGCTAGTATTTCAAATAGGTAATGATGGCTTACAGCGCAGAAAGCTGAAAGCCATCAAAAGAGACTTCAGGGCTTTAGGGAGGATGATGGAGGGCTCTGGAGCACAAGTGGTGTTTAGTTCTATCCCAATACTAAGGAATATGGAACAGGAGGTCAGGGACAAACAGCTGATTAATGCCTGGCTCCGAGCCTGGTGTGAGGAGAGAGGCTTTGGCTTCTTTGATCATGGGGTGACCCACCCACCCCCAGGTTTTCTTACTAGGGATGGGTCATACTTGTCTCCAAGGGGGACTAAAGTTATCTCTAAAAATCTAGTTAGGCTCTTAAATAAAGCTTTAAACTAGTTGTGAAGGGGGAAGAGGAGGAGACCAGGCTAGTTGGGAATGAGCCTGGAAGTGGGACACCGGCAACTGAGAAATGGTGTGCTGGAGAGGACCACCAGTACACCACCACAGGGCAAGTGAGGGTGAGTACAAGTGGGGACAGTAAGGATGAAACTGGGTCTGTGGAATTAGTTATTCTAAGGACCAGTCAATCGAGAATGAACTCTCTTCCCTTTACGAGGGCTGAAGGTTCATCAGCCCAGCTGAAGTGCATGTACAGCAATGCACGCAGCATGGGCAATAAGAAGGAGGAGCTGGAAGCTGTTGTAGGGCAAGATGACTATGATGTCGTTGCCATCACAGAAACGTGGTGGGATGACTCACATAACTGGACTACAGCTATGTTGGGATATAAACTCTTCAGGCAGGACAGGAAGGGTAGGAAAGGAGGCGGGGTAGCCCTCTATGTTAAAGAGTGCTTTGATACTCTTGAACTGGATTACAGTGAGGATGGGACCGAGTACCTATGGGTTAAAATCAGAGGAGCCCACAAGACGGGGGACTTTGTGATAGGAGTCTGTTACAGACCACCCAGCCAAGAAGAAGCAGCTGATGAGCTCTTCTATAAACAGCTGGGGATAGTCTCTAAATCTCTGCCTCTTGTCCTTGTGGGTGACTTTAATTTTCCGGATGTCTGCTGGGAGTACAATACAGCAGAAAGGAAACAGTCTAGGAGGTTCCTGGAGTGCATGGAAGACAACTTCCTCGCACAACTGGTTAGTGAACCAACAAGGGAGGGTGCCTTCCTAGACCTGCTGTTTGCGAATAGAGAAGGTCTTGTTGGGGATTTGACGGTTGGAGGACGCCTGGGACTAAGCGATCATGAGATGATAGGGTTTTCAGTTCTAGGTGGGATAAAGAAGGGGACTAACAAAACTATCACATTAAACTTCCAGAGGGCAGACTTTGGCCTGTTCAGAAGGTTGGTTAGCAAAGTCCCATGGGAAACAGTCCTTCAGGGCAAGGGAGCCCACGAGGGTTGGGCGCTCTTGAAAAATGAAATCCTAGCAGCTCAAGAGCAAGCCATCCCTGTGTTCCAGAAAAGGAGCCGGCGGGGGGAAAAGCCAGCTTGGTGGAGCAGGGAGATCTCAAGATGTGTCAATAATAAGAAGAAGCTCTATGTGCTTTGGAGGAAAGGACAGGCATCTTGGGTGGACTACAGGGACGAAGTGAGATCGTGCAGGGAAAAAATCAGGAGGGCCAAGGCCCAACTAGAAATAAAACTCGCTAAGTCTGTGAAAGACGACAAAAAGTCTTTCTACAAATACATTAACAGGAAAAGGAGGACAAGGGAGAATATCCAGTCCCTATTGGATGCAGAAGGAAGAACAGTGACAGGGAATAAGGACAAGGCTGAGGTACTTAATGCCTTCTTCGCCTCAGTCTTTAATAGCAAAGAAAGTTGTTCCTT
The DNA here is from genome assembly GCF_017976375.1 of Cuculus canorus. NCBI lineage: Eukaryota > Metazoa > Chordata > Aves > Cuculiformes > Cuculidae > Cuculus > Cuculus canorus. Next base: position 56,421,609 of record NC_071441.1, read on the forward strand.
CTGTTTACAAACCCAAGAGTTAGAGGAGCAGAATGAGGCTCCCATGATCCAAGATGAGGCGGTTAGAGACTTGCTTGCCCAGCTAGACTCCCACAAGTCTATGGGGCCGGATGGGATCCACCCAAGAGTATTGAAGGAGCTGGCGGATGTCCTTTCCAAACCCCTATCCATCATCTTCCAGCGGTCCTGGCTGACTGGGGAAGTTCCACTGGACTGGAGGCTGGCTGATGTTGTGCCCATCTACAAGAAGGGTTGCAGAGAGGATCCGGGAAACTACAGGCCTGTCAGTCTCACCTCAGTGCCGGGGAAAGTCATGGAGCAGGTAATCTTGAGTGCTGTCATGAAGCACATGCAAGAGAACTGGGTGATCAGGCTCAGTCAACATGGGTTTATAAAGGGCAGATCTTGCCAAACTAACCTGATCACCTTCTATGACAAAATCACTCGACTACTGGATGGGGGAAAGGCTGTGGATGTAGTCTTCTTGGACTTCAGTAAAGCCTTTGACACAGTTTCTCACAGCATTCTGCTGCAGAAACTGTCAGCCTCTGGCCTGGACAGACGCACACTCTGCTGGGTTGAAAACTGGTTGGATGGCCGGGCCCAGAGAGTGGTGGTCAATGGAGTTAACTCCAGCTGGAGGCCAGTTACAAGTGGAGTTCCTCAGGGCTCAGTACTGGGTCCAGCTCTGTTCAATGTCTTTATCAATGACCTGGATGAAGGCATTGAGTGCACCCTCAGCAAGTTTGCAGATGACACTAAGCTGGGAGGAAGCGTGGATCTGCTGGAGGGTAGGGAGGCTCTGCAAAGGGATCTGAACAGGCTGGACTGCTGGGCCGAGACCAATGGCATGAGGTTTAACAAGGCCAAATGCCGGGTCCTGCACCTGGGGCACAACAACCCTATGCAGTGCTACAGACTGGGGGAAGAATGGCTGGAGAGCTGCACAGAAGAGAAGGACCTGGGGGTAATGGTTGGCAGCCGACTGAACATGAGCCAGCAGTGTGCCCAGGTGGCCAAGAAGGCCAACGGCATCTTGGCTTGGATCAGAAATGGGGTCACCAGCAGGTCCAGGGAGGTGATTCTCCCTCTGTACTCGGCACTGGTGAGACCGCACCTTGAGTACTGTGTTCAGTTCTGGGCCCCTCACCACAAGAAGGATGTTGAGGCTCTGGAGCGTGTCCAGAGAAGAGCAACGAAGCTGGTGAAGGGTCTGGAGAACAAGTCTTACGAGGAGCGGCTGAGAGAGCTGGAGTTGTTTGGCCTGGAGAAGAGGAGGCTGAGGGGAGACCTTATTACTCTCTACAACTACCTAAAAGGAGGTTGTGGAGAGGAGGGAGCTGGCCTCTTCTCCCAAGTGACAGGGGACAGGACAAGAGGGAATGGCCTGAAGCTCCGTCAGGGGAGGTTCAGGTTGGATATCAGAAAAAAATTCTTCACAGAAAGAGTCATTGGGCACTGGAACAGGCTGCCCAGGGAGGTGGTCGAGTCACCTTCCCTGGAGATGTTTAAGGAACGGGTTGATGAAGTGCTGAGGGACGTGCTTTAGGGAGTGTTGGGAATGGTTGGATTCGATGATCCAGTGGGTCCTTTCCAACCTGGTGATTCTGTGATTCAATATCCTTTCTCTCACTTCCCTCTCCTTGGCTGGAGATGACCTGTGTTCCGTGTCTTCTGGTGCTGGGGCCAATTTCCAACCTAGGAGAGCAAAATGTTCACCTACTAAATTGCATTTCTTGTTTTCTTCTCTCTTCCAAGTCTTGGACTCCTGTCTGTGCTTCTTAATTACAAAGCACAGGACACAGTCGTGGCAAAATGCTTTAGCACTGGTGAGGCCGCACCTCGAATACTGTGTTCAGTTCTGGGCACCTCGCTACAAGAAGGATGTTGAGGCTCTGGAGCGTGTCCAGAGAAGAGCAACGAAGCTGGTGAAGGTGCCGGAGAAAAAGTCTTTAGAGTAGCGGCTGAGGTTGTTTAGCCTGGAGAAGAGGAGGCTGAAGGGAGACCTTATTGCTCTCTACAACTGCCTGAAAGGAGGTTGTGGTGAGGTGGGTGCTGGTCTCCCAAGTGATAGGTGATAGGACAAGAGAGAATGGCCTTAAGCTGTGCCAAGGCCAGTTCAGATTGGAGAGCAGCAAAAACTTTGCAGAAAATGTTCTCAAGCACTGGCAGAGGCTGCCCAGGGAGGTGGTGGAGTCCCCGTCTCTGGAGATGTTTAACAGACAGGTAGATGAAGTGCTTAGGGATATGATTTAGTAACGGACAGGTACTGTTGGACTTGATTTAAAGGTCGTTTGCAACCTAGGGATTCTATGATTCTGTGATTTTCTAGGAGAAACTGGTCTTCTACACGAGATTACCAAGGGCTGTAACTGCTGTGTTGCTCTCTGCTAGCAGGGCTTCCCCTGCTACCACTGCTCTGAAATGGGCACACACCATCCCCAGGTAACCCTTGAAGGCTGAATACCAAGTCACAACCCCAGAAGGAAGATGCCAGCTGTTACTTCTGTGATTTGCAGCTAATGTGATGCTGTTCCACTGCACTGTTTCTAACCATCCATCCATCTATCCCTTGCTGTGGCAAATTGCTTGTAGTTGCACATTTTCGTCACAACACAGTCAAAATTTCACCAGACAACCTTCCAGAAAACAGAAGGTGAACAGGTTCTCAGCAGTGGCAGCAACGATGAGATAAAGCTGTCATAACAATGTCCTTGGATGAAACACCTCTTGCCTCCAAAACCATTGTAAAAGCCCCAAAGAAGATGAAAAATGCAGGGGGGGCTGCACAAAGTTCATAAAGCTCCTCCACTCCCAAGACAGTGCTAGGAGAACCAGCATAGCGTGAAACGGGTAGAACAGAGAAAGTAGTGACAATTTTGCAGCTCAGGAGTGAAAGGACAAAGCAAGTGGTTCAAGAGAAGCTAAAGGAAGGTGGACCCTAGAATGTCTTGAAGTGCTGTGAGCAGCAAATGCAGATAATGCAGAGGATTGTGGAGCAATACACACAAAGTTGTTCTTTCTAGTGCCTTTCAAGGCCCATTGACACCCAAAACAAAGGTGTGAATTATGGGAACAATTGCTGTGTTTCAGGGCAGTCTTGCTGCATACTTTTTCAGTGAAAGCATCTTCCTAGCCATCTGGCCGAAAGGTACCACAGTGCATCTGGAAGGGTTTACTGACTCGGAAGGTTTGCTGGCATCCCACATCAGCAGCGTGGTAAGCTCAAGTGGCCTGTGACTCACTTCTCACTCTTACAAATGTCATGCCACTGCATACAGCTGAGGAGTAGGTTGCTGCAGGCACCTGCTCTCATTGTCCGTGACCTGTTCAATTGCTCGTGTCAGTAACTTGGCTGTGGCCACAGCCATGCTCCTGCTGGATTGACAAGCATGTTTAAAGCCCACAAAAAAACAGAAGAATAAAGTCAAGACTCATGTGGTCCCAGGTCATCCAACAGGACATTCAGCATCAGGAAGGCCTGACAGGACAGACAATGTGGAGGCTCCAGCCAAAATCATCATGAGTAGAAGAGAGCATGAACAAGAGACATTTGGACTTTGATATCTGAGGAGGTGCTTATAAGATGCCACTGACCATAGCCTCTGGATACTGCCTGTCTTCTTCTTTTCTCATAAAATCCTGCCCTAGAGATGAAGACCAAGTGGGGATCTCACCAATGCTGATCAATATTTAAAGGATAGGGAGGTCAGGAGGATGGGGGCAGGCTCTGCTCAGTGGTGTCCAGCAACAGGACAAGGGAAAACAGGAACAAAATGGAGCATGGGAAGTTCTACCTGAACATGAGGAAAAACTTCTTTACTGTGAGGGTGGGACAGCACTGGTCCAGGCTGCCCATGGAGGGTGTGGAGTCCCCTCCGGAGACACCCGAACCCACCTGGATGCACTCCTGTGTAACTGCAGGAGGTGACCCTGCTTTACCAGGGGGGTGGATTCGATGGGCTCCAGAGGGCACTTCCAACCCCTCCATGCTGGGATTCTGGGATTCTGTGGAAGGAGAGTAAGACCATCTCATCCTCCCTTTACTGTAAATTGTACAAAGGCATCCAGCACACAAAAAATGATGTGGATCAAGGGTGAAAAACACTCAAGTGAAAGTGCAGCTACCCATGTATTAGGTAGCTGAGACAACAGCACGGAAGGAGATGACTCAGTGGACCCTGTGCTGCATCAGTTAAGCTCTTCACACAGCAAATCTCAGTAATAGGGCCAGAGACCAAACTGACATAGGATCATAGAATCATAAAACGGTTTGAGTTGAAAGGGACATTAAAGATCATCTAATTCCAACCCCTCTGCCATGGGCAGGGACACCTCCCACTGCATCAGGGGGCTCAAAGCCCCATCTGACCTGGCCTTGAACACCTCCAAGGATAGGGCAGCCACCATTCCCTTGGGCAACCTGGGCCAGGGCCTCACCACCCTCATTGTCAAGAATTTCTTCCTAATGTCTAGTCTAAATCTTCCCTCTCTCCACTTTAAAGTCATTCCTCCTTCCTGTCCCTGCATTCCCTGATCAAGAGCCCCTTCACAGCTTTCCTGAAGCCCATTTCAGGAGAGGAAGCTGCTCTAAGATCTCTCCAGAGCCTTATCTTCTCCAGGCTTAACCAACCCAAACTCTTTCAGCCTGGCTTTGTATGAAAGGTGCTCCAGCCCTCATATCATCTCTGTGGCCTCCTATGAACCTGTAAAAACTCACTGCCTAACCCCTTTCAGGTGCTGAAAATATGAAATTGGTTTTGCTTCATTAGTATTTCAGCAAAAGCTGAAATTGCTTTGGTTTTGTTTTTTCTTTTTCTTACAGGGCTTGTTTATTAATTCAATCAATCCCTTCTAAGACCAAAGAGTTATCAATGAAGCTTTAGCTGTATTAGAGCAGACACCTTGTGTGAGTGCATAACCGAGGGAAGGAAGGGATCACTCTGAAATGGAACAGAAGGTGGAAGCCTTTGACAAGAAAATACTGACAACCGTGGAGGTCAACCAACACAAAGCGAGCACCGAGTGCAGCAGGAGCCAACATCTGGGCTAGAAGTAGGGTAATCCTCTCACCTCTCCCTAGCATCTTCGGCCTTGCAGGGTGATGTGGGAGCTGCTGTGCAGTGAAACCCCTTTTGAAGGACAGCCTGGCCACCTCTGCAACCTGTCCTGGAATGGTTCCAGTGATTCCGATCTACCTGTATCCAAATGGCATCTCCTTCATACAAATCCATGTCCACCTCCCTTAACACATGCCTTCAGCCTCCTATCCTATGGAATTGCTCCTGCACCATAGTTGTGCCTTCTGAAGCACTCAAATGTTTTAAACACCTTAATTACCTTAAAATTTTAATGCATATTAACATTTATAGTGGTTTCTTACCTTTCTTTTGCTCTTTGTTTGTGAGGGTGGGGGAGAGGAGGGGCCACAATCCACAGATTCCAAGCACCTTTGTGCGTGATACCTCTTCCAGATCTCCCCTCTTCTCATTGTTTCCGAGCAGATGGTTTATCTACAGGAGAAATCGATTATACGGGAACACCCTCCACTGTTCAAGATGACTTTCAGAAATTATTTCTTTCTATGGATCACAGGGGACACTCACAGAACCGTTGTTGTCTTTGTGCTGACTTCAGCAGGATGCACTCATGTCCCACTACATTTCAGAGGGAAAACGTGGGGGGGGGAAACTCATAAAATTTCCCCTAGCCACAGAAAAATGTTTAATCAGAGATTTCACCTTTCTTTCTCCAATGATAACCAGCCACAAGAGACAGACCTGTAGGAAGTCAGATTTCATTAATTCTAACGCACATAAACCTGGATTTTTTCCAACTCAGATCACGTTGTAAGTCAGCAGAGGCTAATAAAACTCTCATAGAATCATAGAATCATTAGATTGGAAAAGGATTTTGAGATCATCAACTCCAACCGTACCTGTCTGCTATTAAATCATATCCCCAAGGACTTCATCTGCCCATTTTTTAAACCCCTCCAGGCATAGGGACTCCACCACCTCCCTGCGCAGTCTTTGCCAGTGCTCAAGAACCCTTTCTGTGAAGAACTGTTTCCTAATGTCCAATCTAAACCTGCCCTGGTGCAGCTTGAGGCCATTTCTTCTCTTCCTATCACCTGTCACTTGGGAGAAGAGACCAGCACCCACCTCTCTACAACCTCCTTTCAGACAGTTGTAGAGAGCAATAAAGTCTCCCTTCAGACTCCTCTTCTCCGGGCTACTCTCTTGCCTTAGCCGTGGAATACAAATAACAATAAAATTAGAATCACAGAATCATAGAATAGTTTGGATTGGAAGGGACTTTAAAGATCATCTAGTTCCAAGCCCCCCTGCCATGGGCAGGGACACATCCCACTAGATCAGGCTTCCCAAGAAGTTATGAGAAGATAATTTTGGTAACACATCAAGAGCATCCAGACATCCACATACAGCATGAAGAAGGGTGTGGAGGAGACAAACTCTCTTAAGGGACTTGTGCCTGTGCACAGGCCCCTGTGACATCCAACCCCCCGGCTCAGTGTAGTACCATGGAGTTTTTTCGTTTGATGTCCAGTCCATCTTCTTGGTATCTTAGTCTCTAACTGTGTGCTCCCTTAAGTGCTTCCCCAGCAGAGGAAAAAGGAATTAAGAGCAAAGAAGTTAAGATTAAAGGAGGCTCCTGGAAAGCTGGGGAGGGGCTCCTGATCAGGGAATGCAGGGACACAATGAGGAGGAACAGTTTTCAACTGAGAGAGGGGAGTTTTAGGTGAGATATCAGGAAGAAATATTTTCCTGTGAGGGTGGTGAGGCCCTCGTCCAGGTTACCCAGAGAAGTGGTGGCTGCCCCATCTTTCGAGGTGTTCAAGGCCAGGCTGGATGGAGCTGGGACATCCCCGATGTCCTGCCTCTGGCAGGGGGTGGAACTGGATGGTCTTTGAGGTCTCTTCCAACCCAAAGCATTCTATGAGTCTGTAAGAGAGTCACAGAGGTTCAAGAAAGTTGCAGAGCAATATTTCCCCCAGAAGTGACCCTAGGCTAGCTCATGTCCCTGAACAAAACTGCCAAACACTCCCTGCTAGAATCCAGCCTTTTTGTGAATTTATCATGGCAGCCGTGTGTAGGCTTGCATGTTTTTCCAGGGTAGGGTGTCAGGCTGCTGTAACAGTATTTATCATTGTTCTTAATCAGGAATTAGTTGAGCACTGCCTGTCAAAGGGTTCCATTTTCCCCAGGTATCCCAAAGTTCAGCCTGCTCCTTCTCTAAGATCTGCTGGCAAGATCAGTCTTCTGGAAAGACCTTGCGGGAGGTTCCAGCGCTGGCTGAGCCAGGAGTGTTGCAAAACCAGCTTTGATGTCTGCCAGATCCTCAAAGCACCAAGGTATGCAGGAACTTCTACAACACAAAATTTTCCATGCTTTCCAGGTCTCAAAACAAAGCTCGTCATGTTGGATAGCAGAGTCAGTGCCCTGTCTCTTACTCCCGATGTGTCTAGCATGGTTATACCATGCGTGTGTGCTGGGAGGGATCCTCATCAGCATGCCCCTTTTTTTCTGTCAACTTACTGTTCCTCCTGAGGGAGCAGGTGCTTTTACACTGTCTCTGACTGCTTTGGGAAGAGAAAATAGGAACATACAGCTATTTGGTGAGGCTGGATCTGCCTTTTTCCCACAGTCAGGGCAAAATTTCTCCAGTTTGTCATTGTGTTGGACACAAAGCACTGGAATTTTAAATCTTCCATAAAAGCTGCCTGATACCTTGCCTATGGAAAGTTTCCTCTAAGACTAATGATGTTCTGAGTCAGTGACCCAGTGCTTGTGAAAAAAAGACTGCCAGAGCTTTTCAAAAAGGCATAATACAGAAAAAAATATATCAGGCTCTCTCGGAGAAGGACAACATGGTTTGTTGAGTAGAGGTTAAGCCGCATCTTGCTGTATCTCCCTGAACTCTGTGTGCTCAGACTTCAAAGCTGAATGGCTGCTTGCACCTACAGCACATAGGTCTCTAGTCCCCTGCTGACATTCAACCCAGTGGGGACTGGGCTACATGAAAACACTTTAAAATGCACCATTCTATCATTCTATGGAGGTTCTGCTGTGAGCGAGTGGTGGAACTGGCAAAGCAGTAGGGTGTATTGAGAGTTAAAGTGCTGTCTGCCCAGGAGCAGCGGGAGTAACGCTAATGAGATATAAATCATGGTGCACACCATGAAACCAGATCAGGCCACCACATGGAGGTGGCTGGAAGAAATAGGGAAGCAACATGCCATTCCTGAGCTGTTTGGCAAAGGTGCTGGTCCATGAATACTAGCAATGACCTCTGGTTGCCTGCAGTCCATATAAGAAAAATCACAGAATTATAGAATGGTTTGGGTTTGAAGGGACCTCAAAGCTCATCCAGTTCCACCCCCTGCCAGGGACAGGCACACCTCCCACCGGATCAGGGGGCTCAAAGCCCCATCCAGCCTGGCCTTGAACACCTCCAGGATGGGGCAGCCTCTGGTTCTCTGGGCAACCTGGGCCAGGGCCTCCCCACCCTCAGCATGAAGAAGTTCTTCCTAATGTCTAATCTAAATCTTCTCCCTTCCAATTTAAATCCATTTCCCTGCACTCCTTCATCAGCAGTCCCTCTCCAGCTTTCCTGCAACCCCTTTCAGTACTGGAAGCTGCTCTAAGGTCTCCCCAGAACCTTCTCTTCTCCAGGCTGAACAACCTCAACTGTCTCAGTCTCTCTTCATAGCAGAGGGGCTCCAGGCCTTGGATCATCTCCATAAGTCACATTCAGAAATATTTGCCCTGCCTTAGTGTCATCATGTCTTACAGCACTGCACAGCGTGATGCATCTCCACCACAAACAAAAGGGAAGAACTGTATAACTTATTTATTAATTGCACTTGATTCTTCTGAAAGTTTCTTCCTGTTTATGAACAGATACATCAGGTAGCTCTGCTGTCACAACTGAAATAATTCAGATGATGAGGCCCCGCCTTAAATCCTTGGTTTGGTTTTGGGCTCCTCAGCACAAAGAAGACATTGAGGGACCGCAGCAAGTCCAGAGAAGGGAATGGAGCTGCGGAAGGATCCAGAGCCCCAGGAGGCAGCTAAGGGCTCTGAGGCTGTTTAGCCTGGAGAAGAGGAGCCTGAGGGGAGACCTCATAACTCTCTGCAGCTCCCGGAAAGGAGGTTGTGGTGAGGTGGGTGCTGGGCTCTTCAATTAAGTGACAAGCAACATGACAAGAGGAAATGGCCTCAAGCTGTGCTTTGGGAGGTTTAGTATGGATATTAGGAAAAAAGGTTTTTACTGGCAGAGTGGCAAAGCCCTAGAAAAGGCCGCCCAGGGTGGTGGTTGAGTCTTCATCCCTGGAGAGGTTCAAAAATTGTGTGGCTGTGGCACTTCTGGACATGGTTTAGCACACATGGTGGGGTTGGGCTGATGGTTGGACGGGGTGAGCTTTTCCAACCTTAATGATTCTGTGATTCTGTGATCACATTCCAGCCTCATGGGGAATTCTTCATCCCTAACGATGTGGTGATCACAGGGTTCACACAACCGCCTTTGCCTCTTATATGTACAGTTTGCACACTGGTTGAGAACAGATACCCAAAGGACTCCAGTCCAATGTAAACTGCCCAGGGTTACAGCTTTGTCTTACTTTTGTAGGTAATGAGCCTCAAGGAACCACGGCACCACTAAAACGCAACAACTTTTCTTCTCAGCAACCTGGCACTGCTTGAAACAGGAAGAGGACTCTTGTACGGAGTGCATTGCCTCCCATGGCATCCAGGGTACAAACTTTGACAAAGCCACAACATCATGTAGGGGTCTTAGTGCAGAATTTAGAGCTACATGGGTCTCCTTTCTCAGCCACCTGCTTTCCTGCACCTTCAACTTATGCTGCTGTTTGGTCTCTGCCTTCAGTCCAACATAAGTTTGGTTTTCAAAACACATAGCACTTACCCCTTAGCTTCTCCCTGCCTCACACCTTAGCCCAATCTTGTGTATCCAGAAGAAACAGGATTTTTATTGTATATAACAGAGCACAAATTTGTAGGCATAGTAACTTTAAAGATTCCAGAAGAACATTTGTGACATAATCATAGAATTGCCAGGTTGGAAAGGACACACTGGATCATCGAGTCCAACCATTCCTAAGACTCCCTTAAACCATGTCCCTAAGCACTTCATCAACCTGTTCCTTAAACACCTCCAGGGAAGATGACTCGACCACCTCCCTGGGCAGCCTGTTCCAGTGCCCAATGACCCTTTCCGTGAAGAATTTTTTTTCTGATATCCAGCCTGAACCTCCCCTGGCGAAGCTTGAGGCCATTCCCCCTTGTCCTGTCCCCTGTCACTTGGGAGAAGAGTCCGGCTCCCTCCTCTCCACAACCTCCTTTCAGGTAGTTGTAGAGAGTAATAAGGTCTCCCCTCAGCCTCCTCTTCTCCAGGCTAAACAACCCCAGCTCCCTCAGACGCTCCTCGTAAGACTTGTTCTCCAGCCCCCTCACCAGCTTCGTTGCTCTTCTCTGGACACGCTCCAGAGCCTCAACATCCTTCTTGTGGTGAGGGGCCCAGAACTGAACACAGTACTCAAGGTGCGGTCTCACCAGTGCCGAGTACAGAGGGAGAATCACCTCCCTGGACCTGCTGGTGACCCCATTTCTGATCCAAGCCAAGATGCCGTTGGCCTTCTTGGCCACCTGGGCACACTGCTGTCTCATGTTCAGTCGGCTGTCAACCATTACCCCCAGGTCCTTCTCTTCTGTGCAGCTCTCCAGCCATTCTTCCCCCAGTCTGTAGCACTGCATAGGGTTGTTGTGCCCCAGGTGCAGGACCCGGCATTTGGCCTTGTTAAACCTCATGCCATTGGTCTCGGCCCAGCAGTCCAGCCTGTTCAGATCCCTTTGCAGAGCCTCCCTACCCTCCAGCAGATCCACACTTCCTCCCAGCTTAGTGTCATCTGCAAACTTGTTGAGGGTGCACTCAGTGCCTTCATCCAGGTCATTGATAAAGACATCGAACAGAGCTGGACCCAGTACTGAGCCCTGAGGAATGCCACTTGTAACTGGTCTCCAGCTGGAGTTAACTCCATTGACCACCACTCTCTGGGCCCGGCCATCCAACCAGTTTTCAACCCAGGAGAGTGTGCGCCTGTCCAGGCCAGAGGCTGACAGTTTCTGAAGCAGAATGCTGTGGCATCCCTAGACAGAGGATTATTCTGAAGGTTGAAAATAAAATAAGAGTGGAATTTACTGCTTTTACCTCTCAAAATGAGCAAAGCAGGATCTCCGAGCTATGTCTCATTCTTCCAGCTTCTTAATATCCCAGAATGAAATCATATGCTGGCAGACTGACTCAGAGGGAACTGAGTCGCCTACTGAGTAACTGCTCCAGCCACATCCAGAGTCACCAGTCCTCACTGTGCTGGCACCAAAGGCTTTGGGCAGTGATGCTGTGCCATTGCCAACTGCACTTACCTCATGACTCACAGGTCATGTGTGGCACAGGGAGGAGACAACCCTGAGTCAACACAGTACAGAAGTGTAGAGGACTGGAGAAAGCAAGGATGCTGGACAGTGGCTCCCCAGCCAAAAGGAAATATTGGATTACTGGAATTGTCTTAGTGCTTCTTACACTGCAGCTTTATTTTTTGGCTTTTGAGGATTCCAAGTGGAAGTGAGAAAGTAAAACCAAACACAATCTGTGGCCATGGGCAGTAGTGCCCAGCTCCAAGATGCCTGCAAGGCAGGAAACTTCACAGAACAGAGCATGGGGAGTTGGAAAGCACATCAGTAATTAACCACCGGGTTACTACATACTGTATCTCTTGTGTGATGTACCCCATTGTTCGAGGATAATTATAGATTGGCTCCTGAATCTCAGTGACTGCTCACATAAACATCTGTTGTTGAAACGAAGTTGAGGCCAGCCTGACATGCTTCATGTGGGCTGCTGGATGGGTATCCTCTACCACGAAAAAGACATGTCAAAGAATCATAGTATCATAGAATCATAGATTGGTTTGAGTTGGAAGGGATATTAAAGATCATCTAACTCCAACTCTTCCCACTGATTCCTTCCCACTTCCCACTGGATAAGGGGCTCAAAGTCCCATCCAACATGGCCTTCAACACCTCCAGGGATGGGGCAGCCACAGCTTCCCTGAGCAATCTGAGCCAGGGGCTCAACACCCTCATTGTGAAGAATTTCTTCCTTTTGTCTAGTCTAAACCTGCCCCTCTCCAATTTATAGCCCTGTTATGACAGAGAAGCAGACACCTGTGATTAAACCCCTCCAACCTTCACCACATACTGTGCCAGACATTTTTCCTGCTGATTCCAATTAAACGTTAAAGGTAGAGACAGCCAATGAGTGTACCTCCTAATTATCTCCACGTTAAAGATGCTTATCTTTCTGATGTGTGACACATCATCTCTCTCCACAGCAATTCCAGCCTTTGAGCAACAGCACGGTCTGTCTTGCTTTTCATTTATACATGTGTAAATTGATTATCACCTTGGTAAGGCACAACTTTCCTTTTTGTTCAAAAATACATAGAAATAACTAATTTTCTGTGTAACACTGAAATTAGTGCCATACCAACAACCCCTCTCTATAATATTAAAAAAAATAAAAAGCCAAATGAAACCCTCAGTGTGGACATCATCTCTCTCTGACAGATACAGGGTGTTTTCTTCTCTTCTGACGATGTTTCATCATTTTAAAATAGCCTCCAAGGTCACCCTGTGCCTCATCTCTGTGAAGGATTATTGTGCTTGAGAGCAAAGAGTGAAACCTCATCAAGACCCTCCATATTACTTGAGTATCAAAAAGCAGAATTGCATCTGACCTCAACAGAGAACATTTTCTAGGTGTGACCTGGGGTGGACAGCTTCTTCTTTGTAGGCATATTGGAGGATTGCACATTGACCATGTCTTGGGGCAAAGAAACCTGGAGACACTACAGGGAGTGGGATGTATTTGAGATGATCACAGAATCATAGAGTTGCTTGGTTGAGAAAGACCTTTGAGATCATCAACTCCAATCGTACCTGTCCATTACTAAAACACACTGCTGAGCACTTCATCTACCTGTCTGTTAAACACCTTCACAGATGGTGACTGCACCACCTCCCTGGGCAGCCTCTGCCACGGCCTGATGACTTTTTGCTGAAGAAATTCTTCTTGATGTCCAATCTGAACCTGCCATGGTGCAGTTTGAGGCCATTCTGTCTTGTCCTATCACCTATAACTTGGTAGAAGAGACCAACATCCACCTCACCGCAACCTCCTTTCAGGCAGCTGTAGACAGTAACGAGGTCTCCCCTCAGCCTCCTTTTCTCCAGGCTAAACAACCCCGGGTCCCTCAGCTTCTCCTCATAACCCTTGTTCTCCAGCCCCTTCTCCAGCTCCATTTCCTTCTCTGGATGTGTTCTAGCCCCTCAATGTCCTTCTTGGAGTGACTAGCCCAAAACTGATCCCAGTATTTGAGGTGTGGTCTCACCAGCACCAAATACAAGGGTGTAAACACTTCCTTGGTCCCATGATGATGAGATCCCTTGCAGCAACATCACACTACAGATTGACAGGAAATTGAAAGCAATCTGAGGTCTTCTCTCCTGCCTTCTTTTAGGAGACCCCACCTCTGAAGCCAGTTTGGAGAATTCTTGAGTTTGTTTCCAAGGGATCAAACAAGTCGATGAAGGCAGAGAAGGCTGGGCTTTGACAAACGAGGACTGTGCAGCAGGACCAGATGGAACTCCTCATTGCACAATGGCAAGTTGCGTCTTCATGGACAGCTTTCCCAAAACCTGGTTTTCTTCATTCTCCTCCCCTGCTGATGATGTCTCAGGCACAGGTCATTCTTGAAACTTAGATTAAACCTAAAATAGAAAAAAAGAAGCCACACTCTCAATGTGGAGAACCTGTTGTGAGCCACACAGCAATGAGGCAATGGGAATTCTCTGTCACTCAGGCAGATTTTGCTAGTCTCAGCTGTTTTTCTGATGGCCCACTGAGCTCTGTGCTTCCTCCAAGATGCACAGCCACGGAAAAGCAGGGGAATGATCAAAAGTGGGGGGAAAACATAGACTCAGCACAGCTGGTAGACAAGCACTGAGTCGGTACTAATGTGGCACCTGAGGGAATGCTGCACCACAAGATTCCCAGCTCCCCTCCCATCCTGTGTGGGTGGAGCAATGGAAATGACTATCCCTGGCCACTCATCACAGCACTCCACAGGCAGCATCTTTGGGCTATAGCTACAGACTTGTCACCATAGGCAGGGTAATGCATTAAAGTCCTGCAAAATCTCCATTTTAGCCAAGTGCAAACTTTCTCAAGACTTACTCAAATGAATTGGCATCTACATCCACTAAGTTTTCCAGGATGACATCCAGCCTCCTCATTACCAGTTAGAAAGAGGAAAGAGTCACTTCACAGGCAGATCTCCTGTTTTTCTTCCCAGCAATGCACTACAAAGATCTGGATGTGCCCCACTGCATCACCACCTTCTGTATAGATGCTTTAGCATCCAGAGGATAGACCACCTTAAATTACTCTGCAAGGGGTGGAATTATTAAGGACCTGCAAAAAAATTCCAACAAATGCAGGAAGGAAAATGTCATTTCACATCTAGTTATTTGATTCAGGGGTCTTGTTTCCACATCCTTTTTTTTCAGAAGTTAAATCAGATTTGCAATAAAACTACAGTGGCTACACACTATTGAAAGAGTTTGAGGCTGGAAGTTTTCCTAGCATACCCTCACACACACTGGGATTCATGGATGTGATTGAGAGCAGCCCTCCAGAGAAGGACTTGCGGGTGCTGGTCAATGAGAAGCTCAACATGAGCCGGCAACGTGCGCTCGCAGCCCAGAAGGCCAACCATGTCCTGGGCTGCAGCAAAAGAAGCGTGGCCAGCAGGTTGGGGGAAGGGATTCTGCCCCTCTATTCCTCTCTTGTGAGACCTCATCCAGAGTGCTGCATCCTGTTCTGGAATCCTCAACATAAGAAGGATATGGAGCTGTTGGAATGCGTCCAGAGGAAGCTACGAGGATGATTGGAGGGCTGGAGCATGTCCCACACAAGAACAGGCTGAGAGAGTTGGGTTTGTTCAACCTGGAGAAGAGGAGGCTCCAAGGAGATCTTGTAGTGACCTTTCAGTACCTGAAAGGGGCATAAAAGAAAGCTGAGGAGAAACTGTTCACAAAGGCTTGTGGTGATAGGATGAGGGAGAATGCGTATAAACTGGACAGGAGCAGATTAAGACTAGACATAAGGAAGAATTTCTTCACCATGAGAGTGGTGAGGCTCTGGAACATGTTGCTCGGGGAAGTTGTGGCTGCTTCATCCCTGGAGGTGTTTAAGGCCATGTTGGATGGGGCCTTGGGCAGACTGATCCAGTGGGAGGTGTCCCTGCCCATGGCAGGTGGGTTGGAACTGGATGATCTTTAACATCCCTTCCAAACCAAACTATTCTATGATTCTATGATTTTATGATTCTGTGTACCTGACAAGAGGGAAACTTGATCATGATTTCAACACAGGGCACAAAAAAATCCCAATTTCTTCCTTTTAAACACTTTGCAAATTCTTTGCATATTCTTTTCATATAATGAGTGTCTACTTATTGCTGTTCTTGCCCCAGCATCAGTGACAGAAGCATTACCTGGACACTTTTACAAGAAACACACATTGCAGCCACCATGTGGACCAAATATCTGGCTCTTTCATCTCATTGAAGATCCTTCCCAGCAGCTGCTCGGCTGCAGCTCCTTTCCCACACCATGGGCAAGGCTGCTCCTGCCTGCCTGCACCCTCTTCTGAAGCAGGCACCGTGCAGCAGCACCTCGGATCCGGATTTGTCCAATCCTAGCAACCGCAGAAAGGATGAGACTGCAGGGAGGAGATTCTTCGGAAACAACTGGGTGAACCAGCACTCTCCAACATGCCTGCAGCTGGAGGCATGGTGGCTAGTGATAGTCAGAATGCAAGTTCTAAGGAAGCTGGGTCTGTTTCTGATAGGCTGGCAGCAATGGGATGAAACGTGGCAGCAAGCTGGAATGCCTCCAGAGGAGGCTACACAATGTCAAACCAACACTTGCAAGACTTGTTCCTACCCATTTGTATCCATTTTTTTCAGCTAAAAAGATCAGCACAGATCTTGAAGTACATTAACTGGATGCTCCAGCTTTGGACCAATTTATAGACACTGAAAGTGATTTTGCAAAGACTTATGATCTTGTTTTACAAAGATTTTATAGTATTCTCTGTTTGGGTAATGCAAGCAAGAGTACCTGTGGAAGTAAGGATTATTTTAGCTTTGGCCTTCCAGCTCCAGCTCAGCTACAAACTGATTTGCAAATAGCTTTTCTATGCTCCAAAGGAAAGGAGCGGTGGACCATGTCTTGTTGTTTCCTTTCAAAACAATACCTCTGTTAACACCAAGAAAACACAGCTTCTCAGAGCATGAAAAAGTGGTCCAAAAAGATATTTTTACAAGAATTCTGAGAAATATGCAGTGTGTAGTAGTGTTACATACAGATTTAGAAATACACTCATTTACTGCCTCCTCATCAGGGAAGAGGGAGAAGGCACTGAACTCTTCTGTCTGGACCCGAGCGAATGGCAGGAAGATGCTGGGGGAGAGGTTTTAAGTTGGACATTAGGAGGAGATTCTTCACCCCGAGGGTGGTGGACCACTGGAACAGCTCCCAGGGAAGCAGTCACCAAGCCTGACAATATTCCACAAGCATTTGGGCATCACCCTCAGACACACGGTGTGAATGTTGGGATGTCCTGTGCAGGGACAGGAGTTGGACTCGATGATCCTTGTGTGTCCCTTCCAACTCAGGCCATTCTGTGATTCTGTGATTTATTGGCACTGAAATCAACAGAAATTCTGGCTTGATATACAAACTGTTTATTGTTCTCACAACTCTTTCTTGCTCTGCTCAGTTCAGTTTCCTTATCAAATCTTATAGCTCCAAGTCTTCTTTCGCACTCCAATAGTCTTGCTGATTTCAGGGATGATGTGCATCAAGAGGACTGAAGGGGAAAACTCAGGATGCAAATAACCTGCAAGACCACACAGGGAGAGAAGATCATGCACTCCCAATATGGTGCTGAGCAGTGGCGTAAGAACTCGGAAATTGTTCTGACATTTCTACAGAATTAGAAAAGCAAGAGGAAATAAACTGAATTCCAGGATCCCCACACAATATATGGTTCCAAGCAATTCTCTGCAGCAATATTGTCCAATTAAAAAAATACTCCATCACACAGGGAACATTATTACTCTTAGAGAAATATAAAGGCAGGAAATCCACTCTGCAAGACAAAAGGGGATCAGAAACAGAGGATGGGAAATGACTCACCGAACCCAGGCCAAAGGGGGGAGACACCTGACCGAAACGATTCCTGGTGCTTCCGCACCGAAATCTGGGGACAGACACAAAAGATCCAATATCAACACAGTGTCCAGAGGGGAAAGTCTGGGGATCTACAGCTGATTTTCTGTGTCATATGTAGTGAATTCCCTTGACTTTCCTGAATCTCGTCTTGGAGTTTTTGAAGGCAAAAGTAATCAAACCCTTGCAAGCATTATAAAAGGAATCTGCACATAAGTAGCATCTAAATGAGACCAGTGCCCCAACATTGCATGATCATTATTAAGAGATTTGAGATTAGTGACTATAGGTACTGTTATCAAAGATTCACAGAATGGTTTGGGTTGGAAGGGACCACAAAACCCATCCAGTTCCAGTGTCTGCCATGGGCAGGGACACCTCCCACTGAATCAGGAGCTCAAAGCCCCATCCAACCTGGCCTTGAACACCTCCAGGGATGGGGCAGCTACAACTTCTCTGGGCAGCCTGGGCCGGGGCCTCCCCACCCTCTCAGGAAAACATTTGTCCCCAAAATCTCATCTCAGCTTTCATCTTTCAGCTGAAAAACATCCCACCCTCATTCTGTCCCAGTACTCCTTGATCAAGAGACCCTCCCAACTTTCCTGCATCCCCGTTCAGTACTGGAAGCTGCTCTAAGGTCTCCCCACAGCCTTCTCTTCTCCAGGCTGAACAACCCCAACTCTCTTAGCCTGTCCTCATAGCAGAGGGGCTCCAGCCCTCGCATCATCTCTGTGGCCTCCTCTGGACCTGTTCCAACAGTTGCATGTCCTTCTTGTGTTGCAGATCCCATAACTGTACACAAGATTCCAGGTGGGGGTCTTAGGACAGCAGAGCAGAGGGGCAGAATCTCCTCCCTCACCCTGCTGGTCCTACTGCTCTGGATGCAGCCTGGGACATGGCTGGTTTCTGGGCTTTGAGCACACATTGCCAGCTCCTGTCAAACTTCTCATCCACCAGTATCCCAGGGCTTGTTGGATCACTTCCAACAGCGATTCTTCAAAGCAACAGGATGAAGCCAGGACATCTTTTGCGTTCCACAGCAGCCACATTACTCAGTACCTAATAGCTGCTACACAGGACAAGAACAGGTTGAGCTTGTGTACTCTTTGCTTACTTTTTTCAGTCTTCCATGTTTTCATCCAGTCCTTCAGTTCCTACAACTTATTTGACATATCATGCAGGAGACTGAGAGAAGTAATGAAGTGTTTTAAATTACCTGAAATTTAATTAAGAAATATTTTAAAACAGTGCCAGAGCACAAGTGGAGTCCTCCAACAAAACACATTCTGCTTGTGTGGCCTCTGCAATGACCAGCTGAGGAAAAAAACAGTTTTCCTTCAGTAGCCCCAAGGAGAAGGACTTGGGGCTCTGGGTGATGAGAAGCCTGACATGAGCTGGCAAGGTGCACTCACTCAGAGTGGTCATCACCAATGCATGCCCTACACATTCTTCCATGCATCTAAAGCAGCATGGCCAGCAGGGTGAGGGAGGGGATTCTGTCCCTCTGCTCCACTCTGGTGAGACCCTACCTGGAGCCTTGTGTCCAGTTCTGGAATCCCCAACATAAGAAGGACATGGAACTTTTGGAACAGGTCCAGAGGAAGCCATGGAGATGATGCAAGAGCTGGAGCACCTCTGCTCGGAGGCCAGGCTGAGACAGTTGTTTCTTCAGCCTGGAGAAGAGAAGGCTGTGGGGAGACCTTAGAGCATCTTCCAGCTGCTTTAGATGCAGCCCAGGGCACGGTTGGTTTGTGGGCTCTGAGTGCTCGTTGCTGACTCATGTCAAACTTCTCATCAGTCAGCACAGGGTGATGCATAGAGCAATGTGTAGGGTAATGCACAAGAGATGAACCCAGCGAGGTATTGTGTGGGGTGGCATACAGAATGATGTGCAGAGGATGTGCATGGGATTTGTAGATGCATGGAAGAATGTGTAGGGCATGCATTGGGGGTGAGCAAGGGATATGTGGAAAGTGTGTGTGATATGCGTGGGGTGATGAGCGGGGCATGTGCAGGGTTATGCATGGGAGGTGAATAGGGTGGTGTTACCATCTAGAGAAGGCTGCACAGTGGATGCATGGGAGGTGCATGGAGGGATGCACAGGGCATGTGTATTGGATGTGAGGAAGATGTGCAGGAAAGGCATGGGGTGATGAGAAAAGGGTGTATGAAGGGAAGCATCAGAGATGTGCAGGGTGGTGCTGCTATGCAATGGTGGTTGCTTGAGGGTTTCTTGGGGATGTGCGGGACTCGCTCAGGTGATGCTCAGAATGTGCTCAGGGGATGCATATGGTATGGTTCAGGATGCTCAGTGAGGTGCAGAGGGGATGCATGTGGGATGAGTTGAGGATGCTTGGGGGATACTTGTGGGGTGCACGGGGGTTGCTCAGGGAATGCGCAGAGCGGGAGCCCGGGGGAAGTCTCGGACTCACCCCTCCTCATCCTCTCACTTTCTCCTCCAGCTGTTTTAGCTCGGGGGATGAGTCGGGGATGCGCATAGGATGCTTGGATGCTTGAGCAATGAGTGGGGGATGCTCAGGGGATGCTTGAGGGATGTCTGGGGAGGTGCTGCCGCCCAGAGGAGGTTGTGCGCCTCGGAGAAGCCCGCGGATGGCCTCGGTCGTTCCTTTTTCCGCTTCTTCGTCCAACAGCTTTGCTTGAGGGATGCTTGGGGGATGCGCATGGGATGCTCGCGCAATGAGTGGGGGATGCATTGAGGGTGCTGAGGGGATGCGCAGTCAGTGGACGGGGGGCACACGGGGAATACTCGGAGATGCACCGGGGATGCGTGGGCAATGAGTATGGATGCTCAGGGGATGCTCGGAGGATGCTTTGGGGATGCTCAGGGGATGCGTTGGGCCGTGCCGCCTCCCTCGGTCACCACCCCCCCCTCCCCGTCCAACAGTTTTGCTCGGGGAATGTTCAAGGGATGCGCGGGACATGCGTAGGGGTTGCAAGGAGAGATCCAGTTGGATGCTCGGGGAATGCTCAGAGGATGCATGAGGCGCTGCTGCCGCCCAGCGGAGTTTGGGCGCCTCGCAGGAGCCCAGAGGTGGCCTCGGTCACCTCCCCTCCATCCCACCCCCTCGACCCCTTCCTTCTCCAGCTGTTTTGGTTGAGGGATGCTCCGGGGATGCACTGAGAGATGCATTGGGGCTGCTCAAGGGCTGCACTTCACATGCTCAGGGGATACTCGGGGGATAGATGAGGGATGCTCAGGGAATGCGCAAGGGATGCTCAGGGGATGCTTGAGTGATGGTCGAGGGGTGCATGGTGTGATGCTGCTGCCCAGCAGAGTTTGGGCTCCACACGGGAGGCTGGAGGCAGCCTTGGTGATGGCTGTGGTAGCGAGCTTATCGTGTGAAGGACAGATACAGAGAATGAAGAAGACAAAACAGGAATATATTAACAACAACAACAACAAAAAAATCACAATTTTTATTTGGCTTTTCAGTGGAAGCTGGAGATGCTGAAATATTCTGAGTGGTTTCCTTCACCCAATTCTCTTGTGGAAAACCACAGAGACCCAAAGAGCCTGGTCAGGTCACTCGCCTGGGGAAGAGGCAGCAGTAGGTCCCCAGAGAGCACAGCCTGCTTGCAGGAAATCGTTTCCTGGCTCCTGTCTTTCTTGGCAATTGCATCCAATGAGACCAGGTTCTCTGTTGCTTGCACCAGCCTACAGACAAATTCATCTCTACCATCAGGACCTAAAGCAGCTGTTCTGACCAGGTATCTCCTCACATTCACCGTGAACAGGGATAAAGATTGACACAAGAGGCAAGAGGGTCAGTGAATGCAGATCCATGGCATCCCCACTTGTGTGCTCTTGCCTTGGTCACCCCTGCCCGGAGTAGCCTGACAGTGTCCCTGACCACAGGAGGGGGCAGCGGAAGGGTTGCCTAATCCTCGTAGAAACACAGAATTTTCTGATTATTTCCCAGGTCCAGACAACTGTGACACATTTCTTGGAAAATAATATTTTTGAAAATCTAATTGTAATTACAACAAGAGATTGAGCCTGCCAACATTGCTGTGTCTGTGCTGTCTATGTATAAACAGGCAGGAATCATAGAATCATAGAATCATAGAATCGCTAGGTTGGAAATGACCTTTGAATTCATCAAGTGAAACCGTCCCTATCCATTACCGAACCACATCTCTGAGCACCTCATCTGCCCATCTCGTTAAACCCCTCCAGGGACAGGGACTCCACCACTTCCACACCTACAGGGAGTGGGATGTGTTTTAGGTAATCACAGAATCATAGAGTTGCTTGGTCGAGAAAGACCTTTGAGATCATCAACTCCAACCGTACCTGTCCATTACCAAAACCCACATCTGAGCACTTCATCTACCTGTCTGTTAAACACCTTCAGGGGTGAGACTCCACCACCCCCATAGGCAGCCTCTGCGAGCGCCTGAGAACCTTTTTGGGGAAGAAATTCTTCCTGATGTCTATTCTGAACCTGCCTTAGCGCAACTTGAAGACATTCCCTCTATCTAGTCTTATCACCTTTTCCTTGGGAGAAGATGCCAACACCCACCTCACCACAGCCTCCTTTGAGGGAGCTGCAGGGAGCAATGGAGTCTCGTTTCAGCCTCCTTTTCTCCAAGCTAAGCAACCCCAGGTCCCTCAGCCATTCCTCATAACCTTTGTTCTCCAGCACCTTCCCAGCTCTATTCCCTTTTCTGGATATGCACCAGCCTCTCAACCTCCTTCTTGGAGTGAGGAGTCCAGATTTGAACGCAGGATTTCAGGTGTGACCTCTCCAGCACTGAGTCCAGGGCCACAATCCCTTCCCTGCTCCTGCTGACCACACTGTTTCTGACCCAAGACAGGGTCTTGGGTCATGTTGTTGGCATTCTTGGTCACCTCAGTCACTGCTGTCTCCTGTTCAGCTGCTGTTGACCAACACCCCCAGGTCCTTGTCCTCCAGGCACCTTTCCAGCCACTCTTCCCCAAACCTGGATCCGCACAGGGATATTGCGTCCCAAGTGCAGGACCTGGCATTTGGCTCTGTTGAACCTCAACCCATTTGTCTGAGCCCATGAAAACCATAATCCTTCATTCTCAGCTGAAAGGATGTTTTCAGTGATACACACAATTCCTACCACATCACTGGGATGTTTCAATAGTGTTTTTCTGCCAACTGCTTATCAAAGGAACTGGGAACAGAGGGAAGGTGTGAAGAACAGAGCCTGTCTGGCTTTTTAAACAGCTTCACTTAACCAGACAAGGTTTCTCAGGTGCTGAGTACTACTGCAAATCTCAACCACCCACAACACATTCAAAAATCCTTGGAAGCATAACCTGTCATTCTGAAAATAAAGAAAAAGGTGCATCAAAAGGAGCTGCCTCATCTCCCAAGCTCATAAATTAATTCTGGTCACTGTGCATCATCCTTAAATAATTCCTACAGACATTCACCCTGCCTCTTCTCTGCAAACTCTGTTTTCATCTGGGATCCCAGACATCTTCTCTCTTAAGGTGTAAAGCCATTCTTGAGAGAAATAACTGCAATTTTTTTATTTTTTTATCAGAACATTCACAGGATGACCTGAGTCAGAAAGGATCCACAGGGACCGTTGAGTCCAACTCCTGTCCCTGCACAGGACACCCCAACATTCACACCATGGGGCTGAGGGTGATGTCCAAAACCTGCTGGAATATTGTCAGGCTTGGTGACTGCTTCCCTGGAGCTGTTCCACTCCTTCTCCTAATGTCCACCACAGGAAGTCCTGTGCAGCCTGACTTGTCCTCACTTTCCACATTTGGTACTACTTTTCACAAGTTGTTCAAGACCAGGTTGGATGGGGCTTTGAGCAACCTGATCCAGTAGAAGGTGTCGCTGCCCATGGCAGTGGATGGAACTTGATGGGCTTTGAGGTCCCTTGGCTTATTTCAGAAACAGCATGACAAGCAGGTCCAGGGAAGTTGTTCTGCTCCAGTGCTTGGCACTGATGAAACTCCACCTCAAATACTGTGTTCAGTTCTGGGCCCCTCACTACAAGAAGAATGTCGAGGCTCTGGAGTGTGTCCAGAGAAGAGCAACAAAGCTAGTGAGGGGGCTGGAGAAGAAGACATAAGAGTAGGTGCTGAGGAAACTGGGGTTGTTTGGCCTTGAGAAGAGGAGGCTGAGGGGAGACCTTATTGCTCTCTACAACTACCTGAAAGGAGGTTGTAGAGAGGAGGAAGCTGGCCTCTTCCAAGTGACAGGTGATAGGACAACAGGGAATGGGGTCAAGCTGCACCTGGAGAGGTTCAGACTGGACATCAGGAAAAAATTTTTCACAGGAAGGGTCATTGGGTACTGGCAGAGGCTGCCCAGGAAGGTGGTTGAGTCACCATAATACCTGGAGTTATTTAAAAGATGGGTAGACAAGGTACTCAATGACATGGTTTAGTGGCAGATAGGAATGGTTGGATTCAACAATCTAAGAGGTCTTTTCCAACCTACTGATTCTGTGATTCTATGATTCTATGAAAGCAGCCTGGCTAAAACAACAGAGCAAATTAACTGGGAACAGCTTGTGGTCTCAGAACTCTTCTGTTTTCCTAGAAACAAGAGAATGAAAAGTAATACCAAATGTGGAAAGTCAGAAGAAGTCAAGCCGCCCAGGATTTTCCGTGGTGTGGCAAGCTTGTGGTTGGTGCCTGGCCAGCAGCAGTGGGATTGTGGTGCACAGAGAGATGCCTAAACCTTAATTTCTGAGGAACACAAACAAGTGGGTGGACCTCAATATGCATATTTTTCTGTGCGCAGTGGAGCAAGTTTCCTTCTACAATGCTGATGCTGCAGAAAACTGAATTTGGGAAGCCCCATTTGGGGTAGGGACAGACCTCTTGTTCCTGTAATGTGCAACATCAATTAACTGAAAACAAATTAAAGATAGCATGGGCCTTGGTGCTGGTTTCCCCCTTCCAGATTAATGAAAATAAGTTGAATTTCTTTGTTCTCCTTTATTAAGCCTTGTTTGGTTTTTTTTTTTTTTCAAATAGCTAAATTGTGAGTAGATTGCTTATATTTAGTGAGATACTTGCAGGGATTTCCCACCAGTCCTGGGCTCCCCAGGTTTGGAAGAGCTGTGTGGACACACCGGAGTGAGGCCAGCAATCACGGTGATGAAGGGTCATGAACATCTGTTATATGAGGGGGGCATGAGAGAGCTGGGGCTACTTCACCTGGTGAAGAAGATGGTCAAGAGGGTCTTGCCCACGTGCATGAATACCTGACAGAAGAATGACAAGGATGGGGACAGGCTCTTCCTAGTGGTGCCCAGTGCCAGAGGCAACAGGCACAGAGTGAATCATAGAATCATAAGGTTGGAAAAAATCTTTGAGATGATCAAGCCCAGCCATACCTGTCTACTACTAAACCACATCCCCAAGCACCTCATCTATGTGCTTTTTAAGCACCCCCAGGGATGGTGACTCCACCACCTCCCTGGGCAGCCTCTGCCAGTGCCTGAGAACCCTTTTGGG
The DNA here is from genome assembly GCF_017976375.1 of Cuculus canorus. NCBI lineage: Eukaryota > Metazoa > Chordata > Aves > Cuculiformes > Cuculidae > Cuculus > Cuculus canorus. The sequence continues at coordinate 56,446,494 of NC_071441.1, forward strand.
TAAGAAATTTCTCCTAATGTCCAGTTTGAACCTGCCCTGGCACAGCTTAAGGGTTTTCCCTTTCATCCTATCACTATTATTTGAGTGGAGACCAACAACCACCTCACCACAACCGCTTTTCAGGGAGCTGTGGACAGCGATGAGTTCTCCCCTCAGCCTTCTCTTCCCAAGGACAAACAACCTCAGTTCCCTCAGCCACTACTCACAACCCTTGTTCTCCAGACCCTTCACCAGCCTCGTTGCTGTTCTCTGGACATGCTCAGTCTCTCGATGTCCTTCTTGGAGTGAGTGGCCCAAAAATGAACCCAGGACTCAAGATGTGGCCTCACCAGTGCTGAGTCCAGGTGCACAATCTTTTCCCTGCTTCTGCTGGCCACACAATTTTTGATGCAAGCTAAGATGCAGTTGGCTTTCTGGACACGTTGTTGACTAATGTTCAGCCAGAGAATCATGGCATGCTCTGTCTAAATGTAGGGAAACATTTGGTTTAATTTGGTTTGGTTTGGTTTAGTTGCAGAGGCTCCATCCTCAAAGGCATTCAAGCCCTTACGGGACATAGACATGAGCAACCAGTTTGAGATACCTTGCCCTCAACAGAGTCTTGGCCTGGGTGGTTTCCAGAGGGTTCTGTCTTCCTCAACAAATTAAGCATGTGAAAAACACCAGGGACTCCAGAGAATACACAAACCCAGTTCAAATGAAAGTGGAACAGGGCTGAGTGTTTTAACAAAAGCTAAACTAAGTATTAGATTGAGTCTGCCTGGCAATGGTGTGTTTGTAACAGCCCTATGACAAGGCAGCTTTATCATAGAATCATAAAATCATAGAATCGCTATGTTGTAAAAGACCTCTAACATTATTGAGTCCAACCATTCCTAGCTGCCACTAAACCATGGGACCAGCACTTTCCTCTCTACAACCTTCTTTCAGGCAGTTGTAGAGAGCAATAAAATCTTCCCTCAGCCTCCTCTTCTCAAGGCAAAACAACTCCAGTTCCCTCAGCTGCTCCTCATAAGACTTGTCCTTCAGTTCCTTCGTGCCCTTTGTGTTGGTAGGTGGATGGAATGAGAGGGTCTCTATCCACATGAGGGATGCTGCAGTGCTAGAGGTGGCTGTGGTCCCAGTAGGCTTCTCACTCATGAGTGCAAGGTCATCCCACAGATCAACATCCAAGATCTGGGCAACTTTTAGACCTGCTCAGCTGCCTACCTAGCTGCACCTTGTACAACTTTAAATTTATGAAGGATCACAATCTTAAGACTGTTGCGCTTAAATTGTGTCATGCAATATGACACAATTTTAGATTCCATCACTGCGTTCCCTGAGAACATTTTCAACTGAAGTTTCCTAAAATTTCATTTTTAAATTTTATCAACTCTGAGCTGGATCCTCGAGCACTTTTGGTTCTCAGTTCATGTCTAGGGTGAACCACAAGCCCTTCTGGAACCGAAGAAAGGCTGACAAATGGTCCAGATGCTGTTGGAAACTGCCTGCAGGGAATATCACCCCTTCCAAAGGTTTGCAGCTAGAAAGATGCACACACAAACCAATGATTTTATTTCTCACTTTGGGGATGGGAACCCTGCTTGGAAAAAAGAGGGACGCCCCTGAAGTTCCCTGCTGTCTGTGCTATCCCTTGGGGTGGTTTTGGTGCCATGCAGGGTGTGAGGTGAGGGGCAGGACAGGTGGAACCAAACCGGTGTGAGGGCAGTGAAGCCACAGTGGGAGCTCAGCTGTAGCTGACGCACAGGTTCACAGCAGCTCCTGCAGACCTGGTACCCAGTGCCCACCCTGCAGCAGCGCCCAGCAGCTGCGATCTCACTGCTCTGACCCTGCACCCCTTTCCCATGTGTAAAAGTGTCCATGTTCCCATTGCTCTGCTTCTGCTGGAGCCACACAGGGATCACACTGCCATGCCGAAGCGTGCACCTTGCTCCCCATCACAGGGATTGGGGGGCTTAGGGCCCCAGCACCTGGGAGCCCCAGCACCTCCCAGGATGTCTTGTGCCTCCTCCGAAGCCTCGGCTGCCACAAGACACAGAACACGGCACATGGCTGGTCCCAGCGATTCCCTTCTGCTTCATTTCTTGGCGCGGTTAGACTCAGGATCATTAAGGGAGGTTTGGGTGCAGGGATAAACACTTCTGTGTTAGGCAGAAGAACCACTGCCTCTGAAGGGTGAAAGGGCTGCCCTGTGGGACAGCAGTTCTGAGGGAATTCCGTCCTGAAACTCCAGCACAAATCCTTACTTCCTAAGGCAGATTCCACCGTTTAACAAAGCCTCTTATTGATGGGCACTAAGGTTTGTAAGCATGTCATCTACCCACAGCCAGTTGCAACGAGGCATTTCAAAATGCTTTTCCTCTTTAAAGTCAGAGGGAAAAGCAAGGATCCCAATTCAGACAAACTGGCAGCACTATTTTCTTGCTCTGATGCAGAGCCGTGCTGCATCAGGTAGACTCTGAAGGAGCCTGGCTCGCAGCCCCAGGAACAGGATGGTGCTCACTCCACTAGCCCTTCTTCAGCCAGTGAAGTCATGGACCGAGCCTGGGCACCAGCCTTGTGCCATATTCTGTGTCTAGCGGCAGCTGAGGCTTCAGAGGAGGCACAAGACATCCTGGGAGGTGCCGGGGCTCGCTGGGGCTCTGAGCCCCCCAGTCCCTGTGATGGGGAGCAAGGTGCACGCCTCGGCATGGCAGCATGATCCCTGTGTGGCTCCAGCAGAAGCAGAGCGATGGGAGCATGGACACTTTTACGCATGGGAAAGGGATACTGTGTCCCTCTGTGATCTGGCACAGACAGTAGTTAAAAAGAGAGTAGCACGAGGGCCAAAAGAATGATGCCACGGCTGTAGCACCTCTACTATGAGTTCAGGCTGAGAGACTTGGGGTTGTTCAGCCTGGAGAAGAGAAGGACCCGTGGAGACCTTAGAGCAGCTTCCAGTATTGAAAGGGGCTCCAGGAAAGTTGGGGAGGGGCTTTTCATCAGGGAGTGCAGAGACAGGATAAGGCTGAAGGATTTTAAGCTGAAAGAGGGGAGATTTAGGTTGGACATAAGGAAGAAATGTTTTCCTGTGAGGGTGGTGAGGCCCTGGCACAGATTACCCCGACCAATGGTGTCTGCCCCATCCCTGGTATATATTGATATATTTATATTGATGATCCACCCATCAATATAAAGCTGCGTTATCACAGGGTTGGTAAACAACAGCTATGACACCAGTTGCGAGGGCACAAACACACTCACGCATGTTCCAATGGGAGCAGGCTTCACAGGGAGCAGCAGAGACGGGTAGCTGAGCTCCCGTACTCACACCACCATCAGACAGTATCTCTTCCCAGTATCTCTTACCAGTCCAGGGAGAGCAGGACATCTTGAGACTGTGGATCTCCAGGTACTTTTCTGCTGCTGAGCTCTTCAGAAGCAGCCCTGCATTCAGAACAAGCAAGGGGGAAGGTGTTGCCTACTGCCCACTACTGCTGCAGGTCCCTGGCCTCAGCCCACCCCAGCTCCAAGCCTCTGCCATGCGCTGGCCCCTGTCCCGCTAGTTCTGAGCCCTTGAAGGAGCCAAGCACCATTCTGGCTCTGGAAAATGTGGGTCAGGGGTATGGATTGCTTATCCACCAAGCGTCTCATCCATCAAATCCATCTCTCTCCAGTTTAGAAGCAAAGATGTCAAGCAGGTCAGTGATGAATGCTTTGCCCAAGTCCAGGTAAATGATGCCAGTTACTCTTCTCTTACCCATCAATGCTGTAGAACCACCTTAAAGGCCACCACGTTCATTAGGTGCATTTTGCCCTGAAGCTCAGGGCATGGAAACACTGATGTATCCTGAAGCTCAGGGCTTCTCATGTCAAGAAGCTCAACATGGGCTGGAAAGGTGCGTTTGCAGCCCAGAAGGCCAAACGCATTCTGGGCTACGTGAGAAGAAGGGTGTCCAGCAAAGTGAAGGAGAGAATTGTTTCCCTATACTCTCGGCTTGTGAGAAACCCTGATGGAGCCCTGCATCTAGCCCTGGAGTCCTCAGCACAGGAAGGACATGGATCTGATAGAGTGAGTCCAGAGAAGGCCACAGAGATCATCCAAGGACTGGAGAACCTCCCATCCGAGGTGAGGCTGAGAGAGTTGGTGGTGTTCAGCCTGGAGAACAGAAGACTCTGGGGAGATCTTAGTAGAGCAGCTTTGAGTACTGAAAGAGGGCTTTTAAGAATGAATGGGGACAAGCTTTCTAGCAAGGCCTGTTGCAATAGGGTAAGGGGTGATGGTTTTAAACTAAGAGAGAGGAGATTTAGATTAGATTAGATATAAGGAAGGAGTTTTTTCCAGTGAGGGAGGTGAGGCTCTGGCCCGGGTTGCCCAGAGAGGCTGCAGATGCTCCATTCCTGGAAACGTTTAAGGCCAGGTTGGATGGGTCTCTGAGCAGGGGGTTGAAAATGTAAAGGTCCCTTCCAACCCAAACCATTCTGTGATTCTCTGGATCTAATAAGCTATGAAAAATATTCCCAGTGTAACAATCAAATCGTCTAATGCACATCAGTAAATAATCATGAGAGTGGCTAGAGAAAGTTTTTTATTCTGTAGCAAAAATTTACATGTTCAGTCTAAAACCATGTACATTTAGCCAGAGTATATTAAAAGAAATCATACAGGAGTTTCAGCACATGCCTAATAAAATAGCTTTTCTTCCTTCTAACTGTTTTTTCTTTTTATCAAATCAAATACACCAACACCTAAAGGACAGTAGCAGAGGTTTTTTAACTATCATGTTGGAAACATTTTTAGTGCAGAAAGCTGTCTTTTTCAGTCTCTATAAAGCTTAGTGATAGTTTGTGACAAGCAAGAATTATATGGTGCAATCTGTCATTCAAATATTGTCTCCTAGAAGTGGATTTTGAGAGTTAAATCTAAAGAAGGACTCAAGAGTCAAAATGTCACTTACACCTGAGTCTGAAACTGTGACCCCAAACACTCCAAGAGACTCCCGCAATTTACCACCAGCTTCCTTCTTTGACCTCAACTCTGCCGATGCCCTGGGAGCTTGGCAGATGCTAGTGAAAAGTTACAGATAATTATAATTGTTACACAAAACTAACCTCAGAATTTTGAGTCTATGGCAAACAGCTGAGTCACAAGCTCTTTTGTGTGTATGTGTGTGTGTCCAGAAGTAGGGGAGGAAAAACCCTCTTAACCTCTGCAAAATGTCACCAGAAAAAAAATTCCCTATGACAGCAGCACGGAATTTGAAATGAACAATTCAACTATAAAGCTGCATTGAAATAAAAACCCAATTCTTAAAGAAAAAAAAAAAGTTTTAGCTCCAACCATCTTCTTTAACTCAAGGCTGGGTTCATTTTGTGGTTAATTAACGTTGCTACATCCATGTAAGCTTGTGGCACAACAAGTGAATCACTTGGGTCAAGAAAACTCTCACCAGTGTCTGCAAGGGTCATCCCCGTCACAATATTCACAATTTATCTGTTGTGTCTGGGAAAAAATCCACTCAGACAGAAAAACAACATGAGGTTTGTCACACATGGTGTAGCTGAGGAGCACACGGTGACAACTCAGTTTAAACCAAGCACTGGGGAGGGCTGAGCCCAAAGTCCCATCACAGAAGTCAAGGTTCCTTGTAGGACAGGCATCCCCATGAGGGTTACTTCCCTCCCTGGCCACTACATCTAATGAGTGTGCTGTCAGCTACCAGAAGGGACTAGGATGACAAGATCCACTTTTCCCAAAAAGCCACCAGTGCCAGGGAGATCCCTTCCACAAAACCTACAAAAGGCTGTTGACTCCCTTTCCTCCACTCCCAGTTCCTACCAGTACCACACAGGTATCCTTGGAATGAACTTATTTCTCCCTGATCTTTTTCCTCACAGTGAAAACATTACATGACCACGCTAAAAGTAGTGTTCTACAGACTGTTAAAACAGACTTTCTTCTCCTGTTTACCAGGAGAAAAAATTACTTCATTTTTCAGATTTTTGGGAGGCACCAAAGAATATAGGGATGCATCAGCATTCCCCTGGAATTAAAACATCTATTCATATGACTGTAAGAGTCTCCATAAAAGGAACTACAGATTGATCTGGAAGTAGAAAATTAATAGCAACTGAAATGCTGAATAAATCTACCTTTTATTTTTCAAACAAGCAGATGCTGCAGTAAATTTCTGCATTCTGAGCTATTTAAAGAATTCAGGAGCCGGCTTCTCATCTTCCCTGCACTGCCACTGTGCTCCTGTCATACACAGATCTGCAAAAAAATACCTGTTTTCAATAAATGCTGGTTTAGCAGCCACGAAGAACCACAAAACCCCAATAAATTACTAGTACAGAAATTAGAAGGAGGACCAGGTGTCACTCATGACACTGTCCTGTACTATGTTTAATCCCCATGAGTGTGAAATCCTTGTGCTTGAAGGAAATCTTCACAATTCATTTCTCAATGCTTCAAGAGAGAAAGTCACGTGGTTTGAAATCAAGGTAAGGAGCACATCAGTAAGTGCACAGTAACATGGCATACAGCGTTCCAGGGAAAGTCAGTAGCTGGGTTTGCTCTTGACATGTTTTTTATCCTCCATGTGGTTCCCAGTCTGAGATTTCCTTGTCGCAATACACTGCGCGCGTGTTCTGTCTTCTTACATGATGGCGCAATGGCATTTCTGGGAGTGGATGTAGTTCCTGTAGTCAGCGAGCTGCTTCAGGTACAGGTTGGAAGGCCATCGGTGCATCTCTACAAAGTTGCGCTCCTCCACTAAAGAAAGGGGTAAAGGAATTACAGGCAATATCCAGTCATACAACATGACAATCACAGAATCATTAGCTTGGAAAAGACCTTTGAGATCATCGACTGTACCTATCCACTATTAAATCATATCCTTAAGCACTCCATCTACCCATCTGTTAAACACCTCCAGGGATGGGGACTCCACCACAGCCTCTGCCAGTGCCTGAGAACCCTCTTAGTAAAGACATTTTTCCTGATGTCCAGTCTGAACCTGCCCTGGTGCAGCTTGAGGCCATTACCTCTCATCCTATCACCTGTCACTTGGGTGAAGAGACTAAGATCCACCTCACCACAACCTCCTTTCAGGAAGTTGTAGAGAGCGATGAGGTCTCCCCTCAGTCTCCTTTTCTCCAGGCTAAACAACCCCAGGTCCCTCAGATGCTCCTCATAAGACATGTTCTCCAGCCCCTTCAACAGCTTCATAGGCTGCATAAAATCTTTAAAACTTGTGAAAAAGCACTAAGGACAAAAATACAACTGAAGAAGTAAAGATTACTGCAGTCTGTGCTGCCTAACTCTTACCATAGTACAGACACAGGAGTTACCACACAATGTTCCCTTGGTAATGAGTTGGCAATAAATGACTCAACAAAATACAATACCCATTAAAGGGAGTTGCAAGGTTGGCCAAAGAATGAGTGTTTATCCTTAGAAAGCAAGCAGACACAGCTGCCAGGGTTCTTCTATGTTGCAACACTGTGAAGGAGGGTGTTTTAGTTGCTGTGCCAACTGTTTGTCTCAAAACCATTGCACAAAGCAAGGTAAGGAGAGGAATTTAGAATTCAGCAAGACTTTTATCTTTGATTGCATTTGTCTTTTGTCACTAACAAAATCCTGCAGCTGAGCTTTTAGCTATATTATTCAGATTAATCCCTTTGGCTTTGCAGAAATACATGTCCATCCTGCAGCCCCACATTTTCCAGAGCCAGAATGGTGCTCAGCCCCTTCAGGGGCTCAGATCAAGCAGGACAGGGGCCAGAGCATGGCAGAGACTTGGAGCTGGGGTGGGCTGTGGCCAGGGACCTGCAGGAACAGTGGGCAGCAGGCAGTGCCTTCCTGCTCGCCTTGTGCTGAATGCAGGGCTGCTCCTGAAAGAGCTCAGCAGCTGAAAAGTACCTGGAGATCCACAGTCTCAAGATGCACTGCTCTCCCTGAAGCCAGAGGTGATACTGTCTAATGGTGTTCTGAGTAAGGGAGCTCAGCTACGCGTCTCTGCCTCTCCCTCTGTAGCCTGCTCCCATCGGAACATGCCTGAGATTTTTTGTGCCCTGGCAAGCCAGGACCGAATAGCTTCACCCCATCAACCTATATTTACTTATGTGCTTTCATGTCGCATGCCTCAGCGCAAGTTTGATGCAGTAGAGTGTTGACCGCTCAGTGATTCATGCTAGAGGGTCTCAAGAGGAAAGAGAAAAGCAAACGACAGGCTGCCAGCCGCATGGAAAACAAATCTCCAAGGACGCTAGTCCACAGGCATGGTAACCTTTTCCTTCGAGTCAACCTATGAGAGCTTTGCAAAATAGCCAGCCTGGTATCACCCACTAGCAGAGTTCAGAATTCGCATCCAACATGCGACAGCTTTAGTACTGCCCTCCATCCCTGGGTGCTGCACGAGTGGTCGAAGCATGAAGGCAACTCCAGGTGATGGCAGAGCAGACAACAATCTGAAAGGAGGATGTAGAGAGGTGGGTGTTGGTCGCTTCTCTGAAGTGATAAGTGACAGAAGGAGAGGGAATGGGCTCAAGTTGCACCAGGGCAGGTTCAGATTGGACATTACTTGGAAAATCTTCTTCACAGAAAGGGTTCTCAAGGACTGGCAGAGGCTGCCCAGGGAGGTGATTTAGTCTCCACCCCTGGAGGTGTTTAAAAGATGGGGAGATGAAGTGCTTAGGGATATGATTTAGTAGTGGACAGGTTAAACCTGATGATGTCAAAGGTCTTTTCCAGCCTAGGGACTCTATGATTCTGTGATTCTATGAGTTGTGATACTGCACAGCTAATTACTGCGTTACTCGGGTGCTGTCAGAGCGCACACTGACAAGTACCCATAAGTGATGCTTACCAGAAGCATCACTTACTAGAAGCATCACTGTATAAGTTTCATGAGAGGCTCATATGCAGCCTGATATCCATCAGGATAACTACAACATGGGGACAGAAGTGCTATTAATATTACCTTCCACATCAGGAAAAAACATTTTATAAGCAATATTGATACATTAATATCCCACTGGGAACTGGAAAATGAGCAGGTAGACATACTCAGATTAAACTCTGCACTGACACTAAGCACTCTGGTCTGTGCTCTCCTGCCTCACCAAGGGGAAGCCAGAGGCGGTTCCCACCTTCACAAAATGGAGAGGACAACTTGCTCCCACATTTTCAGGAGAACCTGAGGGGGGCTGAGACAGAAGGTCTGTAGGGAGGAAGACACCACGAAGTGCTTTCAAACTCACCCTGCCACCTGAATCAGCAGGAGGGGAAGCAAAACAAGTCCATCATGGACTGAACACACTGGTGGGTGACAGCCACCAGCACAGGTCCCTGCTCTCTCATGGTTAATCCAGAACAGGCTATACAAAATGGACATTTCAGAAGATAAATACATGGGAAGCTGGGAGACAAATTCTAAGTCCAAACAAAGCAGGAAGGACATGTCTCTCCTTCCTTTGCTCATGACAATTACAAATTCATCCATCATCAAACACACATACACAAGCCTTGCAAATAAGGAAAAAGGAACTTTAATTTACTTTGGACCAAAGAAAGTTTTGGTTCACTGACAAGAAAAAACCCTTTCTGGAATACACCAGCCCCATATCAAGAGTTTGAATATGAACTATGGGTCAAAGACACGCATCCATCAACACCATCTTCATCAGAGTGATGAAAGACCCTGTAGGCAATGAACAAAACTTTATCTAGAGTTACGTATGAGGAAATACTGTTTGGGAAAATAAAAACTAGTTTCATAGAAGAACCTAGGTCTATTTACCTAAGTGAACATGAGGTATTTGATTTCATAAGATCTGCTGGAAAGTACTGTAAGAATCCTGTTTTCTTCCAAAATAAATCCCCAGCCCCTATAGAGCAGGTGTTGGAAGTGGCTCACTAGCTTGAGTCAAAAATACAAACTAAACAAACTAATATACATAAGGACATGGAGGAGTTGACATACGATGACCAAACTGCCCTAGTTGATTCAGTTATGGGTGGGAACCTGTCCATCAGCACAGGAACCAGAAGACAAGGGGACGTGGTTGCTGGCTATGCCAGCTCATGCAGCTCAAACAGACTCTTGACTGGACTAGTCTGCAAAGCCTAAAGAATTCTTAGTCATCTTCTCAAAGCAGTAGAAGTGTCCAGTACCTCACTTCTGATCTAAACAACACTGAAAAATATTTCCTGTTTTAAAGGTAATTGATAAGTTACCTGAAAGATCTTGAAACTCAGGCTTTTGGCTGAAGATGAGGTAGTTAGTGGCAATAAAATGAAGCAGCCAAGTTGAAAGACAATCAGAATTGTGAAACTGTGAGAAGAAAGGAAAAACAAACAATGCTTAATGCTATTGCACCTAAAACTCAACCACACCTTGCACGTCAAAATATTTCACGTTTCCACTGTCAGCACAGCAGCTTACTGAATAACATTTTAAATGTAGGCGATAATGAAAGAAAAATCATTGATGAGAATACATAAATTATAGATAGAGACTCAAAAATGAACAAAAAAGCTTCCTTTCCCAGCAGCATGACCGAACCCCCAGCGTGCAATTTCATCATCTATACTGGAAATTTTTATCTTCTGCACAGTAGTGGAGATTCAGGAACAGGAAAGTAAGGAGAGTGCTGTGCTGGGTTTGTTGTCTCCTCTTTCTGCACAAAACCTTGTTCATGTAAGATAAGAACCCCCCTGAGAGTTGTAAACCATTTAGTTTTTATTTTCCTTTTTTGTTTTCCAAATCTGCCTTTACTGTCTTACTTTCTCTCTTATTTTTCAGCCTCTAATCTTTTATTTTCATGCATTTTACTTATTTCACTCTATATCCCATCAGTTTAGATCTCCTTGGCTGCTTGCATAGAACACAACCTTCTTTTTGATTACAAGAGGAAGTGGTGCATCTTCACTTGCCTAAACCAAAATTTTTCTCGTAGAAAATTTTTTTGGTAGAAGCTGCGATTAAGCTGAATTATTGCAATGTGTCCATGATGGGGGAAATTGCACAGATTACAGTATGACTGCATGTCATGCAACAAAAGCCTGAAGGCCTTATTTTAGCCAGTCTTGCACAATGCTTGTCCTTGGGAATGAAAATGGTTAAGATCTTAAAGATCTTAACAATTAAACAACCACCACTAATTAGAGCCAACCTACATGGTCTTGTTCGGTGTATACAACACATACCTTAGCTTTTTTGAGCAAGCTAACAATACTAAGGCTTGTGGATGCCAGTTCCCTGCTAGGCATGCTCTGAAGCTGCGTGATAATGTAAAGCTCACAAATGTGCTGGAGTCTGACTACTTGGTACATCTCTGCGCAGATCAAGAGAGACATAGCTTGGAGGATACTGGCTGAAAGACAAGAAAATATAAGTAATGTGTATTTCACCTTTTCAACAAGATGATCAAAGCACTTTCAAAAAATCATCTTTTAAGCACCTAACAACAAACACAAAAACCAAACACTGCTGATCACTTTATGTCCCATCCCTAGAGGTGTTCGAGACCAGGCTGGATGGGACCTTGGGCAGCATGATCTAGTGGGACATGTCCCTGCCCATGGTATTGGGGTTGGAACTAGATGATCTTTAAGGCCCCTTCCAACTCAAACTATTCTATGATTCTATGATTTTATTTTTCATTATTATAAGTTTGCTGTATCACTGTCTTCATCGAGATAAACTACCTAACAAAGAGAAAGTGTAGCTAGTACTCTTTAGAAGGAAAGTGTAATAAATTGTTGTCAATATCATAGAATTGTTTGGTTGCAAAAGACCTTCGAGATCATCAAGTACCGTCATACCTGTCCACTACTGCACCATCCGTGAACACCTCATCTGCCCATCTGTTAAACCGCTCCAGGAATGGGGACTCCACCACCTCCCCAAGCAGCCTCCTTCAATACTTCACCACTCTTTAGGTAAAGGAATTTTACCTTATCCAGTCTAAACCTCCCTGGTGCAACTGAGGCCATTCCCTGTTGTCCTATCATCTGTCACTTGGGAGATCAACAGACACCTTGCTACAACCTCCTTTCAGGGAGTTTTAGGGAAGTCTTTCCCCAGCCTGCTTTTCTCCAGACTAAACAACCCAGGTCCCTCAGCTGCTCCTCATAAGACTCATTCTCCAGCCCCTTCCCCAGCTCCATTCCCTTCGCTGGACACACTCCAGCCCCTCAATGTCCTTCTTGGAGTGAGGGGCCCAAAACTGAACACAGGATTTGAGGTGCAGCCTCACCACAATCCCTTCCCTGCTCCTGCTGGCCACGCTGTTTCTGATCCAAGCCAAGATGCCACTGGCTTTCTTGGCCACCTGGGCTACTGCTGGCTCATCTTCAGCCGCTGTCGAACAACACCCCCAGGTCCTTCTCCTCCAGGGAGCTTTCTATCATGTATCATGAAGATGCTGAGTCATGTCATGCTGGCCTATTTAAAGTATGTGATGATTAATAAGAGGATTTAACTTTCTAATTCCTCTTTCAAAAAAGAACCTCTACGATACGTGTCCAAGAAAATATAATAAAAAGGCCAGAAAGAAAATGGAGCAACTGTATCTTTTAGAAAATACGGTGTACTGGTTGCATAATTAAATAGATGGATCAGGAAACGTTAGACAGACTGAAAAGAACAGCATATGGAAATTTGAAGAATAAGGTAGAGTTATTTGAAAAGAAAATAGAAGCAAGAATACATATAGAATCATTCATTCATTATATAAAATGAAAATTACCTGTATTAAAATCATATTTCTTCTTAAGTATATAGATTTTCTCATTAAGAAAGACAAAGTTTAAGACAAAAATACTCTAGCTGAATTTTTCTTGCCAAACAGTCCAGCAGAAAAACCTTTTTTTTGATTTTACATACAAATCAGATATCCATGTATATCAATAATTTATTCTTGCAACGTAACCTTGTTTATGTAAAGCTTAACAAAATATATGCTAAACAATACTAATATTTTCAGAATTAAGATTAGAAGATAGTTGTTATTGCGATGTAGAGAGAAAATGCCAAACATTGTAATGGACCAGAAATGAAATTTCACAGTTAATACTGAGTCTTGCTATATAAGTACAAAACAAATGCAACATTTTATTAATAATATCTTTTTCTGCCTGCAGTTTATTTCACTTGAATAAGACAGATAATTTTTTATTATTGCACAACATGAACAAGTTCTCTCTTGAGATGTTGAACATTAAAACACTGGCATTTTAAAATTAAATAAATGATGCTACGTTACTGTCTACCAATGTCCCACTGTGGAAAAATGTACTTTAAAATCATACTTTAAAATTCTCTTACCTGGGCAGCAGGAGTCAGTGTAAAGGTACTCTAGAAAGGCGAGGAAGGTGTCTTTGGAAACCCCATACACTGGAACCAGAATACTATTTGCTTCTAAGTAGTTACCATTAAACATAGCTGCCATTACTTCACAGCGAGCTACCAGAACAGCTCTGTGGGCTGGTACAGTGGCACCTGCAGGGTGCAAGATAAAAATCTGTGATGAGGTTATATACCACAAAGATGTTGATTTTTAAAGCTTGCATTTTCTTAGAAGGCCTTCACTTCACTGAACGTGATTAAAGAGAAGTGATTAAATTAACAATACCCAATACACAACTAACAATACATTCACTTTGTACCAGTCAAGATGCTGCATCTGCCCAGTTCCCACCAGTAAACAAAACGCAATCATAGAATCATAGACTGGTTTGAGTTGGAAAGGACCTCAAAGCCCAATCAGTTCCACCCCTTGCCATGGGCAGGGACGCCTCCCACTGGATCAGGGGCTCAAAGCCCCATCCATCCTGGCCTTGAACACCTCCAGGGATGGGGCAGTCACCACTGCTCTGGGCAACCCAGACGAGGGCCTCACCACCTTCATCATAAAAAATTTCTTCCCAATGTTTCATCTAAATCTTCCCCCTTCCAATTTAAAGTTATTCCCCCACGTCCTATCACTCCATGCTCTTAGAAAAAGCCCCTCCCTGGCTCTCCTGGAGCCCCTTTCAGTACTGGAAGCTGCTCTAAGCTCTTCTTAGAGCCTGGCCTCATAGCAGAGGTGCTCCAGCCCTTGCACCATTTCCGTGGCCTCCTCTGGACCTGCTCCAACAGTTCCACGTCCTTCTTATGTTGAGAACTCCAGAACTGGACACAAGACTCCATGTGGGGTCTCAGGAGAGCAGAGCAGAGGGGCAGAATCCCCTCCCTCACCCTGCTGCACATGCTTACAAAAACCACATTTATTATGATAAACTATTCCAAATACCAGGTGCTCCAAATCAGCAAACTTTAATCAGACAGAAACCAGTTTTCACCAGAATTTCACAAAATTATGACACCACTGTAGTTACACCAGTTTACACTAACTGAATTTCTGGCCCATGGCATGAATACGCAGTGCTGTGATTTATTATGCAAATAAGCAACCCATGTTCATCAGTAATCACACTGGTGATGAATGTGTGCTCTAAGTCAATTTTCACATAAACATACAAACCAGAGAAAAGCAATTAATCCCAGGTGAAATTCCACTAAACCCAATAAGGGTGAATTTAACCAGATTAGGTATTTTGCCTACATATCTTATAAATACTTGTATAGAAGTTACTGTCTTAATTTCCTCCTTAATCACAACCCTGACACCTGCATAAATTCCTTGAAGACATATGGTGATTTTTTTTTTATGCTGTTTCTGCTGGGGAGATACTTTTTATAAAGGCTTGTAGTGATAGGATTAAGGGCAATGGGTATAAACTGAAGACAGGCAGATTTAGACTAGACATAAGGAGGAATTTCTTGACGGTGAGGGTGGTGAAGCCCTGGTCCAGGTTGCTTGAAGAAGCGGTGGCTGCCCCATTCCTGGAGGTGTTGAAGGCCAAGTTGGTTGGGGCTTCGAGCCCCAGATACAGTGGGAGGTGTCCCTGCCCATGGGAGGGAGTGGAACTGGATGGGCCTTGAGTTTCCTTCCTACACAAACTATTCTATGATTCTACTTCTGTAAGCTACAAAGCTCAAAGGAACTCCCAGTATTCAAGGAATTAGTTGAAGACTTACAAATGTATTTGCCTGATCAAGACTAAAGCCTTTGGCATCTCTTAGTAATTATTTAATTTTAACACTATTACTGTGGCTGATGAATTAGGGAAAAAGGCTTGGAAGATTTATCAAGGATTAGGAAAACCAGTTTACATTTTAGTAGTGGATAAGCACATTTTTTTAAATACTTGTCAATCCTTTTGGTAGTTAATTTTTTCTGTGAAATATAAATTTGTGGTAGGGTTCATTAGCTTCCCACAAAGTGTCTTTCAGAGTAGGACACTGAGATTAATTGTCCATGTCATTAAACTCAGTATCAGTATTTTGTTCTCATTTTCAAAGACGTTTTTGGTTTTTTTCTGCATATTAAACAGAACTTCTAGAATGAACCTGCTCATCCTTGTGTGCTTTATGCTTGATGGATTAATGCTTCATATTTGGCTCTGAGATTTAAAGCTGAATATAACTGAACAATTGTGTAACCCTAAAAGACCATTTCTGCACAAAGGGTGGGCATGGACAAATTGAGAAAATCGTTAGAATTTAAAAACTTTCTCGTCCTCAGAAAACCACACTACAGTTTTTCCCCTCTGTGTCTTCATTTTTAGGTGTGAACATGTTCAATTTCCAGAAGAAACCCTCGATGGCACTGCAGCGCATTGCTGCACCCAGACGTATTCTTTGCAGACAAAAAGGGAATGAAATCTGGTTTCACGGCCGTGGGTCCCGCCTGTGCCTTTGCCCAGATCGCTTAGAGCAGAACTGTGTAACACCAACAACAGCCTTTGTGCCTTAACAATCTGTTACAGACAAGTCAGCATGGAAAGCCAGCCTTTGCTTCCTCATACTCTTTTATCCTGGCCACAAAGAGGACTAGATGATTAGCATTCTCTCAACAGGCTTTGGTTTTTTTAATAAAATAAGTTTCTTATCACCCTTGTAGCATCAAGCAACTTAAGCACCTGTAAGCCTGGAGGTTGCTTTTGTAAGGAGTCACCTGTCACACAGAAATGGCAGAAACCTGTGTCAAAATGTGAAGATCAGTATGGGAACATCACAGGGAGAGGACACTGGAAGGGCAGTAAAACATAGCAGGTGTTGATTGCACATGGATTAGCAGGTCATCAAAACTACAGCATATCTCCGTGCCTTACTAGGTATGCCCACAGGGAAGAAGGGTAGTGAATAAAGTATGAGGAGGCACAGGTGTAGGACACGAGTCCCTCTGGCTTCCGGAGGGTAGAGAAAGGCACATCCACAGCCAGCATCAGAGGAAAAGTGGTCAGGAGCCAATAACCAGCATCTCTGGTCTTTTCACTCAGGGCAGCACATGTAACCATGCTTGTCCAAGATTTGATGCTGGGCAGAGCCCTTGATCACATCCTGGTGCTTGTGCAGGTGTGAATGAATGCAAAACAAATCAGTTTTAAAATAAAATCATGGTCCCCTCTGATCCATCCCTGGCTTAGCCTTGCTAAGTGAGTGTGAGCCAGAGAGGTACAAAGTCTGCCACAACAGGCAGAGGGCACCGGTACAAGCTCAGCTCTGTCCAGGGAAGCATGACAACACTAGTGAAGGGGCTGGAGAACAAGTCTTATGTGGCGTGGCTGAGCGACCTGAGGTTGTTTAGCCTGGAGAAAAGGAGGCTGAGGGGAGACCTTATCACTGTCTACAACTACCTGAAAGAAGGTTGTGGTGAGGTGGGTGTTGGTCTCTTCTCCAAAGTGACTGGTGACAGGACAAGAGGGAATGGACTCAAGCTGCGTCAGGGGAAGCTTAGATTGCACATCAAGTACAATTTCTTCACAGGAAGGGTTCTCAAGCCCAGGAAGATGCTGCCCAGGAAGTGGGTTGATTCCCCTTCCCTGGAGATGTTTAAAAGGAGGGGAGATGAAGTGCTTAGGCATATGATTTAGCGGCGGACAGGTATGGTTGGAACTGATGATCTCAAAGGTCTTTTCCAACCTAATGATTCTATGATTCTATAAACCCTGTTGAGAGTGGACACTGCTGTAAAGCATCCACAGGAACAAGCTCTACTTCAAGTCAAAAAAATTGTTTCCACAATGATAACTAAGTCTATAAATTTTCTTAGTTTTGATGCAACAGAAAATAAGGTCACCTACATTTCCCAGACTCCTGCAGTGAGGAAAAAAGCTGGAGGTGCAGCAGTGCCCACATTCAAGGGAGCAGAGGTGCCATACCTTGTATTTTAAAGATGACATCAGCCAAGATGGGTGTGTTGAAGAACAGCCTGAGAGAAGTGTTATACAACCGTTTTATCTGGTGGGACCTGCAGTCCTTTGTGCTGTTTAGCTGCAACACAAATTATTAATAAGACATTGCCATCCTTAGTTGCTCACAGAATAAAAGATTGCAAGACATCATTTATAAAGGGAAACTGAACTCCAGTTTCTTGTTTTCTGCTTCATGTTCTCCTGCTAATGCTTCTCATCCATGCCTCATGCACAGGCAATACTCCGCAATCATCTTTACCATTTATTTTCCTGCTTCCCGCAGTTCAGCAGTTAAAAAGCATCTCCGTATCTTAGCTCTTGCCTTGGTACTCTCTGACCAGCGACAAACCTCCACCATCCAGCACCTCTGGACGGGCTTGACTGCATCGCGACTCTTCTGGACTCCAAACACTTTCCTACATGGCTCTGTTTAGACCCATGGCTGCAGAAACACCAGGTTTGAAGGCTTTGAGGAGAGCACTGATGGGGGACACAACCATCTTCTGGAGGGATGCCACATAGAGACATAAGGCAGCCAAAATTTGTGTGTTTCTTGATATTGCCCTGGTATCAGCTCCACAAAGGCAGAGGGAGATCACAGGCTAAGCACAGACCTCTCCTACAGTAATCTGGGCACACTGGGTTCAAGACCGTCCAAATCCTATAGTTCTACTCAGCTTCTCAGTTTTGCTTTTCTTACTTTAAAAATGGAATATAAAGCACCAAAAGGAGCAATAAGAAAATCATACTGCTAGTCTGTGGCAAGTGAAATTCAGATGAGGTCAAATTTCTGGTTAAAATTTTAGCAGATTCATAGTATTATTTTTTATAAAGAAAATCACAATTCATTTCTAGTACTCATGCCTTCAGAGTTTTGAATGTGAAATAAGTCTCCCAAAGGCACAAAAAAGCATCAGAAGAAACAAAATCTCAGGGTTATTATCTTAAAAGTATACAGCAGTTTCAAAACCAAACCCTACGAATGTTTTAGCTGTGGACACCTAGGACTGAGAAGCCGAGCAATCAGAAGCTTAAAACTGCTAAGAACCTTTTTGATCTTCATATTATGTTATTTCAAGACAAACTGAGTTGATATTCCATTTAAATTGACAGAAACACTTTATGAAAGTCCTATAGCATCAGGGGAGGTATGAGCTCTACCACCAAAGGGTTGTTGAAGAAAATTCTATCTTCTAACTTTTTATTGACATAGTAATGTGACATACATCACATTTTACTATTAAGTCATCTGCTGAATTAAATATATTCAGCTACAGAGAATCTTTCACATCACAACATCTTGTAAGAGAAACCAGCTCTCCTCATCTAGTGTAGAAACATAACGTTTGGCATATATTCAGGAAAGCAAAGCTCTCCAAGGCAGCCTCTATTACATGAGAATTAGGAACACATAATCATGTTGTTAGACAATGCACAAAGCTGTGAATATGAGTAATCCTTTTAGGGTATCTACTTGTGTGCTTTTTACAGATTACATTAATTCTGTGTGTTAGACCAGCATCTCTGTGTTTCTATTTCGTGCACACCTACAACCAACCAGATAAAGTAATAAAAGCTGTGCAAGCTAAAGAGAGTTTAAAACAAAGACTTACATGCAAAGGCCTACAAAACAATTTCCCAAGAACTCAAGCACTAACAGTTACCCCGAGAGAGCTAGATGTACCTTCCCTGGAGTTTTCAGGATACATTTAACTTTCTCCAGCACATGTTCGGTTTTTTCTGGATCCTTCAACTTCTTTTTAATATCCTCTTCCAGTCGTTCCCACTGGAAAGCACCTATCACAAGAGCAGGTAAAGTTGGATTACAAATCAACAAAGCACAGAGCTTTGCAGAGAGAGAAAAGATAATAACAATGCCAAACAAATCCTGCAGAAAGTGCATGTTTTTTGTGCATAAATCAGCCAGATCTCTGTGCTTAGGAAGGGCAAGGTGCAATTCTTGTATAATAAAACTCTGAGTACATCAAGAAGAATGCAAACAAGTACAGAGCAATCAGTGCATCTTTCCTTTCTTTCAAAATCAGTTTCTGCATTCCTCCCAATTCAATCACAGATATGCATTCAGCAAAAAATCCTGACCATTTCAATATCATATTAGTATCATAGTATCATAGTATAGTTACGGTTGGAAGGGACATTAAAGATCATCTAGTTCCAACACCCCTGCCATGGGCAGGGACATGTCCCACTAGATCGGGCTGCCCAAGGTCCCATCCAAGCTGAACATCTCCAGGGATGGGGCAGCCACAATCTCCCTTGGCAACCTGTTCCAGTGTCTCACCATTCTCATGGTGAAAAAATCCTTCCTAATATCCAGTATAAATCTGCCCCTCTCCGGTTTGTATCGATTCCCCCTGGTCTTATCCCCACAAGCCTTTATGAATAGCCCCTCTCCAGCTTTCCTGTAGGCCCCCTTCAGGTACTCAAAGGTCGCTATAAGATCTCCTTGGAGCCTTCTCCAGATTGAACAACTCCAACTCTCTCAGCCTGCCCTCGTATGGGAGGTGCTCCAGCCCTCTGATCATCCTTGTAGCCTCCTCTGGACCTGTTCCAACTGCTCCATCTCCTTCTTACGTTCAGAATTCCTGAACTGGACACAATATTCCAGACAAGGTCTCACAAGAGAGGAGCAGAGGGGCAGAACCACCTCCCTTGACCTACTGGCCATGCTTCTTTTGATGCAGTCTAGGACATGGTTGGCCTTCTGGGCTGCAAGCGCACATTGCTGGCTCATGTCAAGCTTCTCATCAACCAGCACCCCCAACTCCTTCTCTGCAGAGCTGCTCTCAAGCACGTCATCCCCCACCGTGTACTGAAAATATGTATGGGAGTTCTTTAACTTCTGCTTGCACTACTTTGCAGGTGCCTGAACCAGAAAAGCTTCCTGCACAGTTATGTTCTGGATAAAGGTATCTAAAAACAGCAAAGCTTGCAGTGAAATTTATTTCTTTTATTGTTTTCAGAGTCAAATACATGATATTCTCTTAGGTCTCTTCTCTTAGGGATCTTAAAGATCATCCAGTTCCAAACCTCCTGCCATGGGCAGGGACAAGTCTCACTACTACATCAGACTGTCCAAGACCCCATCCAAGCTGGCCTTGGACACCTCCATTCCAAGGTCCATCCCAACCCAAACAATTCTCTTAAAACCTTTCTTGGAACAATTGAAAGTGCTACCTGGCATTCAACACAGTTCATCCTTAAACCTTGCTGGAGTAAGACTCAAAGACACCATAGGCCTTTTTGCTGTCAACTCTGATCCCTCAGGGCCATGCTACTAGGAAGGGTCAGAGAGAAATGAATCTTGAGGTAAAGTACCAGGCAGAAAAGCCCCAAAGCCTCAAGCAGCGAACAGCATCATTGACTCTGTCAGGTCCTATGTGTTCCACATGGATGTCAGGTGTTAACGACCTCATGGGCATCACATCACAGTCCTGAAAGGCTGAAAGCAACAGCACCACCTCATGACCTGATCTATTATCAGTCCATACCTCAAGGGCGTCAGAAAGACATCACCTCTCAAAGGCACTGAATAGACCTTTGGCAATGCCCTTTGGGTGGATAGCTGTGACTGAGAGCAGGGTCTCAGCTACTACTTTGAAACTTTCTCCACTTCCTTGACATAAGCAACAGTAAAAGTAATACAGGGAAGGCAACAGACAGGTTTATCTTTCACCTGCTGAAATTCCACGTTTAATCCCCTATTCATGTCACCAATAAATAAAAAAAACCCAAACCATTCACACTAAAAACTTCTGCATCTGTTCTTTATTGCTGGCACTGCTTTGGAAAGAAGCAAGGGATGTTTTCAAGGTTAACTTCTAACTGAAAGCTGAAAGAGTCTCCCTTGCATCTTCAGGAGTCAGTATTTCTACCTCAGCTAATGCCAAAATCCGCTTCAGGTGTCAGACAGGTATCAGTCTACATGGATTGACTAAGCTTCTTTATGGATGCAGCCCCAACAACATAATTATTTGGTGCTTTTTTGAATTACAGTTGAAATCAGAACACATCATTAAAAAGCCATCTATGTTTTTCAATAAATATAAAATTTATATATTCCTATGTATAAGACAGCTCACAAATTATTTTTCAAAGAACAAACAGGTATCAAGTACAAGCAGAAAAAGAAAATAATCCTCTTTCACTTGAAGATGAACAGATGAATTTTAACAGCAGTTAAAAGGACAGAAAAATAACAATGCCATTTTAATAGGCAGCTGGGATTAGGTAGGTGAGGCCTTTGCCTGTACTGAATAGGTAGCAAAACACATGCAGTGTATCAGAGCCTCTTGCACTCCAAGAAGTTATCACTGCTCTCACTTCAGCAAAAGAGGAATTACCTGATTTTTTTTTAAGAAATCCTTCATTCTCATCAATGTTTTTAGAACAGTAAATCATTTACAGTATTTTAAAAGCCTAAATTCTGAAACTGTCTCAAAGCCTAGATTTTTTTGGTAGAGCTTTAAAATAGTATCATAGAATCATTGAGGTTGGAAAAGCCCACTTAGCTTATCCAGTCCAACTATGAGCCCAACCCCACTGTGCCTGCTAACCATGTCCCACAGTGCCACATCCACACACTTTTTAAGCCCCTCCAGGAATGGAGACTCCACCACTGTGTTGGGCAGGCTTTGCCAGGGCTTCACCAAGAATGTGGTGAATATTACTGATGCTACCTTATAGACTTTGATCAGTAAAATATTGTGCTTAATTTGTGTTCATTAGATGTGAGGTGAAAACTAATAAAATTTTTGGTTCCTTCCAACCCAAACCATTCTGTTATTCTATGATCATCTACCATCAGCAAATGCTCCTTAGGGTGATGCAGGTAGAGCAACCAGAGACAATTGTGGGGGTACCTGAATAAATGAAGTGGAGGATGTCTGGCAGACAAAAGCAGAAAGCAGAGTCCTTCACCACCACCCTCACTATTGGGATACAGGCTGAGGTGCCGTGGGACACTGGCGGCAAGGCATCCCCTGACTCCACTGCAAAGAGGCTCTCAGCCATCTGCACGATGGAAGCGTCGCGGATGTCGGTGGGGCTCTCCACCTCAAAAAGCAGCATGAAGAGGTGGCTGACAGAGCAAAGGATGATCTTGTGAGCCTCCACCACTGTGCTGAGGTCCTCGGGGTAAAATGCCACATCTGCACACTGGCAGCAGCAGAGCAGGTTGTGCAGGTCTGCGTCGTAGTGTGAGGCTTCACCCTTTAGGATCGGCATTTTTTCTGTGAAAGATAATGAGTCCAACTGTAGAACTGAAGCATTAGGTGTAGGACAACCCTATTCCCAGACACTTGATAGGTAGGATAATTTTTGAAGAAAGCATTTAATTAGAAAAACTTTTATATGATATTTGGATACCTTTAGTAAAATATTCTAAATGTTGAGATATTTAATACAGTAAAATAAATATAAGAAATATTTGGTTTGGTAAGATGTACCCATCCTTTTATAAAACCTCTTTAGGCGCTTGAATTTGAAAGAAACCTTGCCTGCGAATGCCAAACCTCAAGGAGCTAAGCAAATTTCTAGTAAGTGTGAGAAGAGACTATTAGACATTTAAAGTGCTTGTCAGTAGTTCTTTCACTAAACAAGTGCATCAGATGCTCAGAAATCACGTGGGAAATCCTGTGCAAGGACACACCTCTTTCCCTTGTTATTTGCAAATAAAACCAATACTTGATGATATTATAGAACAATAAAGCATGATGCAATGGCTTTCACATATAATTTGTCTGTAATGCTTTTATTTATTTACTTTTGCATTATTTCATCAAGTGCAACGGAAAACTGCTCCTATTATTTTTGACTAAAATAAATTAGAAGTCCATTGCATATCACTGCATGATTCTCCCCAAATTAATTCAACCATCACTAAAAGATGATGCAACTCAAGCAACATAACCAGAATAGCTGATGACAGACAGCACAGCTCACGGCAATGATTACAGAAAGTTAATTGCGCAAAGAAGATGACACACACAATGAACAATATTAGAGACCAGACATCAGTGAGCACCTGGCTGTTCAAGCTGAGGTGGTTGAACTCGATGGCACTTCCGCATCTTTTTCTTTTTCTTCATTTTTTCAGATGACTTCTGATTCAAACTTTGGATCATAAAATATTCCAGCTAAAATACGAAATGTATTTTTAAAAAAATCCTAAGTATTTAAGAACCACCTAGACACCAAACTAAAGAGAACGAGCGGGCACTGTGTGCAGGACTGAGGCCACTACTGCTATGAAGAGTCACCGAGTCCCAACACACCATTACCAGCACACGGGTCCAAATGTACCTCAATTTAAAAGGCTATTTATTCAATTGATGGTGGTTAATTTTCTTGTACTTAATCATCCTAGAAATAACAGGCACAAAGATAGTCAGTTTACCAATTTCTGCTTATTACAGATTTACAGATGAGAATAAGACTTCATGGATAATGATCGGGTGCAAATGATTTACAAAACCACGTACGAGTTCTTCAGCTTGCACCTAACCACCACCACCACGAAGTGCAACCATGACCTCTGAAAAAGCCACATTTCAGGGTACTCTTTGGGGGCAAAATTTGTTTCCTGGGACTGACTGTAAGCATTTTCACTGCGATAGCAATATATTGAGGAGAATGATCCCTTTCACAGCAACAAAGAGGCACAAAAGGTAGTTTAGTTGGAGTTAACGCACGTTTTCAATGCTTTTATCACCCAAGGGATTACTGTAGCACATAGCGTGCTTTCTAAAAACTAGGAAAATATTCTGACAGGACAAGATGTTGAGTGGATTCCTCATTTTTACTCAGGAATCAATAGATCAAATAAAAATAAAAATCACAGGATGGTTTAGGGTTGGAAGGGACCTCCAAAGACCATGCATCAATACTTGAACCAGATTTTACAAGTTATCATCAGATCCCATGGAAATGCACTGTACTTGCACAACACGGACAACACCAGGACACACCATGTGAAGTTACTGTGCCAAAAAGAACTGCATTTTTTGTTCAAGCCCAAATGCCACCAAAAGGTTAGAAAAAAATAAAAAGGTTGAGCTTAAAATGCCTCATAAAACTGAAAATGAAATATCAGAGTGAAATAATTTAGTGAAGAAGACAAACAAATCTGAAAGTCTGTGTTTAGAAAATGCTCAGTAGGCTTTTCTGTCTTCAGGAGGGAGGAGAAAGAACAAGCTCAGTAGATGTGGGACATTTAAACAAGTCCATTAGATTCTGGTTCATTCAGCTTTGCTGCATCTGACCCCAGGATCTGCTCAGGATTACAAACTCTGTCATGACTGCAAACTGAGTGACCTCAAGGAAAAGCTAAAAAATCAGCCAATTCAGCAGCCTTACCCATCTCACTTCACAAGCACAATTGCCGTGAGGACTTCTGCAATGAAAATAAGAAATCTCAGGATATTACAGAATAATTCAGGTTGAAATGGTGGATGAAAGTCAACCACTCAGGGCATCTGCTCAAAGCAGGACTTGTCTTCAAAATGGGATGGGGTTGTTGAGTGCCTCATCCAGTTGGGTTTTGATTATCTCATCCCAGCAAGATAGAATGACAGAAATAGGCAGGAAAAAAATATTGCAGTGCGTAGCGTGGCCTTCCTAAATCTTCCTAGAAGGTAGTTAAAATTGGAGCATCCTCAGTACTGCCAATTCAGCTAGTGTCACAGAATGGTTTTGGTTGGAAGGGATCTTCAAAGACCATATATCAATACTTCCAATCCCCCCGCAGTAAGCAGAGACATCTTCAACCGCAGCAGGTTGCTCAGAGTGCCTTCCAATGTGACCTTGAATATTTCCAGGGATGGGGCATCTAACACCTCTTTGGGCAACCTATGCCAGTGCCTTGTTGTAAAACATTTCTCCTAGCAGTTAACCTAAATCTAACATCAGTATGAATTTGCCCTTGGAGGCAGGCATCGTGGTCTGTCTCTGCTTGCTCTGTGAAGCCCTGGCATCAGCCATGCAACTCCCACACGTGCCACCCTGTGTTCAGCCCAGGGGTTTCTCACTCACCACTCCTCCAAAGTACTTCTGTATGTAGAAGTCACTAAGAGCGTGCAATTCGAGGTAAATGGCTCCTAGCTCCTTAGCCAGCTGCACTCCCTCAGAGGTGGTGACACAGCTCCTCCTGTCCGAAGTGCACAGGGGGCAGGTACAAGGCACTCCTGGGGTAAAAAGGCATGCAAAGAAAAGAAAAATAAAAGCCATTTTTGTCAAAAAAAGCCAGAATAGTTACCTTCCTAAACAACCATAGAAACATGGAATGGCTTGGGTTGGAAGGGACCTCAAAGCCCACCTACTTCCAAACTCCACCATGGGCAGGGACATCTCCCCCTGGATCAGGTTTCTCCAAGCCTCATCCAATCTGCCCTTGGACACCTTCAAAGAGGGGGCAATCACGGCTTCTCTCTGCAACCTGGGCCAGGGCCTCCTCAACCTCACAGGAAAACATTTCTTTCCAAGATCTCATCTCAGTCTCCCCTCTTTCAGCTTAAAACCGTCCTCCCTCATCCTATCCCTGCACTTGCTGATCAAGAGCCCCTCCACAGCTTTCCTGGAATGCCTTTCAGCACTGGAAGCTGTTCTAAGGTCTCCCCAGAATGGTAATACATAACTGCAAAGGTGTATTATTGAGAAAAGAACAAAAAAAGGAAATGGAAACATGTAATTTTATAGCAAGAAATCTATAATTAATGTAAAAAACCCTAAACTTCCAATTAATCACTTCAAAACATTAGCTGCCTTAGAAACCTCAGCTTACATTAACATTATTTTACATCCAGTTTTGCCAAGGTGGAAAAGTCACGCAGGCCTTGTAGAAGGGAGGTTTGGCCTCGGGCCTCGGCATCCTTACACGCGCAGGTGCTACCATTCATTAATGTCAGTCTTAGACCTGTTTAATTATTGTAGCCTGTCTGTGTAGGACACACACACAGTGACGGGAGGGAAACGCTTCCACTGGCATCCCAGCTGTTACCCACATACATACTGCAGAATATGATTCAATGACACAAATTTTACACATTTCTTTTTAAGCCAAAACAGGTATTTTTGAAGATTATCCTGGTTAAATTATAAAAACCCCTTAGCCACCGAGGTTCAACTTCTTTTAATGCTCGTAAGAACTTGCTGGCCATGGATGTGCTTTCAAATGTGCCATGCGTGCTCTACATCAATTGCCCCTGCTCAGACCTATGGATAACATGGCATAACACAGCTTTTTTTTTTTTTTATCTTTTTGGCAGCACCATTTGCTACTACAGAGGATTAAGATCTCAGTAATCTGTATGAGCAAACTGCTGTGTTTACACATACCTCCTGGGAACAAAGAGGCTCTGTGTGTGCACTGTGCTCCGGCAGGTCCCAAAGCGAAATCACAACTGGAGAGCCTGACTTCTCCCACAGTCACGTTATTTAGGAAAAAGATATCAAAATAAAAATGTGGAAAAGAAAAATGTCTGTACTGGAGAGGTGGTATAACCAATTAGGTTGGTGGTATTTTGTGCTTAAATAAAAGATGTAGGAAAAGATGTTGGGCAAGACAAATATTGAATGAGCAAGACCTTGACTTTAGAATGGCAGATTTATTACCTCTGTATAAATCAGAGCATAAAAACATTTGATCTTTATGAGTGAATTACTAAAGGGAAGCAAGTAAGATATTTAATTGTTATAGAGTTCTTTAACAGTCCTTTCTCAACCACGAAGTAAAAAGACATATAAGTAGATCCTGGCAAACTGAGCTTTATGTCCCCAGAAGTGACAGTTTATATCACTTAATATTTCTTTATACCTTATAAAACAAGTGTCTATATCTACCCCCAACATATCCCTTACTCATATCAGGAGTGATGCTCAGAAACACAGTTTTGTCAGGCTCATAAATTAAAAGACAATTCACAGGCTCAAGATTTGCATTCATCACTTCAGGGAAAGAAAGGTGAAAAACAGGGCCCACAACTAAAAAAAAATTTATGAAAATGAACAAGACTACAAAAAAAAATTTGAAATAGATAATGAAGTCAGTATGCTTGCTCTATCAGTATCTGTTGTGCTATTTCTGAGCTTAATTTCCCTGATAAAAAAAGACAGAAGCTATTTATGCCTACTTAAACCATCTCACCAGCACTGCCCTCATTGGGTGTTGGGCACTTCTAAGTCTACATGGCCCTTCCATAGTCAAACAACTTTGATTTTCATATTGATTAGACAGCAGTAACACCCTTTGGTTTTAGTTTTAGTTAATTATTCAATGCAAAATCAGTTTGCATCATTCTCATAGCAGACTATTGATCAGCCTGGATGGGGTGTTGCATGGACGTGTAAGCTATACTAGATCTATATCATAGCTACCCTGCTGTGACAGCTCAGCTCTGTTGACACGGCAGCATGTGGCCCTTGTGGCACCCAAAGGGCTGGTAGGTCTGTTCATGCAACCACACTCTAAAGAATGTGGGGGCTCTTCTCTCCTCTCCTCCAGTGGCTGCAAGCCGATAGTCTTTTAATCTCATACACCAGAGTCATTTTATACCTGAGGCACAACCAGAGAGGACTTGTAACCATCTCATCTCATACGCTGAAATGTACACTGCTTAACCCAAAGCACCAGATTTAATCCTTATGTGATGACTCCACAAAAAGAGTTGTTGCAGAGGTCAAAGTGGGATAAGATGCCTTTCATCGCCAGGGCTAATTAAGCAGAATGTTCTTGCCAATACACCAGTCTACAGAACCATTATCCATGCACATGTTACTGCCATCCCGACAGACTAATTGTTTCTGACAGCAACTTGGAAAAACAATGAGCTTCTACTGCAATTACAGCATCTCTAACTTCCAAGTGAGATTTTAGTTATTAATGCATGAGACTGGATACGTACCGTTTTTTCTTGCTCCAACAGCAGAAATTATTACTGGAACTGAACAGTGGTTCAGTGCTTTTTTTATCATTGGGACATAAGTGTCCTTTAGCTCTTGAAATGAAGCCTTGTCATTGACAGAGTACTTGATCACAACAATATCAGCTCCTCCAATGAGACTGCGAGAGGTGTACCAGTCACTGTCAAATATATCCTAAACAGAAAAAAACACTGATCGAGAATTTCTCCTCTACAAAGGAAAAGCTGAATCACTCAACAGTCTTAAGGCAAAACCTTCTAAAAGTATTTTTGACTGATATTAATCTCTTGTTTGAAGACGTAAAACAAAGAGAAGAACTCATGCTTTGCAATTTCCTTGTTTAGAGAACAAGTTGTTCGTTATCATAAGCAATAAATCTCTTTTATGAATTCAGGAATTCTTCAGGATGAAGAAAAAATAGACATTTATATAGGAATATACTTTGCAGGAAGAACGTTTTACTGCTTTGATTACTTAACATTCAAATATTTTTATTAGGCAAATAGAAGCAGCTTCAGTGGCAGAAGTTTGCAGCAATTCATACAAAACCATTATTTATCACACCATTTTGGGAAAGGTTTACACCAAACTGTGCTCTCTACCTCTGAACCTTTAAACACAAGTTTCATCAGTCGGGATTGATTTTTATCTGTTTCACAAGAGCTTGTGTCTTTAACGAGAGTTAAGGTCTTCAGAATAAGGACTTTAATCATATAATTGAACTTTCTTTTTTTACTTCATGTTCAATGTGTCATTGTTCTGTGTTTTAAGTGTAAAACTGACTCTCTAAAATTACTCTGTACCCTGTTATTTTACAACTGTGCTGCAACCACATGTAATATGAGATGTGATGAGAACTATAACTTCAGTTTCTGTTTTACCTAAAGGTAGCTTACAAAGGAGCACCCTTATCCAGTGGAAGGTGTCCCTGCCCATGGCAGGGGGGAATTAGATGATCTTTAAGGTCCCTTTACACTCAAACCATTCTATGATTCTATTTTTCTAAGATAAATACCAATGAAAGCCATGACTTTGCACATGTGCTCAATTGAATATTCTTGACAGAAATCTGGAACTGGTCCAGAAAACTGAAAATCAACTCAAAAAAACCCCTAAAATAGTATGACTTCTGGGAACAGAGAGACCTTATTGTGGCTTTTCAGAACTTATAGAGGGCTTTGAAGAAAGAGAGAGACTTTCTACCAGGGACCATAGCAACAGGACAAAAAGCAAGGTTTCTAAAGTGAAAGAGGGCAGGTTCACATTGGATATAAGAAATAAATGTATTTTTTATGAGGGTGGCGAGGCCCTGGCTCAGGTTGCCCAGAGAAGCTCTGGCTGCCCCGTCCCTGGAGGTATTCAAGGCCAGGTTGGATGGGGCTTGGAGCCCCTAATCCAGTGGGAGATGTCCCTGCCCATCGCAAGGAGTTGGACTGTGTGGTCTTTGAAGGTCTCTTCCAGCCCAAACCATTCTGTGGCTCTATAACAGTCCTGTATGATATTAGGAAAAGCTGGAAAAACCTTTACATCTAGGGATAAAAAAATGGAAACAAGCAATGATGAAATAAAGAAGATGTGAAAGATGTAAGCAAGCATAGAAGAAGTGACATAAGGGACCCAAAGTTTATGTTGGGGACAGTCAATGTGATTTTTGAAGAACAGGTCACTGATACAGGTGCATCACAGATGTGAATCAGAGAAATATATAAAAGATTATTAATATAATACATATAAGATAAATTGTACAAGATATATATTAATATAAAACCAACAAGTGGCTGCATTGTCAATATCATTATATCTGATCACTTCAAAAGAGTCATTGTTTCAAATGTGTGGCAGAGTAGCTGGAACGTTTGAGTACAAGAGATAGCAGGATTTTGATGGAAAGTTATCAGTCAGCAAATATTTACCCAGATTGTCAGTGCATGCCACACCCAGTTCAGGTCTTCTCTTTACAAAGAAATATGTGAGGAAATAAAATTAAAGCATACTAGGTACTCCCAGTATTTTTTACTATATGATCTTGTTCAGTAATTAAAAAAATCACAGAAAATGCCCAAATTCTCAAGAAAATCTTCTCAATGATTTACCATGTTAACAACAGCTTTAAGAGCACTGCTCTTGGTATTTGTTTTTTTTAGTCAAATCTGTTAGAGACTATTATAATCTCAGGCTAAGGAAAATCTCTGCCAACATTTAAGAGAATCGTGTACACTGTGCTAAGAATATAAAGCTAACACATAAACACAAGTTTAGCATGTGCAGCAGTAAAACTACTGTGCTTTTAGAGAGCCAGCCAGTTTTGCAAATGCAGAAACTGATCACAGACAAGCAAAATTGAGCATTCTCGAGGGACAGCTTCAATCTGTTTTAGCTGATGAAGATCTCAAAAGAGAATTTTTACTAGGGTCGTATGTACCTAACATAATAAAGTCTTACGAGAAAAGATCAATGCAAACCAAAAAATAATGTAGAATATCTAGTTGTTCTGTGCTGGTAGACAGAAAATATACCTGTTTTTTCACGATTTCCTTCTAGAAGCCTATCTTCAAGCTCAGCCCTGGTTTGCCCATGCCCATCTCTAAGAGCTTGTTGGTGACCAGCAACACCATCACTGAGGTGTAGAGCACAGCAACACACAAGAGCTCTGCCATGAGTTTAAAGTAAAGTACTGAATAATAGAAAATAGTTATAGAAATTTCTTGATGAATGTAAGATGTATTTTTTACATGTTGAGTTACGTTCATATACATTTTGAAGCTCCATATTACAATGGAGATAAATGTCTAACACATCATGACATCATTTTGTGTTACAGAACAGATTTGGGTAAGATTTTGGTGAATATGAGTACAGACACACTCAAGGAAAGAACCAGCCCTGACCCGCACCCTTAGCTGCAGCATAAGCCTACTCCTGACCCACCACAGAAGACAGTGCTCCTAGACATCAAAGCCACCAAGCTGTGGCTCCATCCTGCTGACAGCCCCACCAGCAGCAGAGGTCAGGGCACTGGGTATCTGACAGATGTTCAAGCACACACTCTGCTCTGGTCTCAGACCTCATCCTGGCTCTCCAAGAAGAGCTTAGTCTACTAAAACACCAGCCTGGAAGATCCTACATTTCCTAACCAAAAGCCATGGCAGCTATGATGCTCTTTTCATTGATGGGAATCTCCACAGAGTGTGCAGAAGTAGACTTGTCTGCGTGCGCATGCTCATGCATGAAACACAGCAGCAGCTTAAAAGGTCGGTATCATGGAGCAAAAAAACATACAGATTGGTTTTTTTCTAATTAAAGCAATACCAATAGGAAAAGTAGTGGTAGTTTGGAAAACAAATCAACTACAAAAAGAAAACATAGCTGTAATCTCAAATGATTCCCCTCCTCTTTTCATACTTATCCAACACTGCTCTATTTCCATCTCTGCAGATGTCATGTCCTGTCATATCTGAATATCATATGATATATGGAGCACCTCCCATATGAGGAGAGGCTGAGAAAGTTGGGGCTGTTCTGCCTGGAGAAGAGAAGGCTCTGAGGAGAACTTAGAGCAGTTTCCAGGACTGAAAAGGCCTCCAGGAAAGCTGGGGAGTGGCTCTTGATCAGGCAGTGCAAGGATAGGACAAGGGTAATGGTTTTGAGCTGAAAGAGGGGAGGTTGAGATGAGATCTTAGGGAGAAATGTTTTGCTGTGAGGGTGGGGAGGTGAGTGGTGAGGCCCTGGCCCAGCTTGCACAGAACAGTGGTGGCTGTCCCATCCCTGGAGGTTTCAAGGCCAGGCTGGATGGTGCTTTGAGACCCTGATCCAGTGAGATGTTTCTCTACCCATGGCAGGGGATGGAACTGGATGAACTTTGAGGTCTTTTCCAACCCAAACCATTCCATGATTCTGTGATTCTGTATCATATGGGGAAACCTAGCAAAATCCTTACTGAAAACAGCCACACAAGTGTGCAAATACACCTCTTTGTTTAATTGTTAGAGGAAATAAATCCTATGAAGATGAGGTACTGGCTGTAACAGCTTCCCAGGTGCATGTGGCTGCCCATTTCAGCTGGTTTGTGGAGGTCTGTGCCTTCTGCCACTGCCCTGTGCCACCACTATGTGTCTCTGTTAATCCTGTCAAGAAAGATTTTATCAAAGTTTATGAAGGTCTGGTGGAAATGGACTCCACTTTTCCAGAGGCAAGAGCCAGCTAGGGGCACGTGAAGAACTGAAAAACCCAGAATGCACCAACCAACACCTCGCAATGCCCAATTTCTGTTACTGCTGTGAGGTTCCATTGTGCCCTCTCACGTTTGATTCGACATCCCAAAAAAACCATTCTTGAAGATGGATGTTATGTTTGAAAACACAGAGGAGAAAGACATTTTTCCAGAGGTCTTGTTGCAATTATTTTCATTCAAACATCACACAGACTGCTCAGATCACTGGAAAACCCTCCACAAACAATGAAGGGTTGTTTGCCTCACTGAGGCAGATGCATCTGGAGCATCTGGAGACAAAGCATCTGGAGCATTGTTGACTATCAGTTTTAGGGAAGAGTTCATGCAAAAATGGCAGAGGGGACTTATTTAGATGTTGAAGAACAGCTTAGTCTAAGCAATAATGATAATTCCAGGCTCCACCTATGAAATTTATGTGGCAGCCACTCATTGCTCTGCTTCCTGATCTTGGCACAGTCCGTTTCCCAAGACAGACATTGACATAGGAAAAAAGTAACTGTGTAGCTCAGGTTATTATACTATGACCTGATTAATTACAATTATACTCCTGTCGCTAGTCCTCTCAGGACTTATTAGAAAAAAAAGCTTCATTCTTTCTTTCCATGCCTCTATTATGCACACTTCATAATATATTCTTCTCATTAGTAAATCACACTTCTCAAGCATTAACGTTGAAAATAAAGCCTTCAGAGGCAATGAAGACCTGATTTTACTGCAAAATCATATGACTACCAGAGAGGTGGAACTGCTCATCCAGTTCCACCCCCTGCTATGGGCAGGGACATCTCCCACTGGATCAGGGGCTCAAAGCCATATCCAGCCTGGCCTTCAACACCTCCAGGGATGGGGCAGCCACCACTGCTCTGGACAACCTGGGTCAGGGCCTCTCCAGCCTCACAGGAAATAATAATAGTAGTAGTAGTAATAATAATAATAATAATAATGTGTGAAGTAGTAATAATAATATCATCATCATCTAAAATGTGGACTAGATTCCTTTACATTCAGACATGTAAAGGACCAGCCAGCCTAGCCAGCACAAGGAGCACAAGGATGCCGATGCAGGGGGAAATGCCTGATAATTACACCAGAGACGATGCCATGGACATAAGAAAGCTCATGTGGTCAGAAAAAACATTGAAAGACTCAGTGAAAGAGGATCCTGAAATGGCGCATTTAATAGAAAAATAATTCACAGAATGCCTTTTCAAAATCAGAATTAATATATTTGAGCAGCAGTGACGCCCATGAAGGTCTGCAGCTCTGCGCAAGCCTCTGGGCAGGCACTGGCAGGCATCTGGAGCAGGTACAGACACCATGCAGCATCTGTCCTTCTGCAAGTGCCGAACCCAGCACAAAGCGCCCTCCAAAACCCAGCTGCTCCACTTTCTCCTTTCGTAACATTTCTGCTACTGGGAACACAATGATGTCAGCAATTTTTCAGAAAGTGGGCAGTTTTTATAAACTAAAGGAGAACAAAAAATTTTGGAATTATTGTTCCCTGGAGGAACAAAAAAAAATACAACCAAAACCACTCAGAAACAGCATAAAAAGTAAAACCCAGCATGCTCATAGAAGGAAAACATTTAAAAGGACAGCAAGACCCCAGCCCAAGATGAAAATATTCCCATATTCTTACAGAATGGCTCCAAATAAGAGAGCAAAGAATAAAAGCAGTAATGCAGTCAAGGGATGCTCACAGCGAGGTTTTCATTCAGCCATTTCTTTTCCAGCATCATAATTAAATGAACAAAACTATGAATTAGAGCTCCTGTGCTATGCTTCATTTCAAAGTTAACGAAGATTCACTGGCCAGCAGATATTACAAATATTGCCTGCAATTTTCCTGCAGTTTTCACTTGTACACATGCAGAAGCATAACAGAATTCAGTACCAAGTGGCTGAAGCTGGCACACAAGCCAATAAAATGACAACTTAGTCCACAAAACTGTCAAATCTGGCATAAAATGCTAAATAAAACAACCTTTTCCAAAGCAAATCTTAAAACTCGTCTTGCAAAGCACTCCTTGTAAGTTACTATCTCTTGTTTTGCGGAATCAAACCCTATAACCCTATCCCCCTGTCTGCTTTCGCTCATCACTCTCACACTGAGGTTTACGCCTCCCCAAAAAAGGAAAAACTGGGACATGCAAATTCAATATGCTTCATGAAAGCAAAGCTTGACCATGCATAAGCAACTGATCAGGTATTAAAATCACAACATTCAGCACAGATGTTAGCACATGTATATGCAGAATCATAGAATCGTAGACTGATGGAATGGTTTGGGTTGGAAGGAACCTCAAAGCCCATCCAGTTCCACCCCCTGCCATGGACAGGGACACCTCCCACTGCATCAGGAGCTCCCAGCCCCATCCAACGTGGCCTTGAACACCTCCAGGAACAGGGCAGCCACCACAGGGCCTCCCCACACTCACAGGAAAACATTTGTCCCCAAGATCTCATCCTAATCTCCCGTCTTTCTGCTGAAAACCACTCCCCTCATCCTACCCCTGCACTCCCTTATCAAGAGCCCCTCTCAGCTTTCCTGGAGCCCCTTTCAGTACTGGAAGCTGCTCTAAGATCTCCCCATAGATTTCTCTTCTGCAGGCTGAACAACCCCAACTCTCTCAGCCTGTTCCCATATCTCCTTTCATCCTGGGTCTGCCTTTTGTTTATCAGGATGTTTTCCAGCCACATGAATCACCCAGATGATGCCCCACTTGCATATCTGTCCCCTGCATGTGGGAGGTATCGACATCCAACTTCACAAACATAGCACAGGACTTAATGGGCCATACACATATACCCAGGGAATGACACACAGAGATGAACAACATTTCGGAAACCACTTTCTTGAAACCATTTCGGAAACCATTTTCAGAATGCCCCAGATTGTGAAGACTTTGCTCCTGTACTATCCTGACAACTCCATGCCACGTGCATTAATGATGACAGCCTCCCCAAAGTCAGCACATCCATCCTGTGCCCTATCACTGCCATACGAAAGAGAGATGCTGCTGCTGCTGCTGCTGCTGCTGCTATTTTGCAAGCTGGGAAGCATGAATTTATCCTTATAATTTTCTAAGCCAAGAAATATCAAAGAATATAGCACCTACACCGGTGTTAAAAACATTTATGTGTTTTATATTGCTGTGAGGAAATAGCAGTCCCACAGCAGGTTGGAAACACCGTTCTTCCATGCCTGCCGGTACTCTTTGATGGACATTTCCTTGGGTAATCACATCCAAGAATCCTTGCTTCCTTTCTCTCCAGTTTGGCATCCACCTTCAGTGACCCTCAACATACAAAATACCTTGTTCTCACAGCATCATTGCTGCTGTTCCACCAACAACATGCCCAGCAGGATGACGCTGCCATGGCAGCATTCACTGGATGGTCCAAACCTTTCATGGTT
The DNA here is from genome assembly GCF_017976375.1 of Cuculus canorus. Lineage (NCBI taxonomy): Eukaryota > Metazoa > Chordata > Aves > Cuculiformes > Cuculidae > Cuculus > Cuculus canorus. The sequence goes on from NC_071441.1 coordinate 56,482,371, forward strand.
TCCTCTAACCTATCAGCGCATGAGTGCTCTGACAGCTGCTGGAAAACCTGGCTGCTGCCATTTCAGGGAGACACATAGCACACAGCAAGATACCCAGCTTCATAACACCACCAGAAAGAGTTCAACCAGAGACACTTGAGCTATTAACTCCTGCAGACTCAAGAGAGCTGAGCAGTGTCCTGGGCTTATAAGATATCTGCAGCAGTGGACCAAAACACAAGCAAACGCACCCTGTACTGCAATTTATGTCACAAAAGAACTTGCCCATGCACTGGGGAGCTGTACTTGGCATATTTGCATCCTGGCTGCTTTTCCAGTAGAGGACAAGGAGCAGCTCGCTGCCCTTCAGTTCGGAGACTCACAGCTACCAGTGTACTCAGTTGCCAAGTCTATGTCTAGGACTGGCTTGCCTTAATCATACATATTTAATCTAGATCAGATACAAATCTCAGGTAAGATGCAAATGCCCCCTTACCTGGTGCTCTTATGAGAGTGATGGAAATAATGCAAGGACCACCATACCACCACCTCTATGTCTCAGCAATGTGCAAAAAGGATCCTCTTCAACACAGAATATAATGTATCAACAACAAACTACACTTGAGGCAACATCAGTCAAATTTCAAATTGTCACATACCATTTCCTCAGGTAGCAGCGGAACAGTCCTGGAAGGACCACCGTGGTGTAGTGGACCTCAGGCATCCAGGCTATGGAAAATATTCCTGTTCTGCCTAACCCTAACAAGCAGACAGCTATGCTCAGAACAACTAACCTCCCGCAGGGTCCAGCCCAGCTATCTAAGAAGTCTTTAACTAAGCTAAAACAAAAGCCATTTGTTCCTCATCATTCATAGAATCATAGAATCTTGGAATGGTTTGAGTGGGAATGGACATCACAGCCCATACAGTTCCAATCCCCTGCCATGGGAAGGAACACCTTCCACTGGATCAGAGGCTCCAAGCCCCATCAAACCTGGCCTGGTCACCTCCAGGAACAGGGCAGACACTACTGCTCTGGGCAACCTGGGCCAGGGCCTCCCCACCCTCATTGTCAGGAGTTTCTTCCTAATGTCTAATCTAAATCTTCCCCTCTCCAATTTAAAGCCATTCCCCCTGACCCTGCCTTTGCACTCCTCAATCAAGAGCCCCTCCCCAGCTTTCCTGGAGCCCCTTTCAGTACTGGAAGCTGCTCTAAGATCTCCCCGCGGCCCTCTGTACTCTAGGTTGAACAACCCCAACTCTCTCAGCCTGGCCTCAGAGCAGAGGTTCTCCAGCCCTCACATCATCTCCGTGGCCTACTCCGGACCTGTTCCAACAGTTTCATCTTCTTCTTATTTTGGGGATTCCAGAATTGTACATAGGAGTCCAGGTGGAGTCTCAGGAGGGCAGAGGAGAAGGAGAGAATCCCAGTAAATCTCCTGCCTCCTTTAGCTGAGACAGAAGAAAACAAGGGGCCTTAGAAGTATAACACTGCAGACAATAACAACCTAGCTTTTCAGGGGAGAAAATTATAAGGTCTCCAGAACTGAAGGACCTTGTTCTGTAGAAGAGCAAATGCAAATAAATCCACATAAACCCACATGAATGGCACCCAGGTTCTTTCTTCTGTCCTTCTCCAGCCATCCTTGCCTGCCTTTCCACCGCTCTTACCAACCCCCAGTCCTCTGAAACTCCCTTTGAAGTCCTACAGCCTTAATTTATATTCAGGAACTTTTACTCATTGCTGCGCTTCAATGACTCAAGCAAACTCCATATGCAGGTCACATGCGGCTTCAAAGAGTAAAAACAGGCTCTCCCAGCCTGTCTGAATGCTATCTGTAAGCACAGATGACAAAAGCACACCTGAGAAATAGAGTCACAGCTACACTGGACCATTTGGTTTCAAGGTTACAAACTTCTGATCAGGTGTTTCTGGAACTGTTAAGATTCCTGCAGATTCCAAAGCAAGCTTCCCTTACACGACTACAAAAATCAACCTAAGGGTAGAATTATGGAGCCAAAACTGATTATTGTTTTAATTTCTAAAAGCTGCTAAGCTTAGGGTTTTTTTGGTTTTTTGGGTTTGTTTTTTTTTTTAGGCTACTAAGTAGTCATTAAATATACTTTAATTTAGATTATCAGTATCATTTCTTACATAACCACTGATCTGCTCAAACTCATAACTAAGTTACCTCACTTGCTAACAAAAGTGCTGTCAACCTGGAACACTGCCAAAATCCATATTCTTTACCTTCAAATAAAAAGAATCATGTTGAGACGTTGTTATTCATTATAACAGAAATAAAATGACTCCACGTACTGTATTTCACAAGACATCAAATCTTGACAAATCTTTCATTTTTTTCAAAGCTGGGAAACTGCCTTTTCACTTTTACAGGGGGAAAATGTGTTTTGCTTTACTGTTGATAAATATTTGGAGAGAGTGCTTATGATGCAGTGCCACGACAAAAAAAAGGGCATCTGGCTGATCTTGGTATTATCTTCCCTAGAGTTTTCACTCAACAGTGCAGCTGAAAATATCACCTCCCTGCAAAGCATGTAGGCAGTGCCTTGTTAATCAGAAACTTTCTGCAGTGCCTTCAGGACTTTACAGCATCTGCCTGACTATATTTTAAGTGCTTTTACCATTTGCAATAATTAAAACATGAATAAAATCCAGCTATAATGAAGTAGTTTAAAACTGAGGTGTATTTTCACCAGATTAAAACATTTTTGGGTGTTAGATGTAGTTAAAAAGACTGAGATGGATCTCTTACCCAGACAGGGAAGTCATGTACCACCAGCCTGACATTTCCGAACGCGCAGGCTTGATACTCAGTGAACACGGGGTTTCCGACCTGACTGGCAGACAAGCTGCTGTTGATCTGGGAAATGAGAGCGCTTCTCCCAAGATAGCTCTGGATCAGGCTCGGCTGCTGGTTATCCTCGGGTAACCCATCCCTCTCATTCCCAAAGGCTACAATATTAACCGACCTGAAACAAAAATAACAGAGACAAGGCTGTGTTGACAGAGAAAAAGGGCAACGATAACGTGAAAAAAAAAAAAATCCCCTTAAATCAAAACAAACATATTAATCCTTTCCACTCCCTCCCCAGATTTTAACACCCACAATGATCAACAGCAAAACACATACATGATCTCAAATCCAACAGCAGGATGAGAGCAAAGCGGAAAAGAAATCTGGCAAGGCTGCTTGCATTACAAATCCCCAGCTGGCTTGGGTTTTTAATTGTGGCTGTGCACGCTCAGTCCCGCTGCTTCGACCTCCAGGGCTCCTAACACATTCCCTTGACTGCAGCCGCTCTGGATGCTCAGGACGGTGGGTTCCAGCCACACGCTGGAGCTGCGGGAGCAGGAGCGAGAATGGGAGCGGGAGCAAGAATGGGGAGCAAGATCAAGAACAGGAGCAGTAGTGGCAGTAATATCAGCAGCTGTGTTAGCAGCCACAGCAGTAGGAGCAGCGATAGCAGTAGCAGTGGCACCAGTGGTATCAGTGGTGCCAGTAGCAGTGGTAGCAGTGGTAGCAGTGGTACCAGTCACAGTGGTAGCAGTCACAGTGGTACCAGAGGCAGTTAGCAGCGACAGCGGCAGCTGTGGTACCAGTACCAGTAGTGACAGAAGCAGTAGTGATAGCAGTAGCAGTTATAGGAGCAGTAGGAGAAGCAGCAGCAGCCACGGTGTTAGTGGGAGCAGTGGGAGGAGAAGTAGCGATAGCAGTAGTGGTTCTAGCAAAAGCAGTGGGAGCAGCAGCGATAGAAGCAGCAGTGAGAGCAGCAGTGAGAGCAGTAGCGGTAGCAGCAGCGATAGCAGCAGCAGTAGCAGTAGCGATAGCAGCAGTGATAGCAGCAGCAGCAGCAGTGATAGCAACAGTGATAGCCGCAGCGAGAGCAGCAGCAGTAGGAGCAGCAGTGACAGCAGTAGCAGCGATAGAAGAAGCAGTAGAAGCAGCGGCAGCCGTGGTACCAATAGCAAAGGACGCAGCAGCTGCAGCAGTGAGAGCAGGACTATCAGCTATAGCAGCAGCAGCGGTAGGAGCAGTAGAGGTGTAGAAATAGCAGCAAGAGCAGCAGTGACAGCAGCGGGAGCAGGAGCAGAGGCAGCAGCGGCAGTGGAAGCAGAGGCAGTGGAAGCAGAGGGAGCAGCCGCCGCGGTACCAGCAGCAGTGACAGCAGCGGCGGCGGTGGGAGCCGTGAGAGCAGCGGCTCTGCGGCCGCGCGGGGCGGCAGCGGCAGGTGACCCCGGGGCGGGCGGGCGGCCCCTCGGTCACGGCCATCGCCCTGACGTCAGGGCGCAGGGTGGGCAGAGCGAGTTGACGTCCTGCAGGGCCAGCTGCTCCCGGCGCGGGGGATGCGTGAGAAACGCAAGGGACCAGCACCGCATCTCCCGGTGCTGAGGATGCAGGAGACCCGAAAAGGGACCAGCGTCACGTCTCCCTGTGCAAGGGATGCGGGAGTCCCGCAGAGGGACTAGCGTAAGAGCCTGATTCTGAGGGATATCAGTGATTCTCAGAGACAGAGCTGTCCTCGTTGCATAAAAGAATATCGCTACGCAACAGAGGAGAAAGTAAAAAAAAAAAAAAAAAAAGCCTAACTCCATAAGCTGCGTTCAAGGCACTTGTCTGGGGTATGGAACATAGGGATTCATGGAAATTCCAGCCCCAGAAAACATGGGATAGTTATGCACAAGTCATACAGTATTCAGTGGAATCACTGGAAAAATATGTCTCAGGATGCCCTTGATGCCTGGGTTTTGCACACACACAGATAAATGAATTTCAAGTTTTGGCTCAGAAGGTCATCCACATGAGAAGCTGCAAGTGCTGCAGTTGGGAGTCACTCATATGCTGATGCCAGAGCCCCACAGAGGAACCAGAACCACAGCTCCTTCTGCAGGGAAAGATGCCGGAGCCCTGCAGAACCAACACTACGGCATCCACTTGAGTCAACCCGTTGCACTGGTGATCCACAGCAAGGGAAAGAGCAGCCAGGAAATACCCTGGTAAAGAATTTAAACCTTAATTTTGGTTCAAAACTATCTGTCTTTTCACTATGAAGCTTTTTCTTAAATGCTACATAATTTTTTTTTACGTTCATGTGATTTTTAAAGTACTGTTTACATAGAATCATAGAATCATAGAATCATAGACTGGATTGGGTTGGAAAGTACCAGGAAGCCCATCCAGTCCAACCCCCTTGCAGTAAGCAGGGATGTCTTCAGCTCCACCATGTTGCTCATAGCCTCATCCAACCTGGCCTTGAACACCTCCAGGAATGGGGCAGCCACCACTTCTCTGGACAACCTGGGCCAGGGCCTCCCCACCCTCATAGGAAAACATTTCTTCCTAAGGTCTTATCTCAATCTCTCCTCCTTTAGTTTGAAACCATCACCCCTTGTCTTGTTACTACAGGCCCTGCTAAAAAGTTTTTCCCCATCTTTCTTAACAGCCCCCTTTAATTATTGAAAGGCTGAAATAAGGCCTTCTTGGAGTCTTCTCTTCTCCAGGCTGAACAACCCCAACTCTCTCAGCCTCTCCTTGTACGGGAGGTGCTCCAGCCCCAGGATCGTCTCTGTGGCCTCTTCTGGGCTTGCTCCATCAGCTCCACGTCCTCCCTGTGCTGAGGAGTCCAGAAATGGACACAGGGCCCTAGGGGGGTCTCACCAGAGCGGAGCAGAGGGGCAGAAGCTCCTCCAAGTTTTCAAAAAGGCAGTCTCTAATTATAACAAAATAAACATGGGTACCTGAGACCAAACCCTTTCTAACACAGCATGTTCACTGTCAGACACCACTATATACACTAGAGCAGAAAAACAGAGTAAAATGCACTCTAGGCACACTAAATAAGCACACCCTGTTACGTGAATGCTGCTGCTTGTTTAGAACTTTTTTGTTAAGAACTTGTTAGGAATTGCTTGTTAAGAACACTCCTGCCTTTAAGAATTCATTCAACAAAGGTCTTGATATCATTATCAACACGATAATTAAGAGACTTTTTCCTGCAACAAACCATAGTCTGTGAAAGGTACCATTCCACTGGTGGCAAATGTGGGATTTGACAGCTGATGTCACTGCCAGAGTTTCATGCCAATATTGCATTGATCGGCCAGGCCACTTTTAAAAATCGTGAGCATTAATATCTCTTGTGTGCTAATGAAGCCAAATAGTATTTACATTTTCATTATAACTTCTGCGCCTACTGAAAAAAACAATAAACAACTGATAGTTTACCAACATTTTTGTTTCCCTCTGTTTTATCACATTCTGTCTTTCTGTACTTTTTAATGTCCTTTTCCTTAGACAACTAAAATATAAATGATAAGTGGGGGATTGGTTTTGGTGCCCCCCCAAAAGATTTTGAATCTATGATTTTTGGGTGAGTTTAAAACATGTAGGCAATCAAAGGAAGACACTGTTTTTTCCCCAGATGATCCTCGGACTATGAGGTATCATTGTCCTCATCCGAATCCTCCACAGTGTCCCGACACTGGATATATGAACCTCATTTTCTGAAACCAAACAGACCTGGAGACATCACACTCTTGCAAACAATCTGTTAATGTGCTTTTGAAAGAGCACCAAATACTCATTGGAATCCTTAAACATGAACTTGTGGTCATCTAGATGTTGAAAATGAAGAAAGCTTTGAAAGAAAAGCTCTTTACAATACTAGTGAACCGAAGTGTAGCTGTACACATTTTTATACAAGCATGTAAATAAACATACACACATTTATGGGGGTGCTGGTGTTACAAGAAGTAGTTAGTATTACAAAAAGTGGAATGTTTTGATTTAAGCTAAAACACAGTTAAGTTTCATCTAAGCTGTTGTGGTTTTTTAAAGTTAGACAGAATGTCCCTCTTTCAGCATGTTTTCTTTCAGACAGTTTCTTTCCCAGCCACTTCATTCATTGAAGATGACAACGCCTTGTATTCAGCATGATCTGTGCTGACCAGACATCTCTTCTTCTGCAATCCCCTCTGTTTGGAGTTTTCATTTTACCTGAAAGGCAAGGTCAAGCAGAGAGCTGGAGCCAGCTCCAAATGAGCAGGGGTTTTGCCTGTTGCAAAGTTTTAAAACATTAGAATTAGACCTTGTAAAGGAATAGGATATAGGTAAGATTCCTGGGAGAATTCACGTGCATTTAAATGGGGAATGTGTTCTTCAGCTTTTGTCTGGCTGCACATGACTAATGGAGATCACTGCCTCACATTGCCTAGGCCTGATGAAGGATGCTGCTTTCTAAACCTCCAAAATGAGTCTTAGTTTGATTTGCTGGCATTTTCTGTATCACTGCTTGATGAGAAGCTGGACGTGAGCCGGCAATGTGCGCTCACAGCCCAGAAACCAACAGTGTCCTGGGCTGCATCCAAAGTAGTGGGATCAGCAGGGTGAGGGAGGGGATTCTGCCCCTCTGCTCCACTCTCCTGAGACCTCATCTGGAGTCCTGTGTCTAGTTCTGCAATCCTCAACATAAGAAGGTCATGGAACTGTTGGAATGGTTCCTGAGGAGGCCACAGAGATGATGTGAGGGTGGGAGCACCTCTGCTGTGAGGATGGGCAGAGAGAGTTGGAGTTGTTCAGCCTGGAGAAGAGAAGGCTCCAGGGAGACCTTAGAGCAGCTTCCAGTAAGGAAAGGGACTCCAGGAAAACTGGGGAAGGACTCTTGATCAGGGATTGCAGGGACAGGACAGGGGGAAATGGCTTTAAATTAGAAGGGTGAAGATTTAGATTGGACATTGGGAAGATATTTTCGACGATGAGATGGGGGTAGAGGACTGGCACAGGTTGTCCAGAGCAGTGATGGCTGCCCCATCACCGGAGGTGTTCAAGGCCAGGTTGAATGGGGCTTGGAGCCCCTGATTCAGTGGGAGGTGTCCCTGCCCATGGCAGCGGGTGGGACTGGATAGGCTTTGAGGTCCCTTCCAACCCAAACCATTCTATGACTCTGTATGCATCCATGTAATTACATACATATATGCATATGTACATGAATGCAGGCATGCACAAACATAGAGGGAACTGTTACATCAGGAAAAAGTGAACTGGTAAATAGAGCAGCCCTAGTGAGGAGTGACCCAATTAACCCAAACTCCAAGTAGCATAGCTTAGTCTTTGCTGCAGACCCATCCCTGCCGAGAGGTGTGAAGAGCTGGGGCACCAACAGAGATGGAGGGTCATAGAAAACACTTGTTTTCCTTTCCTTTCTTTCTTGTATCACCTGGGAAACTAGTTAGGACTGCAGGAAACAACAATTCTGGCAAATTATGCAAATAGTGGATGTGGGATTCGTCTGCCCGATGAACACCACTTAAAGCTTACAGCACCAAAATACTGTACTGTTTCAGTAACATTTCAGCAATCAGAAGATTTAAAACAACGTTTAAAAAGCATATACTAAAATGGGATGGAGATGCTGTTAGGGGGTGGGACTGGATGGGCTTTGAGTTTCCTTCTGACCCAAACCATTTCGTGACATCAGTAGCAGCTCTGTGCAGTGCGCAGGTTCAGCTAACAAGTGGACTTTGAATCCTAGTGCCTTAAATCCCCTCACTGTCCTGAAAATACAGGCCAGTTTAGTCATATCTGAATCAGCGCAAGTGAGGCTACCCAGGGGTAACAGTCCCTCTCTCGGCTCCAGTTATCTCCTTGCTGTGGAAAATATCATTATCCTTTTGTCAGCAAAGACTGAGTATTTGTTTATCTGAGATCCTTGCTGGAAAGCTTCAACAGAAATAACTTGAAACAGAATAATAGTGTTCCAGGGTGAAATGCGCACAGCAATTATGCCATTGTTTTCTGAGCCCTGTCAAAGAGTCCCTTCTCTGCTGCTTTGTATTTGTATGTCAGCAGCGGTGGCAAATGCCTGCTGGCTGAAATGTTTGCTGATCGTAGGATATTCAGCTTCCAGATTGCCAAAGAGGGAACAGTCAGGCAACGCTCCGTAATCCCCCTCTCTCTGTCAAACCATCTTTTATGGCTTTCCCTTCCAGAATGCATGTGAGACAGCGATGCCAAGGAACTTCACTGTTTCGAAGTTTTTTGAACTCAATTCCTTTTCTGTTTTCTGTTTGTTTGAAATGTATTCCATGTTCCCTCAGCAATGCACAGAAAAATGGGGTTATGGACTTGCTTTCACAGAACAACACACAGCATCTCCATTCCATTTTAGTATATGCTTTTTAAACGTTGTTTTAAATCTTCTGATTGCTGAAATGTTACTGAAACAGTACAGTATTTTGGTGCTGTAAGCTTTAAGTGGTGTTCATCGGGCAGACGAATCCCACATCCACTATTTGCATAATTTGCCAGAATTGTTGTTTCCTGCAGTCCTAACTAGTTTCCCAGGTGATACAAGAAAGAAAGGAAAGGAAAACAAGTGTTTTCTATGACCCTCCATCTCTGTTGGTACCTCAGCCCTTCACACCTCTCGGCAGGGATGGGTCTGCAGCAAAGACTAAGCTATGCTACTTGGAGTTTGGGTTAATTGGGTCACTCCTCACTAGGGCTGCTCTATTTACCAGTTCACTTTTTCCTGATGTAACAGTTCCCTCTATGTTTGTGCATGCCTGCATTCATGTACATATGCACATATGTATGTAATTACATGGATGCATACAGAGTCATAGAATGGTTTGGGTTGGAAGGGACCTCAAAGCCCGTCCAGTCCCACCCGCTGCCATGGGCAGGGACACCTCCCACTGAATCAGGGGCTCCAAGCCCCATTCAACCTGGCCTTGAACACCTCCGGTGATGGGGCAGCCATCACTGCTCTGGACAACCTGGGCCAGGGTTCCCTCACCCTTACAGGAAAACATTTCTCCCTAAGATCTCATCTCAATCTCCCCTCTTGCAGCTTCAAACCTTTTCTCCTCACCATCTCCCCGCACTCCCTAATCAAGAGCCCCTCCTAGCTTTCCTGTAGGCCCTCTTTAAGTACAGAAGGCTGCTCTAAGGCACACAAGGAAAAATATTGCCCTAAAAAAGGTAAATTTCATTTTTTCTTCAAAGATTGAAGCTGACTTAGATAACAGTAATATATTTTGCTGAATATAAATGGTCCCTACTGATGTCACAAAATATAACCTCTGAAGGCTTGACCTTATTGATGCTCACCCACACCACGGAGACTGCTGCTGCAGGGTTGGCCTGCTGAGACCTCCCGCATGGACAAAGCGTGAGCAAACAAAAGGAGTTTCTCTGTTGCTGCAGCCATCTGCCACATCCAAACCAACAAAAGCTGCCTGTGTGTGGGAAAATGAGGAATGAATGGCACCTCAGTGTTCAGGACCTCTGATATTTTTCAGTACGGCTATGCCAGGAAAATGCTGTAGGGTTCATCCAGCTTAGAAGCATGGGTTTGTTTGTTTTCCCCACATGAATACACAGCCAGTTTCAGAGATGGCACAGACGCTCTTGGCCAGAGGTCATTGTAACTCCAGTCAAAAAGATTTCAGTGTTGACTGCTTTCCAGAGGTCACTGGTGAAGACATCAAGGAAAACCAACACATGTCCCAGGGATTTTGTACTGAGTTACGAACTGCCATCCTCGGAGGCATCCCAAAGTTTCACTGGAGAAGTCTGGGCTCAGAGTCATAGAATGGTTTGAGTTGGAAGGGATCTCAAAGCACATCCAGTTCCACCCCCTGCCATGGGCAGGGACACCTCCCACTGGATCAGGGGCTCCAAGCCCCATCCGACCTGGCCTTGAACACCTCCAGGGTTGGGGCTGCCACCACTGCTCTGGGCAACCTAGGCCAGGGCCTCACCACCCTTATCATCAAGAATTTCTTCCTAATGTCTAATCTAAGTCTTCCCCTTCCAATTTAAAGACATTCCTCCTCGTCCTGTCACTCCTGGCCCTTGGGTAAAGCTCCTCTCTAGCTTTTCTGGAGCCCTTTTTAGAGTACTGGAAGCTATTCTAAGGTCTCCTCAGAGCCTTCTCTTCTCCAAGCTGAACAATCCCAACTCCCTCAGTCTCATAACAAAGATTCTCCAGCCCTCATATCATCTCCATGGCCTCCACTGGAGCATTATAACAGATCTGTGTCCTTCTTCTGTTGGGGATTTCAGAACAGGAATGGAGGTTGAGTTAGATGACCTCCAGAGATCCTTTTCAACCTGAATTGTTCCCTGACTCCACGAAACACTTTCCTCCTAGAGAGTGACCCCTAAAGCCTTGTCCCTCACTTCCTCTTCTTACAACAGCTTTCAATTAAAAAACCAACCTCTCCTCCAATCTTGTGGCAACTTAGTTTCCTTACAAAGTTTAATAAGCTTTAGAAAATGCTTCTCAGAGGCTTTCTGAAATTGTAAGAGGATTATTATGCCCACACGACCCTCTTTATGGGCATGCTTACCGCCCTTCCTCCAAATGCCAGTGATGCTGGGCTTCACTGGAGCCTCTCCTGCACCTTTCCAACACACTATTTTCATCCACATGTCCCTTGATCTTCTTCTCTGTCATCTCACCAGGAATGGCATCTGGCCCCAGACTCAGCTAAAGCACTTTCCGAATACACTGGCAGCCTCCAGTGATACTCAGACCCCAGACCCAGTTTCTGAGGAACAGTCTCATAAATCTTATCTGATCCTGGCCGCTTATTAACACCTATTTTAACTATGTTTTTCTAGTGTTACTGTATCAAAGCAAGCAATGTATCAGTCCTATATTCAAAGAAATTTTGAAGAGGTTGAAAAATTATCTGATGGGAGGAGAAGGAAAAAAAATAAAGGACACTTTTAAAATGTAAACTAGATCCAGTTTGTAGCAGAACAGAGCTGTGAAAGCTGCTACTCAGCTGTGGAAAGCTGCTGAAACAGTGAGGGTGACCTGTGGATTACCAGAAGCCGGCTCTGCAGCTGCAGAAGTCCGGTGGAAGTACTGCCCTCCAAGCCTGCTGCCCTCAGTCCTGAGGGAACAAGTTGCCTTGTTACATGGAGAGGACTCTTCTGCTCCCTACACACCTCAACTTGCTGCAGAGATGAAAGGCCGAAACAACACTATATGCAGCAGAAGAAGGCGCGTCTTTGCCAGTGTGAAGAATCCCCAGCTGTAGATGTACAGCTGTGCTATACAGTGCTCACACCGTTGTTTAACAAGGGTCAAAGAAATGTAAAAATTGTTGTATATGGTGTTTCTGCTGTTTTAGAAGCAGCAGCCACCTCTCTGAGGTGGGCATGGACCATCATAACATGCAGAGAAGCACTATCCCCACTCCAGTGTGCCCTGGTTCTCCTTGACAAGACTTGTTGTCTTGGCCTGAGCCATGGGGAGACGTGGACATGGAGCAAATGCCAAGGGGAATGGGGAAGGGGCAAGTGTTCCCCACCAGAGAGGTGTGGAAGGTATCTTCTGGAATGGTCAGAAGTACAGCTAAAACAACTCCACAGGGTTCTGTTGCCTGCGTTGCCCCTTCCACAAGGTACTTGGAGAGGCGTGGGACCATCTCAACAGGAGATGCTGCTGCAGCTTGGGGTACAGGGAAGAGATGGCATATGCTCAGCGTGTTTTGAAAGTCCTGGGCTATTTTAATCCACTTTATGATCCCCTGGATAAGCACTTAAGACCGAGTGACCCAGCACGTGAATTCTACAGTGAGAAGTGCCTCACAACTACTTAACCTGCTCTTGCAGAAGTTCTACCCTTTGCCTGCCCATGGTTTTGGTTGCTTTCTAAGTTTTATTACTAAAAACACATGCATTAATGTGCATTTTGAGAAGAGAAAATTAAAGAACAAAGATTATCACTAGATGTACAGATCTACACCATATAGTGCATACATAACAAAAATAATTATTCGCTCATCAGTGTGGTAAGTTGTCAACAAGTCATAAATAAAACTTCACTAGGAGCAAATTCCTGCTTAAAGTTACCTTCCAGCCCTTTCTATACAACTGGAGTTCTCCATAATTAAAACACAAAGCACGTGTTTAACTCATTTTCTTTATGAAGTGATCACTGGGTGGACATTTCATGTTTTAAAAAGTTGTTTTCATTTTAAAAAATAGAAATATCCAATTCAGAGCTATGCTTTAAATCAGCTGCTTCCTTTTTATTTATTTTTCCTATTAATACTTTCTCATTTTCCCTTCTCTTGCAATTTCACTGCTATTTCATACTCCTAGTTCTCAGCCTCCTCTGCTGTCCACATGCCTCTAACTACACCAGAATGTTCCAAGACAGCAAGAAAGGATGTTCTGTGTGTGTAAACTCGATGGTTTTTGTGGATTTGAATGTCATCCTTGCTGCCTTTGTTATGGTAGAAATGACTTCATTTCAGTCTCGTAGCCTACCACATTCTCTGCATTCCCAGATGACCTCTTCCCACTCTCAAAAGGAATTTGGCTGTTCGGGAGCCTTCACTGAGTGATAACTATAGAAGCGATGTGAGAAATGGCACATGATAAAAGGACATAAATGAAAAGATGTTTAAAATGGATTTTTTAAGAGCAGAATCCTGTGAATGACTGTTTCCCTGCCTCATACCCTGGCTGCAGAATGCACAGTTGCAGAAGTGTTCCTTTTATGACTGCCGTCTCCATGGAGCGTTAATTGAGATCTCACTACTCAACAGCCTATTTTTACAAAGCTAGTGGGAATTTACAATCTTCAAGGCTTTTCTGCCATCATCCCACTGTAGTACAAGTTTACTACTAGGGGCTCTTTGGTGGATGATCTGGACAACATCACTCTCTAAGTGTTGCTTCCTCTGGAAATCAGGCTGGCAATCGCTTCCTCTAAAGAGGAGGGAGATGGAAATTCACAGCAATGTGTCAGGTTTAATTTTCATGATACTTTCCTGGAATTTTGTTGTTGTGTTTTAGAATCATAGGATGTCCTGACTTGGAAGGGACCTGCAAGGACCATCGAGTCCAACTCCTGTCCCTGACAGAACAACCCCAACATTCACACCATGGGGCTGAGGATATTGGGCAAATGCTTCTTATTTTGCGGTTTGGGAGTTTCAGGGGTTGTGTTTTGTTTTTTTTTTTTTTTTAAATTTTAAGCACACATCTGCCCTAAATGCTTCTCCTCTTAAACCACTAACGAGGACCAGGAGAGATCTCCTAAGTGTACAAGTTAATTCTTTTCATTAAAAAGCTGACATTTCTGAGTGCCAGCCTTCCAAACTGAAACTGAAATTGAACCCTTGGCTTAATCAGTAAATCAGTATTGTACTTTTAACTTTATCTAAGCTGAGGTAAATAAAAGTGACCACAAATTCCCTCATATTTGTTCATGGTTTTGATTTTGCACAGATACAAACTGACTGATCAGAACTGAGTATTTTGTGGGAAGTGGGTTCAGCATTTATTGCTTTGTTAATTGCATTGTAGTTGCAATAAAAATGAGGCCAAAAGGCCAGGCTGCTCAGCGTGAAAGACGGTCTGCTCAGAAACAGTCAAAACAGATTAGCATTAAGAGCCTAAAACTTTCATGTTGCAAAAGAAATCACTTACAGAAAAGAGCAAGAAGAGGAGTTTTCCAATATTATAATAGTTCACTGTTCTTTACAGTGTAGGAAAAAAATAAAATATTTCCAAACATTTTGAAAAAGAGTCTGGCAAGTAATTGCAAAGTGAGTTGGTTGAGCTGGATGAAAAGAACACACAGACAAGTTATGGTTTGTTTCCCACTTAGCATCCACGAAGCTCTACTAAACATTGCAATTGTCTAAACTTCCTTTTGGCTTCTTGTCTTTTCTTTTTCATGACAGATGTACTTTTCTGATGGCAGTATTATAAATTTACCTCCACTTCTCTTCAATTCACATCATCACAAAATGTCGTGTTATGTTAACACAAAAGAATTTCCTTTGGATTTCTTGAATCTTTCTTTCCTCATTTCTCAATGTTTACTTCCTCTCTACTGAATCATAAGAAAGAACAAAATTGTTATTGCTTTCAAAAACACATTGATTACCCACTAAGCATGAGATCTCACTTCCCAGTTTAAAACTGATGATAGAAAGAGTATATGTCAAATAACATCAATTCTTTTGTGGTAAAAGCCCTATTTTTGCCCTACTTTCACTTCAGAGGCACTTGGTAATTCTCCACATAATTAAGGTGCCCTGACATTCTTATAATGTAAGTGTAAACAGTAAGTACTACCTGATGGTGACATTTCAGGCAAACATTTGACCTTTTTTCTTTCTCTGAAAACACAGAGAAATTTAGGTGATTTCTGCAAGAAAAGACATGGTGGTTCTTCATTTGGTATTTTTTTTTCTTTGTATCTTAATAATCAGTAATCTTCACTAAGTTTTCTGCAAATCAAATTGCATCATGATTTTCGGTTACGTAGTTGGCAACAACTTAAGCCATATCCTTCCTTGACTGCAGTTTTGTACCTCCAGAAATCTCATGGGCCTTGCCTAAGAATGCTTTTTCACTTAACGAAAACAAGTGAGGTGAGGGCATGATGTTCTGAAAAGATCAAGCAGGGCAAAACATTTGAGAGCAAGGGAACATGAAGTAGAAAACCAAGTTATAAAGAACAAAAACAATTTTGTTTTCTCTTCAGTAGCAATTGTGGTTTTCTACAAGCTTTTAGATTTATAGGCTTTATCATGTATTTTATGAACAGTATCTTATTCAACAACATCCCTACAGGACAGTTTTATTCACTTTTTTGCTTTACTTTTGACAAAAATATGTTCTGCTAGGACAGAATATTCTGTTTTTTCACCTAATTTCCCCCTGTGAAAGCCAATGCTCAGTAAAGTCTGTGTGCAATGATTTATGCAGCTTGTGCTTATTAACAAAAGTATTTTCAAGTGAGTTCAAAACAAAATAATCAGATAGAGTATCATGACTAAAACAAAAATAACTCATGCTTGAAGCCTGGGAGTGGAGTTACTTAATATCTGGACTTTATAGAAAAAATGTAAAATGTATTTTCCATTCTCTATCAGTCCAAACATTTGTGCTAAGTTAAAATTGGGCTGTCAGCAAAGTAATGAGTTAGTATATAAAAATATGTTATGGCACACATTTCTACAGACTGCTAATTAACTGAGTTTTAATCTTACTTTGGTACATCCCTGGTTTAATACCTCTGCTGGAGGACCTGTGGTTTGAAATCCAACCCTTTCTTTCAATAGCTAATCAGTAAAAGCCACAAATCTGATAATATCAGCAGTAAAATTTCTGAATTCTCTAAAAAATCGTTAGCTCAAGCTAGATGCCTTCAAGCAGAAAGCCAGCTGTATCCTGGGCTGCATCCAAAGCCATGGGACCAGCAGGGAGAGGGAGGGGATTTTGCTGTGTCTGCTCCACTCTCCTGAGGCCCCACCTGGAGTCCTGTGTCCAGTTCTGGAGTCCTCAGCACAGGAAGGGCATGGAACAGTTGGAAAGGGTCCAGAGGAGGCCTCGGAGATGATGTGAGGGCTGGAGCACCTCTGCTGTGAGGTCAGGCTGAAAGAGAGTTGGGGTTGTTCACCCTGAAGAAGAGAAGGCTGTGGGCAGACCATAGAGCGGCCTCAGGTCCTGAAAGGGGCTTCAGGAAAGCTGAGAGGGGCTCTTGATCAGGGAGTGCAGGGATAGGATGAAGGGAATGGTTTTCAGCAGAAATATGGGAGATCGAGATGAGATCTTGGGGACAAATGTTTTCCTGTGAGTGTGGGGAGGCCCTGGCCCAGGTTGCCCAGAGAAGTTGTGGCTGCCCCATCCCTGGAGGTGTTCAAGGCCAGGTTGGATGGGGCTTTGGGACCCTGATGCAGTGGGAGGTGTCCCTGCCTCTGGCACAGGTTGAAACTGGATGGGCTTTGAAATTCCTTCCAAACCAAATCATTTTATGATTCTATGACTCTATGAAAATGACAAAGACTGAGTGTAAAAATGGTCTAACAGCTACCTCATTAACCAGTCAACATGGCATGTAGCCTACCTGGTAGAATTTTATTTGCAGAGGAACTTTGTGTAATATACGTATATAGATGCATAACCGTATATCTTAGCTCCTAATAAACATAATTAAAAGAAATCTATGATTAGGTCCTGTTACCATGTTCAATGCTGTGTTGCACCCATTTCACATCCCAGTGGATTAAGCTGAGATGTAGCATGTCCTGTATTCGGTGGGTCAGGACACAGCTACAGTCAATTCTCAGATGCATAGGCTGTGACTGGGTTAAAAAAGATCCTGCAAAAGGTAAAGGCTGCTTGGTTTTGAAAGTCAGTTCCTCCTCTTTGAAATAACCACCTAAAGTTTGCTGGCTGCTGGGCATGTTGCCCTCCATTGTTCCGTTCCACTGGCTGCAAGGAAACTTGGACATGAGTGGTATCTCAACGACCTTGACAGTGATTTCATTAGTGGTATTCATTATTTGCTAAGAGATGACGCTGGAGAAGGCTTTTACATGATGTTGGAGATTTTTTTTCCGCGAAACAGCAGTACTTCATCACGGGGCTCGGGGTGAAGTTGTGCTTTTTATTTCACATGGAACAACACGGGCCAAAAAAATAGATACTCACATTGCACTCTTCCCATCCATAGCTCCTTCATAAAGGGACTTGGAGGGGCCAAGGGACTCCGTCTTCCTCTGTGACAGACCTGGTCACTGATTCCCAGACACTCCACAGCAGATCCACAAGCATTAGAATCATAGAATCATAGAATGGTTTGAGTTGGAAGAGATCTTAAAGTTCATCCAGTTCCAACACCTTGCCGTGGGCAGGGACACCTCCCACTGCATCAGGGGCTCAAAGCCCCATCCAACTTGATCTTGAACACCTCCAGGGATGGGGCAGCCACCACTTCTCTGGGCAGCCTGGGCCAGGGCCTCACCACCCTCATAACCAAAAATCTCTTCCTAATGTCCAACCTAAATCTTCCCCCTTCCAATTTAAAGCCATTCCATCCTATCACCCCAGGCCCTTGGAAAAAGACCCCACCCAGTTTTCCTGCAGCCCCTTTCCCTACTGGAAGCTGCTCTAAGGTCTCCTTGGAGCCTTCTCTTCTCTAGGCTGAACAACCTCAACTCTATCAGCCTGCCCTCATAGCAGAGGGCTCCAGCCCTCACGTCATCTCTGTGGCCTCTTCTGGACTTGCTCCAACAGCTCCATGACCTTCTTATGTTGGGGATTCCAGAACCGGACACAGCGTTCCAGGTGGGGTCTCAGCAGAGTGAAGCAGAGAGGCAGAATCCCCTCCCTCACTCTGCTGGTCACACCACTTTGGATGCAGCCCAGGACACTGTTGGTTTCTGGGCTGTGAGCACACGTTGCCGGCTCACGTCCAGCTTCTCCTCCCCCAGCACCCGAAGTCCTTCTCCTCAGGGCTGCTCCCAATCACAACATCCCCCATCCTGTATTGAACCTGTATTGAAATACCCTGAGCAGATCTATCCAAGGAGTGTGCACAATCCATCCACCTGTATTTCGAGTCTTCCTGGCAAGCCCTAAACGACTGCAGCTCTCTGAGGACCAGCATTTCTGGTGGATGAATGGAATTTTTTGGTAGTCATTGATAGTCAGTGCAGGAAGACACTGCCTGCTCAGGTCCTGACCACAGCTCCTCAGAGCCACGCACAGGGAAAGGTCAGGAGCTTTCTGGCAAGCTGAATGTGTCATTGCTTAATAAATGGAAAAGCTAATTATCACTGTTAAAGAACATAGCCACTGTCCTTGGCAAGGGGCAGAAACTACTGCTTATCTGAAATCTCAGGAAGGGGATTTAAATCAGCTCAAGTTTTCTCTCTTTTAGAGTTAGAAAGAAAACAAATCAGTTTTATTTTGCCTAGCCTGAAGGAGCTTTTGGATTCCTTCTTGTTTCGGTTTTGCAGTGGGGAGATAAGGGGACAGTGTTTGGGTAAAAGCCAAAAACATGCTTTCTGTTATTTTTTGTTTCATTTTCAGTACTTCCACTTTTTTTTTTTTTTTTTCCCTAGAGGAGTACTCAACTATACCAAAACTAGAGATCAATTTAAACGTTAATTTCTGCTTCAGTTTCACAGCTATGAAATATGTGTAATATTCACCAAGGAACTGACTGATAGAATTTGAAAACGCCAGCTATATGGGGTAATATTATTGGCTTACTGTATTTTCCTGCTATGAATGTTCTTGGAAAGGATTCTTCTACTCTAGACAGCAAATAAATGTTCTGTGATGTCCATAGAAATAAGCAGATAATTACAGTTAAAGTACAGAAGTAGCAAAAATTTTTAAATGCCAGTGTGTTTTGTCTGTACTGTTAAAGTCAATCACTTGTTGGTTATTGAAGATAAAATACAAAAAGTAACCAAGATTACTTTACATAAAATCATAGAACCCTCGAATTGTTTGGGTTGGAAGGGACCCAAAGCCCATCCAGGTCCAGCCCCTGCCATGGGTAGGGGCACCTCCCACTGCATCAGGGGCTCAAAGCCTCACTACTCAGGGCGACCTGGGCCAAGCCCTCACCACCCTCAGGATCAAGAATTTCTTCCTAATGTCTAAATCTTCCCTTTTCCAATTTAAAGACAATCCCCCTCATCCCATCGCTGCATGCCTGTGTACAAAGCCACTCCTCAGCTTTTCTGCAGCCCCTTTCCCTGCTGGAAGCTGCTCTAAGTTCTTCTTGGAGCCTTCTCTTCCCCAGGCTGAACAACCCCAACTCTCTCAGCATTTTCTCACAGCAGAGGTGCTCCAGCCCTCACATCATCTCTGTGGCCTCCTCTGGACTCCCTCCAACAGTTCTACCTCCTTCTTATGTTGAGGATTGCAGAACTGGACACAGGGCTCCAGGTGGTGTCTCAGGAGAGCAGAGTAGAGGGGCAGAATCCCTTCCTTCTCACTGCTGCTCCCACCACTTTGGATGCAACCCAGGACTCAGTTGGTTTCTGGGCTGTGAACGCATGTTGCTGGCTAATGTTGAGATTCTCCTCCCCCAGCACCCCAAGTCCTTCTCTTCAGGGCTGCTCCCAGTCACATCATCCCCTATCCTGTATTCAAACCATGGATTGCCCCAAGCCAGGTACTGGTCCTTGCCCTTGCCCTTGGTCTTGCACATGAATTTAGTTAATATCAAGCCTCATTTCTGCTTATCATATGCTAGTGAAGCAAAATTGATGACGAAAATTCACATGAGCACCTGCATCTTCAAATTTATATTGAGCTTCAGGTTTTCTTTCAGTGCTGAGTCTCATGAAAAACTGCACGAGCACCACAAGGTGAAAGAGCCTCCTGGGAAGTGTTATCCCTCTTGAACACCCGTTGCTGGTTTCTTGCATGCTGAGCCAGCAGGGTGCCAGGAACACTGCAAGTCCATGTAAACCACACAGAGGAAGACAGTCACAGCACTGCTCCTCTGTGCTTTCCTGGGCCAAGCTGCAGCTACAGAAGGATTCCATTTTCCCTGGATCTGCCAAATAAGGTTGCAATTTTTTTTTCAGGATAAAAAGATGATGCTTTTTACTTGAATGAGAATGTAACTGTGAGTCCAGAGGAGGCCACAGAAATGAAGCAAGTGCTGAAGCACCTCTGCTATGAGGACAGGCTCAGAGAGTTGGGGTTGTTCAGCCTGGAGAAGGCTAAGGGGAGACCTTAGAGCACCTTCCAGTACTAAAACAGGCTCCAGGAAATCTGGGGAGGGGGTCTTGGTCAGGGAGTGCAGGGAGAGGATGAGGGGGAACAGTTTTTAGCTTAAAGAGCAGAGTTTGAGGTTTCTGGAGGAAATGTTTTCCTGTGGAGGTGGTGAGGTCCTGGCCCAGATTGTCCAGAGCAGTGGTGGCTGCCCCATCTCTGGAGATGTTCAAGGCCAAGCTGGCTGGGACTGGAGATCCTGATCCAGTGGGAGGTGTCCCTGCCCATGGTGGTGGTGGGGGGGAGACGGGACTGGATGGGCTTTGAGGTCCCTTCCAACCCAAACCATTCCATGGTTCTATGATTCTATGATTCCATGAACACAACCCACCCTCTTAAGCCTCACTTACTCCTCCTGCACCGCCAGCACAGTGCTGGTTTAGCTACCAGCAGAAGTGGCTGAACTTGCTGGCCTGGCAGAAAACCATTGACCATGTATGCCCCATTTCTGCTGGTGGGGTGAAGCCCCCACTGGTGGGATCTGCTGTAATACTGGCTCTCCCACAGCTCCGCCAGCCAAGAGCAGTCTCCCACACACACCCCACCTGCCCACACACCACCAGAGGCTCAAGTACCTCTCCAGCAATTTTACTTCTATTCCCCATCCAGTGCTTCCCCCCATCGTAACCTTTGAGAGCAGCTGTTGGGCTGAGTGGGCAGAGCGATGGCACACCAGGGAAATGATAAGTGCTGACTCTCACAGCCCATGTTGGCAGTGCCAGCAGGGGAACAATGTGAGTAACTTTTCCTCATCATATTGGAAAGCAAACATCAGACTCGATTTCATTCCAAAATTAATGAAAAGTTATTGAAAAAGGTTTCAGGTTGATTTTAAAATTGTTTTCAAAACTGTTTTCCTACAGACGAGGCATTTTTCCCTGCCTGAATTTATCTGTACTGCAAAGACCGCTCATATGTGCTCCACATAGAGTGTGCTCATGAACTCCTCCATCCTGACATTATCATGCTTTCTAAATGGAAGGTGACCTGTATTTCATGTGCAGGACTCAATGAACTCAAGGAGACATTGCAGAGCAAGGTGGTTCATGCAGAAGGAAAGCATACAGCATTCAGCCTTACAGTTCACATCGTAAAGTTAGGGCTTAAGATGCAGCTACTTCAGGTCAAAGCTCAGTCACAAAAACATGGAATTGTTTGATTGGAAAAGACCTTTGAGATGAGGTCCAGCTGTACCTTACCACTGCTAAACCATCCCTGAGAACCTCTTCTACTTGTCTGTTAAACTGCTCCAGGGATGGTGACTCCACCAACTCCCTGGGCAGCCTCTGCCAGTGCATGAGAACATTTCCAGTAAAGAAAATTTTCCTGATATCCAATGTAAATCTCCCCTTCTGCTACTTGGGGCCATTTCATCTCATCCTATCACCTCTTACTTGGGAGAAGAGACCAACAACCACCTCACCACAACCTCCTTTCAGGCATTTGTAGAGAGTGATGAGGCCTCCGTTCTGCCTCCTCTTCTCCAAACTACACAGCCCCAGGGCCCTCAGCCTTCTTTCATAACCATTTTCCAGCCACTTCCCCATCTCCGTTCCCTTCTCTGGATGTGCTCCAGCCCTTCAAAGTCCTTCTTGGAGAGAGGGACTCAAAACTGAACCCAGGGTTCAAGGTGCAGCCTCACCAGTGCAAAGTCCAGGGACACAATCCCTTCCCTGTTTCTGCTGGCCACGCTGTTTCTGATCCAAGCCAAGAAGCTGTTGCCCTTCTTGGACATCTGGGCCAATGCTAGCTTATGTTCAGCCACTGTCGACCAACACTCCCAGGTCCTTCTCCTACAGCCACTCTTCCCCAAGCCTGGAGCTGCACGGGGTTGTTGTGTCCCAAGCACAGGAACTGCCACTTGGCCTAGTTGAACCTCGTCCTCTTGGTCTCAGCCCATCAATCCAGTCCATTTGGGTCTTTCTGCAGATCTTCCCTACCCTCAAGCAGATCCACACTCCTGCATGACTTGGTCTCATCTGCAAACCGACTGAGGGTAAATCTGCAGTTCATACTACTACAGTCATAGTTTCCACCTGCTTTTCTCAAAAAGATGGCTCCATGATGGGATAAATACAACTTGTTTGTTCTGCTCAAGCTGCTTGTGAAAGCAGCATACAGAGCCTGAATGTCTTGTAGAGTCATCATGAAAATTTTCTAGCCAAAGCACAAAATATATTTCTCTGTCCTTTGCCTGGCTGATTAATGACAGGAAAACAGCTCGTGTTTGCTCATTTGCCAAATTAAACTAAGCCCCCTCAAACTATCACCAGCAAAACACTCCTCCTGAATGATTTAGAAGGCTGATCTTAACATCACTCTCATTCTCTCCAGGAAGCTCCACTTAGCCAGCCAGTGGCTTTTTGGGCTCTTGCCCACCACTACTCCTTCTGTCTCTTTCTTTGTCATCCCTTAAATAACATCTCAGTCTCACTGCTTTAACTCATCCCCTCCTCATCTCCCTCCCTATCCCACTATAAGTCCCTGACTGCAAGCAGCCTTGTCCCAGCCACTATCCATCCCTTGAAGGCTCCTGCTGTCACCCTCCTCCATTTCAGTCTTCTTGCTCCCAAAACAGTGTCCCTCACTCCAAGAAGGACATTGAGGGGTTAGAGAGCATCTGGAAAAGGGAACAGAACTGAGGAAGGGTCTGGAGAAAAAGAGCTATAAGAGGCAGCTGAGGGACCTGGGGTTGTTTAGCCTGGAGGAGTCTGAGGGGAGACCTCATCGCTGTCTACAATTGCCTGAAAGGAGGTTGTGGTGAGGTGAATGTTGGTCTCATCTCTTGTGGATCCAGTGGGAAGTGTCTCTGACCATGGCAGGGGCTTGGAAGTGGATGGGCTTTGAGATTTCTTTTGACTCAAACCATTTCATGATTCTATTATTCTATGAACCCAGGGAACTAGTCAGTATCTGTACAAAACACATGAGCAGCTGCTTAAGACATGAGTCATCTGACAGAGGGTAGGCATTTGCATCTGATCTCATTGGCACCAGCTGGTTGACTGGTCAGCAAGAGGAGGACGAGAAGAAGGAAAGCTTTTCAGTAGTTCTAAAATGCGAAAACTGAAACACCTCTCATCAACAGCACCTTGATGGTGCCACTTCTCCCTGTCAGCCAAGAAATCAGCGTGAGGAGTCACGGTCAGAGGTGGGCGTCTAGATCAATATATGGTGAAATAAATTGACAGTGTGCTTTGCTTTTTGCATTGTGATCCACTGAGCACAGATGTTTTCCTCTGATTCTTGCCCATGCCTCACTACTCGTGAACACGTTGATATGAACAATGGTGTTGACACAGACCTACTTGTCCTTGAAGTGCGTTAAATGCAAGACGACCCATGGTACACATGACGGAAACTCATGGACCAGGCAACTTCAAATTAAAAATGATAATGATCAAGCTTTGCAAACAGCCAACAAAGCACCCAAAAATTCACCCTACAGAACTGCAGTCATGCCATCGCATGTGAAAGGATGCTAGGCATTCCACAGTATCTCTGTCCTGGGGACTTCATGGGCTGGCCAGCAAACCCACTATGTCCTAGAACCCAGTCTGCCCCGTACTCAGCACAGCTTGGAGAGGAACCTGCTCAGAGGGGTTGTTGGGGCAGAGCTGATGATAAACAGTGAATACACATAGAGAAATTTAACTTTTGGCTCTAAACTGAAAGTACATTTTTTCAAATGAATGGATAAAAATGTATTTACAATAAATGAAACAAAATAAGCAAGAGTCACTGCATATCGTATTAGGGTTTTATAGCCAAGAGCTCTGTTCTCACCCAACAGAATCAGGAAGAACAAGCTGTACACAAGCTTTCATATCATTTGATGAACTTCCAAAAGGAGTTCAAGGAGGAGAATGAAAAGAAATACTTTTATGGAATCACAGTAGTAATACACAATTAGGTGTAAAAAAAGCTGACTAAATTATATTTAAGGTTTATACTTTTCTTTATGGCACGTAATAAACACTCAGAAATTGCTTGCATATCCCAAAAGTTGAAAATTTCTATGTCATTTATACCGAAAGCATTGTAAGTATAAACTGTTAAGTATATAAACATAACCTTTACACCTGACAATTCACTTTAAAGTATGTAATGAGTTTTATAAGCAGTAATATACTATATCCCCTTCTAAAAATTAAAACAATTCCAGCAAAACAGGATTTCTGAAGTATCAAGTATTCCGAAGCACTCTGATGTAAATAACTATTTTCAAAATGCAAGTGCATAAAAATATCATTGGCACAAGATCAGTCATATTTCTAGCAATGCAGAGCTCCTTATCTAACTCAGCTCTAAGCGTTTTCATGCTTTAAAATAACATTAACACTAGAATTTAATCTAGAGATTATCTTTATGGCCACATTTTTATTTCATGACAATGGTTCTTCATCGGGGCATTTTTTAGGGTTCTGGTTTTTGTCCACAGCTTACTGTGCTGCTTTCGAATCGCTTTGTTTTTCTGTGTCTAAACTATCATCATGATTTTTGTACTTCTCAGCAAAATAGTCGGAGTCAAAACTTACAGACAAATCTGGAGGGCTCACATAAACATTTCCATTGTCTATTGTGACTTTATGAATCCTTTGTTTGACTCCTTTTGATTGCCACTTTGGTGTTGATGATGGCTCCAGAGGGTTAATTGCTTCATATAATCCTTCTCCTGTTTCCAGTGTAATTTTAAATTTGTGCCAAGGACAAACAATGCATGCTTGGCCATCGATATCCTGCCAGGAAGAAGAAGGAAAAAAATCAAGTTATCAGCTTCTGATTCCTCTCCTGGAAGAATCTGTAGGGCAAAAGACATGTTGGGTGATTTGGCTGTAGGACTGTCTGCTATTTTACATAAATATCCAGTTATTTTGGTGTTATATTCAGATAAAATTAATCAAAATTAGGCATTAGAGATTCACGTGACTCTATGAGCTTACATTGTTTTTATTTTGCTTACATACCTCTATTTCTCCAAGGCGTAGAGGGCCTCCTTCATCTGAAACATGGAAGAACACAGTCTTAATTTATGCGGCAGATTTAATTTTAATAGCAGTAACAGAAATATCATGCATGCAAATATCTTACGGTAGCAGCGAGAGTCCAAAGCATGAAATTTCCCTTCGTGGTAGAAAACAACAACTCCTCTGCCATTGACTTTGGCTGTTTTTCTCCCAGTTCTCTTTATGTCATCTTCTTTACCAATTAACATCAGACCATCTGGCGTCATTTCAGCTGTTTCTGTGCTTGCGCTGGGCAAATCCACATCCTTAAAACACAAAAAGAATAAAAAAAAACACATTCTGGAATAGTTTTTGTTTTAATTTCTAGGCATAAAATGAGTAATTACTGGAACACTCCCCCGTCCTCGCCCTGTCCCCCCCTGCCCATTTAACTCATCAGGGCAGAAGTTTTAGTGATACCATAGAAGGAATCCTACCATCAGAGAGTGGTTTGGGTTGCAAGAGACCTCAAAGCCCATCCAGTTCCAACCCCTACTATGAGCAGGGACACCTTCCACTGCATTAGGGGCTTAAAAGCCCCATCCAACCTGGCCTTGAACACCTCCAGGCACGGGGCAGCCACCACTGCTCTGGGCAACCTGGACCAGGGCCTCTCCACCTTCACAAGAAAATATTCCTTTCTTAGATCTCATTGCAATCTCCCCTCTTTCAGCTGAAAACTGTTTCCCCCTTGTCCTATCCCTGCACTCCCTGGTCAAGAGCCCCTCCCCAGCTTTTCTGGAACGCTTTTCAGTACTGGAAGCTGTTCCAAGGTCTCCCTGGAGCTTTCTCTTCTCCAGGCTGAACAACCCCAACTCTCTCAGCCTGAAAAAAAGATTATCAACCTGCACACGAAGCAAAGGGCGGGAGTTCAGTGATATTGTTTGGCCAACATGTTCGCTAAGAGAACTGAGACTAGGAAAACCAGCTGTTACAAACCTGATACCTGGGGCAAGATAAATTCTCAATCACTATTCACTTACTCTGCACTTTAAGAAAACATCCCTGGGAAAGCTACATGCTAAAAAATACGAGGATGCTACATGTGAAATTCTATGCTATTTAACTATGTAATGGGTAAACAGTAGTGTTTGCATGTAAACCTCTGCTATAAGGCCAGACTGAGAGAGTTGGGGTTGTTTAGCCTGGAGAAGAGAAGGTTCCAAGGAGAACTTAGAGCAGCTTCCAGTACTGAAAGGGGCTCCAGGAAAGCTGGGGAGGGGCTCTTGATCAGGGAATGCAGGGATAGGATGAGGGGAAATGGCTTTAAATTGGAAGGGGGAAGATTTAGATGAGACATTAAGAAGAAATTTTTTCAGATGAGGGTGGTGAGCCCCTGGCCCAGCCTGCCCAGAGCAGTGGTGGCTGCCCCATACCTGGAGGTGTTCAAGGCTGGGTTAGATGGGACTTGGAGCCCCTGATCCAGTGGGAGGTGTCCCTGCCCATGGCAGAGGGTGGAACTGGATGGGCTTTGAGATCCCTTCCAAACCATTCTGTGATTCTATGAGTCTATGATTCTACAGAGCCAATGCTCTTAAAATAATACAATGGCTGGAAATACAAACTATTATAAGTTGATAAAAACTGAAAATATAACCTGCAAAATAGCAAAATTGAAAAGATTTATTCAGCCTAGCCTCTTTAGCAAATATGCCTGCCTTCCATAAAACCACAGATTCACCAAGGTTGGAAAAGCCCTCTAAGTTCAACCAGTACAACTACCAACCCAATCCCACTGTCTCTACTAAACACTGTCCCAAAGCACCATGGCCACATACTTTTTTAACCCCTCCAGGTCTGGAGACTCTACCCCTGCCCTGGGCAGCCTCTGCCAGGGCTTCAACACTCTGTTAAGGAAGATATTTTCCCCAATATCCAATATTCCTTCCTCCTTTTAGGTCCTGCAAGCTTCTTAAGGCGTCCTCCTTTCCCAACAGGGAATATAAGTAGATCTATGAAGAAAACCGCCTTTCTGTTAAATTTGATTACAATTAAACAGTGTTTTCTTGTTCTCCCTGAATTCACGATATAACCTTACTACCCTTGTTTCCTCATAAAACTAGGCTAAAAAAATCTCTTTGTGCACACAGAGACCAAAGGGGAACCATGGGCAGGGGGGACTCCCATGGCAGTGAGACGTGCCATACCTTAGCTCCTCGCCAGATCACGATAGAGATGAGGAAGCAGATGAAGTAGTGGAGGCTTAAAATAATGAGGTCCAGCATTGCCTCTCCACCCGGTGCCCGTGGCAGCCAACCCTGCCTTTTTCACATACGTGACAGCACGTGTTGCAAGTCTGTCTTGATGTGCAAGTGGTGGCAGCGTGGCCAGCCCCTGTAGCATCAGAAACAGCATGTACGGAGGCTCTGCACAGCAGGAGCCTTGCTGATAAGGAGTGGGGACACTCTGGAGCTGACCTGATAACAGAAGAGAGCTGGGGGTTCCTCCTGCCACCTCACCCCCCAGGACACCACACCGAGGGAACTGGGGTGGTTTAGCCTGGAGAAAAGGAGGATGAGGGGAGACCTCATCACTGTCTACAACTGCCTGAAAGGAGGTTGTAGTGAGGTGGGTGCTGGGTGATGGGAGGAGAGGAAATGGCCTTAAGCTGTGCCAGGGCAGGTTCAAATTGGACAGCAGGAAAAACTTCTTCACCCAAAGTGTTCTCAAGCCCTGGCAGAAGCTGCCCAGGGAGGTGGTGGAGTCCCCATCCCTGGAGGTGTTAACAGATGGGTAGATGAGGTGCTCAGAGATATGATTTAGTAGTGGACAGGTACAGTTGAACTTGATGGTCTCAAAGGTCTTTTCCATCCAAGTAATTCTTTGATTCTGTGATTCTCTGAAAACCTATGCTGCATGACATGTTTGGGGCCAGCAACTGCTTGTTTCCTAACAAACCGTTACACCAGGAAGACTGGTGCAAATAAGCATGGTGTTTTGAAGGCCAGTTGTTATCTAATTTGCACACGATCAGCTATAAGGGACTGACTCTCAGCTTTGCAGTTCGCAGGAAATCCCACCCAGCCTTACACAGAAAGTGAAACGTCACTGTCAGGCTCACAGGACCACCCAGCAAGGCAGTCATGCTTATTTATATATTTATATATTTATGTATTTATATATTTATGCATTTATATATTTATGTATTTATATATTTATATAGAAGTATAAAAGCATCAAATTATAGAAATATAGAAATAAAGAAGCATAGAAATATGGATGTATAGAAATACAGAAATATATTTCTATGCTTATATAGAAACATATTTATATAGAAATACATTTATTTACATATTTTCTTTAGAAAATAGGCATAGCATGTAGCAAACTGACAAAAAAAAGCAGAGAAGCAATTCCCCAGTTTTTTACCATCCTGTTTTGGTTGACTGTGAACATAAGCTTCTCAAATTAGCCAAAGTCTTTAAATGCAAAAGGATGTAGTTACAAACATTATTATGAAGCCCCCACCCCCCAAAAAATTATATATCTATACATGTATACATATAGAAATACAGACACATATGAACATCTGTATATAATATCACGGAATCATAGAATCACAGAATCCTCTGAGTTGGAAGGAACCAACAAGGAGCATCAAATCCATCTCCCGTCCCTGCACAGGACACCCCAATGTTCACACCATGGGGCTAAGGTTGATGTGCAAACACTACTGGAATACTGTCAGGCTTGGTGACTGCTTCCCTGGGAGCTGTTCCAGTGCTCCATCAACCTCGGGGGGGAAGAACCTTCTCCTAATGTTCAACCTAAGCCTCCCCTGGCATTACATCCTTTCCAGTCCTAAAACTGGCACCAAACCTCCAGTCCTTTTCGTGAGGGCTTTTCTACAGCCAGCCTCGGTTTCCAAAATTATCCAGGACTCCAGTCTGTAACCTGTCTCAGATTGCCAGCATGTTGTGGACCCTACAGGGCAGTGAACCCCAGCGGCTTCATTTTGCCATCAAGACTTGCATGTTTATCTACAACCATCTGCAGACTGGGACTGCCTTGGCACCTCTGGGTTTTCCAGAAGAAAATCCTCAAGGCAATGTACGCTTGTTAATACTGAGTTTGTTAAACACATGGTGGCAGAACAGTTTCTTCCTTTAGAAAAGAATATATAAGGACTCTTCAGCAAGAAAGACTAGATCCTCTTACTGTCAGCCTATCATTGGCTACCTTCTCATCCATTAAGTTGATGTGTACCTGCAAAGCACGAACAGAAGATAAGAGATTTCAACCCAAAGCAGCCCAGGAGGCAGTGAAAACCACAATGGAGGCAGCAGGTTCTTGCCTAGAGTCCTCTGAGACTGGGACAGGACCCAGCTTGAGGGAAGGTCAATAGACCCCTGAGGCAGTTTTCACCCTACCTCGCCTTCTCCTCTTTCATCTCAGGCCCTGGAGTGGTGCTGCCTGGACAATGAGGAGTGGCTGAGGGACCTGGGGTTGTTTAGCCTGGAGAAGAGAAAGCTGTGGGGAGACTTCACCACTGTCTGCAATTGCCTGAAAAGAGATTGTAGTGAGATGGATGTCGGTCTCTTCTCCCAAGTGATAGGTGATAGGACAACAGGAAATTACCTCAAACTGCAGCAGGGCAGGTTCAAATTGGACATTAGGAAAAACTTTTTCATGGAAAGGGTTCTTAGAGGCTGCCCAGGGAGGTGGTGGAGTCCCCATCACTGGAAGGGTTGAAAAGACAGGCAGGTGAAGTGCTCAGGGATGTGGTTTAGTAGTGGACAGGGATGGCTGGACTTGATGATCTCAAAGGTCTTTTCCAACCTCGGGATTCTGTGATTCTGTGATGCTGTCTCCATAGCGGGAACCAGATGAGGTAAGACCTGCTTTCTCCTCACATTCTTTAAACAGCATAGTCAGGGCATTTCTCCATGGATCAGGAGTGTCTGAGCTGGTGGGCATCACCTGTCCATCAAAGCACATGAAAAATGCGCTTTGCCTGCCCTCTCACAGTCCACTGAGAACTGAGCTCTCAGCCCACTCTGAGGTGAAATAATAAGCAGTTATCCTTGCTCCTGTGTTGATGACTATGTTAAAAACCAGCCGTTCAAACAGGACATGGAGCACAGCTGCCCACATAACATTCCTGAGTCCCATAAAAGAATCCTGAGCTATAAACCAGCTACTACAGGGTTTTTTTCCACAGATTTTTCCTTGTCTATGGAAGAAAAAATATGTAATTCAGAAAGAGAAAATGTTATTCCCATAAACACACACTTTAAGTTGATTTCCTGTTAGATTCTTCCAATATTTTCTTAAGAGTTTGGCTCTTTGATGTGTTCAGAGTCTCTGCACATGGTGCTGGATGGAGATGTCCCTGCAGCCAAGGGTCATCTAGTGGGAATGACAGTCCTAGGGGTTTGGAAGCAACAAAAGGATGTGTTTTCCCACCAGAAACACACCTGGGTTTGTGAGTCACAGTAAGTCACTGTACCCTGCTTTAACTCCTTTTCCTACTTTCAGGAAAGGGAAACAAATCCCCACCATGCAGTGCATGGTCCTGGTGTGCCCTAAAGAGATGAGTCTTGGGGTGAATAGCCCCCAGGTCCCAACCACTGTTTGTGGACACCAGAACAAGCTTCCCTCATCATCCACTGCTCAGAAGATGCTGCACTGGCCTGCTGAGCAGTGGCACCACTCCACAGGGGCTGTGATACTGAAAGACACCAGGAAGAGGCTACTGGGAAGATGCTGGGTGAAGGAGGCTGAGGGAAGATGCCTGCTGGTGCAGGGCTCCATAGAAGTTAGGGAAGATGCCTGCCACCGCTGGTGGGATTGGGGACAAGGAAGGTCATGAAGAACATGCCCACTGGTGCCAGGGCAGAGGACCACCAAGGCAAGATGCCCACTGGTGCTGAGCTGTAGAGGGGTTAGCGAATATCAGTGGAAAACGCCCACCAGTGTCAGCAGGACAGGGGATGAGGAACATCGGGAAAGATGCCCGCTGGTCCCAGGTTAGCGGAGTGCCAGGGGAAGAAACCCAACAACACCAGAGGAAATGACCACAAGGGGAAGTGCCGGGCATTAGAGAAGTTGAGGAACATCAGGGAGAAGATGCCTGCTGCTACTGGAGGAGCAGACTGTGAGGGGAAGATACCTGCTGGTGCTGGGCTGTATAAAGGTGGAGGCAGGGAAGATACCAATCAGTACTGGGTGGTGGGCGATGAGGACTACTGGGAAGATGCTCACTGGTGCCAGATGGTGTGGAGAATGAGAACAGCTGAGGGGAAGATGCCCATCAGAGCATCTAGGGGTTGAAGTCCATCATGAGAAGATGCCCTCTGCTGCCAGGTGGTAGTGGATGAGGACTGCTGGGGGAAGATGCTCATCAGCGCCATCAGTATCAGGGATGAAGAACATCATAGCAAGATGCTTGCCAGTACCAGATGGTGGGGGTGTGGACAGCCAGGGAACAATGCCCACCCATGCCAACAGAGCAGACAGCTGGGGGAAGATGGCTGTCAGTGCTGGGCTGTATGAGGGCTAGGAAACACCAGGGGAAGATGCCCACCAGTGCCAGGGGAGCGAACAACTGTGAGAAGATGAGAACCACTGGCAGAAGATGCTTGCCAGTGCCGAGGAGAGGACTGCTGGGGGAAGATGCCCACTGACACTGATCTGCATAGGAGTTCGAGAACACCAGCAGAATATGCTCTAAAGTGCTGGTGCCTGTGCTGGGGGTTGGTCCCTAGCCCCAACACATTCCTGCAGGGAGTGCTGCACCACCACCAGAAAGCACGGGCTCAGTATCAGCGGCTGTCCCATGGGGTGGGCACAACCGTGGAGGACCTTTTCCCCTTCCTCAGCCTCAACTTCTCCATTCCTGGCTCCCCTCTGCTCTGTCCTGTCCCACTGGAGGAAAAGGAACAGGGTGGTGCTGCAAGCGGCGTGCAGGGGGCAGCCGCCCACAGGATGGAGGCACTGGGATGGCTGCTGACCTCACTCCTCACTCTGCCCCACTCCTTTTTGAAAAAGAATGGATGGGAAAAGCAATGGATGTGATCTGTCTGTACTTCTGTAAAGCCTTTGGCACAGTCCCCCACAACACACTTCTCTCTAAGCTAGAGAGACAGGGATTTGGTGGGTGGACTGTTCGCTGGGTAAGGAATTGGTTGGATGCTCACATTGAGAGGGAAGTGTTCAACAGCTTGATGTTGAGATGGAGAACCATGACAACTTGTGCCCCTCAGGGGTCTGTACTGTGACCAGCTTTAGTTAACGACTTCATTGATGATACTAACAGCAAGATCGAGTGCACCCTCAGCAGTTCTCACCCAGAGAGACCTGGACAAGTTGGAGAAGCAGGGCTGTGTGAACTTCATGAGGCTCAACAAGGCCAAGGCAAGGTCCTACACTTGGGTTGGGGTGACCCATGGTTTCAGTACAGGCTGGGGGATGATATGATTGAGTGCAGCCCTGAGAAGAAGGACTTTCGAGTGCTGGGGGAGAAGAAGCTTGATGTGAGCCGCCAACGTGTGCTCACAGCCCAGAAACCAGCTGTGTCTTGGGCTGCATTCAAAGCAGTCGCCAGCAGGACGAGGGAGGGGATTCTGCCCCCCTGCTCTGCTCTCGTGAGATCCCACCCATAGCCTTGTGTACAGTTCTGGAATCCCCAACATCAGACAGAGATGCAACTGTGGGAACAGGTTCAGGGGAGGCCACAGAGATAATGTGAGGCTGGAGAACCTCTCATATGAGGACAGGCTCAGAAGGTTGGGGTTGTTCATACTGGAGAAGACTGTGGGGACACCTTAGAGCTGTTTCCAGTATGTAAAGGGGCTCCAAGAAAGCTAGGGAGATGCTCTTGATCAGGGAGTGAAGGGAGAGGACAAGGGGGAACCGTTTTAAGCTGAAACGGGAGATTGAGATGAGATCTTTGGAAGAAATCCTTCCTGATGCTGGTGGGGTGTCCCTGGCCCAGGCTGCCCAGAGCAGTGGTGGCTGCCCCATCCCTGGGGGTGTTCAAGGCCAGGCTGGATGGAGCTTAGAGCCCCTAATCCAGTGGGAGGTGTCCCTGCCCATGGCAGGGGTTGGAACTGGATGGGCTTTGAGGTCTCTTTCAACCCAAACCATCCCACAATTCTATGATGCTATGATTTATATTATTTTCCCCCTAATTCTCTCATTTGTTTACATTCTTCTTAGAGATCACAGCCATGAAGCAGAGACAATATCCCGAGGATTCACTATTGCTAAGACAAATTAAATAATTGCCTCTCATGCCTAACATATAACACTTCTTCAATCACCCTAGAACATCTCTCTTCTCCTTCATCACCACAGCATGCTGTTGAGTCACACTTTGCCTCTGGTTCTCTACTCTCCAAGCATGTGTGTCTTTATTTTCTCTGCTGAGTTGCAGTCTAGATGGTTTGTTCTTTATCATTTAATATTTCCCGCCTTTATTTTTTACCTTTAACTTATCCATGATGAATTTTATCTGATTGATTTCAGATCATCTTCCCAGCTAATCAAGGCTACTTTGAATTTCAGCCTAACCTCAGAAGCGCTGATAGCTGTCCCAGCATGCATTTTCTCACGTTTAATAAAGAAAAAAAAGGTGCATCCTCCTGCATTCAAATGACCTATTAAAAAAGAACAGTAACACATCGAATTTCTCTACAGAAAGGGTTCTCAGGCATTCTGCCCAGGGCAGTGGTGGAGTCCCCATCCCTGGAGGTGTTTAAAAGATGAGTGGATGAGGTGCTTAGGGATCTGGTTTAGTAGTGGATAGGTATGGGTGGATTTGATGATCTCAAAGGTCTTTTCCAACCAAGTGATTCTATGAGTTCTTGCAGACATTATTTGATCAGCCTTCCCACTTTTAAATTTGATTTTAGCCAGTTGTGAACCTAACGTACGGTGATTTTACCCTTACTGCACTTCCATAGCTTGGTTAACACAAGATCAGTTCGGCTGCTGCCCAAGTGCAGTCACAGTCTGCATTTCCCCACTAATTTTTAATTACTGACTAGTCTGATTATCCCAACAAAGGCAGCAGATGATTATTTTCATGTGATTTGCTGCCAAATTCACAGCAGCAGTCTCTTACCTCTCTGGTGACAACTAGGACATTGTATTTAAAGAATAATTCCTATTTTGCTTACCAGGTTGGTGGTTCCTCCTCACCTGACGGTAAGAAAGGTTCAGTTGATCAGGGCAGGTGCTTTGCTGTCTCAGGTAAACCTCAAGAGGCTGCGCTGACCTGGCTGCATCTAAAAATGCGTTTAAACTTACTGGTGTTCCATCCTGCCCCTTTTCCCTTCCACTTCAGTGTCTGTTCAAAGTCAAAACTTCCTCTGTGTGTCTGAGAAATGGATCTTTTCCTCTCTTAGCCCGGCCAGCCTCACATCTTGCAAACCTCATTCCATTTGTGTTGCACTAATGTAGATGCATTAGCAGAACTAAGAGTAATGAAACATGACCACACTGTTAAACTCATCTGTTTTGGACTTAAGTCAGCTTACTTCTCTACAAACACAGGCAAATTGTTTACTGCAGGTGAGGCAGAAAGGCATCAGCAAGCTTTTCCCTTCTCTCTTTCCAGCTCTTCAGAACAAAGGGTCGCAAACAACACCTTGCAAGGGTCAAAGCCTAGCTTTTATATTTTCTTTTTAAATAACCATTTCATGAATCATAGAAACATAGAATGGTTTTGGTCTGGAAGTGACCTCAAAGCCCATCCAGTTCCACCCCCTGTCATGGGCAGGAACACCTCCCACTTCATCACCCTCATCGGGAAGAATTTCTTCCTAACACCTCATCTAAATACTCCCACTTCCAATTTAAAGCCAGCCCCCTCGTCCCATCACTCCATGCCCTTGGAAAAAGCCCCTCCCCAGCTTTCCTGGAGCCCCTTCCGGTACTGGAAGGCCACTATGAAGTTGAAGAAGACTAGATAGGAGAAGAAGTACCAGAAGAGACACAATGACTGGGGATTTGATCACAACCTGCTATTGGTGACAACCTGACTCTGTGGCTCTGCTTCGTGAGCTGGCACATTCCTGGTGTTTCCTGCATCACCTTGGAACCTGCCCTACACTGGGTTTCCTTGGACACCCTGTGAATCAACAAGTTGCAAGGAATTATGGTAAGACGTTTGTTTTTCCCATTTGTTTTCCCATTTCAGAGAGCATCACAAACTGCACTTCTGGAAGCCTAAGACTTACAAGGAAGGACATCTTAAAAGCATGACTTCAAAGAGCACTGTGTCGGCAGAGCTGAAAGAAATACAACCTTCACAGGTAACTTCTTTAAGCACTCAGTCATTAAAAACAAGCACACACAGAAAACGTATCCAGTTCACTGTAAGTTCATTTCACTGTGTTTTGTACAATCACTGTGTCCTGTCCAGACCTCTGGAAAGTGACTGACTTATTTGTTCTTTTTGCCGCTGAATGAGCCTTCATAACAATACATCTACTTTCTCTACTTATGCAGCCGCTTTACATCACCCCGTTCTTTGTTTATATTATTTCATCACTATCACGACCAGAAGGATGGAATGACATCCAGTGGGACCAGGACAGCTTGGAGAAGTGGGGCTGTGTGAACCTCAAGAGGTTCAACAAGACCAAGGGCAAGGTCCTGCACCTGGGTTGAGGCGATCCATGGTTTCAATAGAGGGGACAAAATAATTGAGAGCAGCCCTGAGGAGAAGGATTTGGGGTGCTGGAAATGAGAAGCTCAACACAAGCTAGCAACATGTGCTCAAAGCCCAGAAAACACCCGTGTCTTGAGCTCCATCCAAAGCAGTGGGACCAGGAGCGCGAGGGAGGGGATTCTGCCACTCTGCTCCCCTCTGCTGAGACTCCACCTGGAATTCTGGATTTATTTCTGGAGTCCTCAGTACAGGAAGGACATGGAACAGTTGGAACAGTTCCAGAGTAGGCCACATTGATGATGTAAAGGCTGGAGCGTCTCCTCTATGAAACCAAGCTGAGAGATTTGGCGTTGTTTAGCCTGGAGAAGAGAAGGCTGTGGGGAGACCTTAGAGCAACTTCCAGTGCTGAAAGGGGCTCAAGAACAGCTGGGGAAGGACTTTTTACAATGGCCTGGACTAATAGGATGAGGGGGAAGATTTAGATGAGACATTAGGAAGAAATTCTTCCAAATGAGGGTGGTGAGGCCCTGGTCCAGGTTGCGCAGAGAAGCCGTGGCTGCCTCATCCCTGGAGGTGTTCAAGGCCAGGCTGGATGGGGCCTTGAGCCTCTGATCCAGTGGGAGGTGTCCCTGCCCATGGCAGGGCATTGGAGTTGGATGTCCTTTGAGGTCCCTTCCAACCCAAACTGTTCCATGGCTCTATGATTCTATGATCTGTAACAATTTTAGCTGGAATTATAAGAACATACACCACAGTGTTTGAAGGGGTTTATTAATTATTAATTTGTTCCTTGTCTACAAAATCTTAAGAAAGGAAAAAATTCTGCTGTAGGAGTAAGCAGGAAAAGGTCAGCGTTAATGTTCTATAGATACAAAAATACAAAATAGCCAAAACACTTATAAGTATGTACCTAGTTCACAAAGTGGCAAGTTGTTTACAAACACATGTGGAGTGCTTCACCATCAGAAAATGCAGGATTTTTTCATGTTTATTTTCACTAGCTTACTGCTACTGCTGAGTGTTTCATTACAGAAAATACTTAAGTAAAAAGTATAATGTCATACTGCCCTGTTACTATAGCAGCACCAACTGTGTTCAAGAACAAACAGGTGTAAATGCTGCTACGATTACATTTTTCCTTAAGCAGAGGAGTTTGAGCTAAACCATACCTTCTTCCGAAACTCCTTCATTTTTTAATTACATTCCTGGAAAAACATAAACCAGCATTTTTCTGTTAAATTTTCTGCAAGCCTCACTTGCACCTCCTTTGTATGCATCTCAGGTTCCAATTCTCCACTTGCTGACGCATGTTAGAACATTCACCCGCAGAACCCAACCAGACAACCAAGATGGATTCCAATCTGCACTATGCAAACTACACTATCACTATTCAGAGAACTGCTCTGCTCCCAGGTTTCGGTCAAAGGGACTGGTTTGGTGTGGTCTTTTTTAATTCCCAACAGTGACCAGAGACCAGATTCCTCTTCACTTGCACACACATTCAATGAGGTATATTATGAAGCAAGGAGTGGTTTAAGTTCCAGATCCAAAAGTAAAAGATGAGAAGGCAGATCTTGAAAAGATCCGGGCATCAATCATGTAAAAATGAATGCTGGCACAGTAAGTACTTGAATAAACTGCATCTGTTTGCCAGCAGGAGCAGGGAAGGGATTGTGCCCCTGGACTCAGCACTGGTGAAGCCCACCTTGAATTCTGGGTTTAGTTTTGGGCCCCTTGCTTCAAGGACATTTAGGGGCTGGAGCACGTCAGGAGAAGTGAACAGAGCTGGGGAAGGGGCTTGAGAGGATTATGAGAGGCGGCTGAGGGACCTGGGGCTGATTAGTCTGGAGAAGAGCAGGACTCAATGATCACAAAGGTCTTTCTCAATGAAACAATTCTATGTGTCTATGATACATACAGACCAATATTGGTTGTTAACTTCCTGATTATATTCTAAGCCCTATAGCATTTTGGCAAACAGTTAAGTATTCCATACACAGAATTAGTTCTTACGTCCTATCCTTTCTATGCATATTTGACTCTTACAGAATTTAACGTGTAAAAATCAAGATCGGTTGTGCTGGCTGGTTATATAAAATGCTTTTGGCTCTTTAACACAAAGCGGTAATTGTTTGGGCATCTTTGCCTTCAATAGCTTTATATAAGACAAGAATTCCAACACTTGAAGTACAGCATAATGTCATGCAGAACGTTTCATATCCCCAGTCGTATTAAACGTACGTTGGTTTTGTTTACTTACTTCTACTAAGCCACCTGTCAATCGCACTCTCATATTTTTTTGGGTCCTTTAACCAGTCTTGATGCCACCTAAGGTGGGCAATAACATTTGAGTAATTCTGACCCAAACTTTGTTTCCAGCTGATAAACTGTCTCTTGTTGTATTCCTGCACAGAAGAAGAAACCTTCGGGTAATTCACTATAGAGTGGAGTATTTTGTCCAAGGAATGTACGACTACTGGGAATTTTATGGCAACATTTGTTAGCTCATCTGGATCAGCAGAAAGGTCTGGAACAAACAAAGAGTCAGTTAAGAACCAATTAGCACTGCAGTAAATTAATTGGTTAGGAGAGAGAAGGTGTAACATACCAAACAGCTGTGGGAGAATGGACTGGCCATCTGAGTACGTGATATATTTCCATTTGCCTGTTCGAAGCATGTATGTAGAAGAATTCACATTGCACCCGTGGAACTCACTCAACACCCATGAAGGCCGAGGCCGACTGGGTGAGACTTCATTCTCAGCCTTGCTACAGAGCAGCGGTAGAAGAGAATATCCACTGAGGTTTTGCGGCACAGGAATTCTGGCTATGTCTAAGCAAAGAGACAAAAAGCCAAAATGCTGCTGCAGTTACCATGATTAAAAAAGCCTAAATTTCAGAATTTCCCAAGGGGAAGATTTAGATGAGACATTAGGAAGAAATTCTTCCAAATGAGGGTGGTGAGGCCCTGGCCCAGCCTGCCCAGAGAACTGGTGGCTGCCCCATCCCTGGAGGTGTTCAAGGCTAGGTTGGATGGGGCTTTGAGCCCCTAATCCAGTTGGAGGTGTCCCTGCCCATGGCAGGTGGTGGAACTGGATGGGCTTTGACGTCCCTTCTGACCCAAACCATTCTGTGATTTGCATTTTGAATCGAGTCCATAAGCAGGGGAGACCTCATCACTGTCTACAGCTCCCTGAAAGGAGGTTGTGGTGAGCTGGGTGTTGGTCTCTTCTCCCAGATGACAAATGACAGAGAGAGAGGGAATAGCCTCAAGCTGCACGAGCTGAGGTTCAGACTGGACATCAGGAAAAACGTCTTCACTGAACAGATTCTCAGGCCCTGGCAGAGGCTGTCTGGGGAAGTGGTGAAGTCTCCATCCCTGGAGGTGTTTAAAAGACAGGTAGATGAGGGGCTTGGCAATATGATTTAGTAGTGGACAGGGATGGTTGGACTTAGTGATCTCAAAGGTCTTCCCCAACCTAGGGAATCTATGGTAATTCTATGATTACCTCACTAAGTGGAGATGTAATATTGATTATAATACAAATGCACAACAATAACAGTAACTGGGGGAAAAATAAATTGATTTGAAATGGCTAAACTCACCAAGCATCGTAGGATATATATCCACGAGAGACACCAGATGTGGTACTTGCTGCTGCTCTTTCATACCTGGCCCCATAACTAGAAGAGGGACATGGGAACTTCCTTCATACATGCTCATTTTGTAGAACTGCCGATGCTCCATAGCAAGTTCTCCATGATCTGCAGTGAATATGACAACTGTTTTCTTAAGCAGCCCAGTATCTCTGAGAGCTGAAATAATCTCACCTGCAACAAGAAAAACATAGTGAAAAATATACCTTCAAAATATTCTTATCAAAAAAGCAGCACACAGACCCTGAGGAATCCTAGATGGAGGGCTGGAATCTCCCCTCTCTGCCACAGGAGGCAGAGCCCAAAACATTCAGTCCAGAATAACGAATAGTCACTAGTGAGTTGCAGTGGTTTGGATTGCAACGAAGAGTGGAGGGCACGGAACAACAACCATAAACATTCCAAAACACACAGATGCACCACAGGACAAAGCTATATTTTTGCCGTCATCACTTTTGATTAATTCCTAGTGTAACTAATAGTTATTTCAACAGCAGGAACCCTGACACAGCATTTAGGGTGAAAGACTCTCAGCAAAATCCACATTACACATCATCAGCGGAATTGTCTCCTCCCTGTGCCCAGATCCCCACTGGAGCTCCCTGCCTGTGCACTGGTGCAATGAAGACAGGGTTGAGATCAACGAAGTCTTAACAAAACAAAGTATGCATCTTTAACATTAAGAAAAGAAGATGATTCTTGCTTACACAGTTCAGTTAAGAACGTAGAATACATTACCAAATCAAACCCCAGCGCAGAGACTTTGCAACACCTTAATTCCCTAAAACATCTGGTTCCAGGCTGAGAGAGTTGGGGCTGTTCAGCCTAGAGAAGAGAAGGCTGTGGGGAGATCTTACACCAGCTTCCAGTACTGAAAGGGGTTCCAGAAAAACTAGGGAGGGGCTTTTTCCAAGGGCCAGGAGCGATAGGACGAGAGGAAACAGCTTTGAATTGGAAGGGGGAAAATTAGATTGGACATAAGGAAAAATGCTTGACGATGAGGATGGTGAGGCCCTGGCCCAGGTTGCCCAGAGAAGTTGTGGCTGCCCCATCCCTGGAGGTGTTCAAGGCCAGGTTGGATGGGGCTTGGAGCCCCTGGTGCAGTGGGAGGTGTCCCTACCCATGGCAGAGGGTGGAATTAGATGGGCTTCGAGGTCCTTTCCAGCCCAAACAGTTCCATGATTCTATGGTCTCTTTTTTTTCATAAAATGTAAAGAATAATTCTATGTCTTTTAAAGTACTTTATTATTTTAAAGATTCTAAAGAGATCAGCTCATTTATTCATGACTTTCATACTGGAAGACAAGGAATTCTTATTCTTTTATGGTCACATTTCAAATTAAGAAATAGAACACTGTAAATGAAGACCAATTTGCATTACAATTTTTATGACAGAATCATAAAGAATAAGTTGGGTTGGAAGGGACCTTAAAGATCACGCAGTTCCAGCCATTGGGTGGTTGCATGTAGACCCCACTGCAAACTAGGAATAATTCTGTGTACGCAATTAGTTTTTTCTTCTTTGTGTTTCTTAATTTTCAATAATATGCTGCTAAGGGGCCCTCCAAAGGTAACCTCACTGCTCAATCTGTCACCTGCTCAGGATGTCATCACTGTCATCCAGTCCATTTGTTTGAAATCAGCCCCCAAGGAAACTGCTTATGCCCTAAAATTTATCTTTCCTTCCAGCTTTTGTCCCCTTCACAGTTGTTTCCATTATTTCAATTTGCACTCAATCAAAGAGTATTTGGCTCCCTTTGTACACAGGTCAAGCAACGGTTTCACTGCAGGTACTGGGTTTTCACGGAGTCTCTGACTGATGGCTGTGATTTCTTTTCAGAGTGCTCTGAATTCACTTCGCAATTGGCTTAAAACGTCATCACAGAATCATAAAATCATTAGGTTGGAAAAGACCTTTGAAGATCATCAAGTTGAACTGTACCTGTCCACTACTAAATCATATCCCTAAGCAATGTATTTATCACATAGACTGATTAAACATCCACGTGCCTTACTCCCAGATCTGAACTCTGTTTCTTTTATCCAGGAGATTCTTTTTCTTAAAAAAGACAGAACAAAAAAAACCCTGCATGGCAAAGCATTACCTACCCAGCATGGCATCTGTCTCGGCACACATGGCATAATAAAACGCTCTGATATTTCTTACTTCTTGCTGTGTAAACTCTCCTGTGCAATTCTTGGTGTAAGACGAGTAATAGTCTACTGGATGCATCTCTGAAAGAGAAGACCACTTGGGTATTTTAATAGCTTCATAGGCTACCTAAAAATAAGAGGAAATTAACATTACTTTAGCAAGGGAATTAAACTTTTTTTTTTTTTAAAAAAAAAAAAACAGATTTCATTTAAAACTTTTTAGCATAAATTCATAGTGGTTCATTTGCAGTCCAGGAAACACCAGCTGCTTATCCATAATACAGTGCAGCCACCTCCCTCATACTTGCCCTCTCCTTCCACACGTACTCAGTCATTTTGGAAGAGATAAAAATCAGCTAGAAATGAAGGCTAGGAGCCAGCTGCTTTACCAGCTGACAGATTTTTTTAAGAGAAATATTGCAGAGCACTCTTCTATAATTGTACTTTAGAGTCAGTACAGAAGTATTGGCACGGTGTCTCATCACCTACAGGATAATGATAAACCACAAATATCAAAAAGGTCACAGAATCACAGAATGATTTCATTTGGAAAAGTTCTTTAAGATCATCGAGTCCAACCATCAATCCAGCCCTGCTAAGTCTGCCACCAGACCATGGCCCCAAGTATGACATCTACTCGTCTTCTGAACACCTCTAGGGATGGGGACTCAACCACCTTCCTGGGCAGCCTCCACCAATCATAGAATACCTAGGGTTGGAAGGGACC
Source organism: Cuculus canorus (assembly GCF_017976375.1). NCBI lineage: Eukaryota > Metazoa > Chordata > Aves > Cuculiformes > Cuculidae > Cuculus > Cuculus canorus. Next base: position 56,525,100 of record NC_071441.1, read on the forward strand.
TTAAAGACCATCTAGTTCCAACCCTCCTGTCACCTGCGTGACAACCCTTTCAGTAAAAAAGTTTCTCCCAATATCCAACCTAAACCTCCTCAGTGCATCTTGAGGCCATTTCCCCTTGTCCTGTTACTGGCTACGAGGGAGAAGAGACCAGCAATCACCTTACCACAACCACCTTTCAGGGAGCTGCAGAGAATGACGAGGTCTCCCCTCAGCCTCCTCTTCTCTAGACTAGGCAGCCCCAGGTCCCTCAGCTGCCTCTAACAACCCTTCCCCAGCCCCTTCCCCAGCTCTGTTCCCTTCTCTGGACGTGCTCCAACCCCTCAATGTCCTGCTTGGAGTCAGGGGCCCAAAACTGAACCCAAGATTCAATGTGCAGCCTCACCAGCACTGAGTCCGGGGACATAATCACTGCCCTGCTCCTGCTGGCCACCATGGCTGATCCAAGCCAAGATGCCACTGGCCTTCTTGGCCACCTGCGCCACTGCTGGCTCATGTTCGGCTGCTGTCAACCAATACCCCCCAGGTCCTTCTTCTCCAGGATGTTACGGGAGCCTACAGAGCAATGTGGGAATTTACACAGTCTGGGAAGGTCTCCAGGAAAATCGATGACAAGTCCTGATAAAATGATTTCACTACATGGGTCCAGTTTTCTGACACTTCTATTTGTTTCCACAGATCCATTTCGTTATAATTAAGTGTAAGGTAGGTTTGAAACTGCAAAGTAGGAGCCGATCAATTACAAATAATGCTGGATTTTGTATATTCAAACCTGCTCACAGATCCAGTGATGCAGTACCAGCTTTAAAGTCTCAAAGTTTTGACATCCACATTTAGCAATCCCACTTGTAAGCATGCCTTTAAGTAAGAGCTGCATTTAACAGTGTTAATTACCTCTATATTGTAGGCAAATTACTGCAAAGCAGAGAAGATACAATCTCAGTATGGAAAACTTAAGTTTTTTAATTGCAACTTCACCTGCTGCTCTCTTTTAGCTCAAACCCCCTCTCTAACAAAGAGAGCTGAAGAGCAGCTCATGGCACAGCGACTCCGGTGCCTGTGCTGCACTTTCCTAGGGCTGCAGCCACAGCTCAAACTCCTGGGCTGGCCCCAAAATGTGGCCAGAACTGGTTCCTGATAAGATAACCAGGACACACACTATCCACGGGGCTCCAAAACCGCAATCAGATGAAAGTTGTCTCTTGAAGCATAACATCCCTGTTTATTAGTGTAACAATCTAAGCATCAGTCCCTCCTGAACTCAATCTGTTTTACCCCGTGGGTAACTTGGAGCTCTCTGGGGAGCTGCATGCATAGTATCTGCCTCTCCATCTGGTATGTTTGGCCACCACATCTGAGAACCCACCAAGTTCCATCTCCTTCAATAGTTCAAGTCTTCCTGAGTTGTTACCTAGAGATGTTTCAAGCCATCCACACAGCTCTAACAGAGCAGGAATTGAAGTGCCCATCACAGAGCGATAAAACCTGGCTTTGTAACAGTCAGACAAACCAAACCCTAAGTTTCCTGGGGCCCTATAGAAAATAGGCTGCAAGATAAAATAATAGCACACAACTGCTTCAGTCATCTTGCTATTGCTGAAGGTCCTTGCAATGTAAAGTCATATTTTAGACACGTCAAATGGTATTTATTAGTTGCTGAAGATAAAAGGGAGCAAAAAATGTCCCTCTCCATCCATAATCCGTCATAAGACTGAACCCTACAGAAACCACCAGAGTACAACCTCGTTCTAAGGATTTGCAAGCGACAATCTCTTTGTCTGTACGTGGTAATTCATAGCTAGGAAAGAAGGCACATGCCCTGAAAAGACTGCAAAATACAGGGGACCATGTGACTATCAACATGGCGTTTCATAAATATAAATCAAGGAATGGTTTGGGTTGGAAGGAAACTTAAAGCCTATCCAGTTCTAACCCCTGCCATGGAAAGGGACACCTCCAATTGAATCAGGGGCTGAAAGCCCCATCCAACCTGGTCCTCCAGGGATGGGGCAGCCACCACTTTTCTGGGCAACCTGGGCCAGGGCTTCACCACCCTCATCATCATGGATTTCTTCCTAATGTCCAATCTAAATCTTCCTCCTTCCAATTTAAAGCCATTCCCCCTTGTCCTATCACTACAGGCTCTCGTACGAAGACCCTCCCCAGCTTTCCTGCAGCCCCTTTCAGCACTAGAAGCTGCTCAAGGTCTACCCGCAGACCTTCTCTTCTCCAGGCTGAACAACTCCAACTCTCAGCCTGTTCTTATAGCAGAGGGGCTCCAGCCCTCATATCATCTCTGTGGCCTCCTCAGGACTTGTTCCAACAGTTCCAAGTCTGGGATTCCAGAACTGAACACAGGACTCCAGGTGGAGTCTCAGGAGAGCAGAGCAGAGGAGCAGAATTCCTTCACCCTGGTCCTGCTGGCTGCGCTGCTTTGGATGCAGCCCAGGACATGGCTGCAAGCACAAATTACACTTTCTGTAAGTATTTGTATCTTTGTTGCACCTGGATAAACAGATTTTGCAGTTCCCCAGTAGAAAAGGCCAAATGAGTTCTATAAATTGTGCATGTGGTATTTTTTGTAGCAAGCATAAAGTCTTTTTAAGCCTATTTCTTACTTCTTCACCTGCAGAGAATCTTCATGCTTGTATGGTGTTGTAGCCCATTTATGTTTTTATGACTGATAATGGCACCTAGAGACCACATAACAGAGAGAAAAAACATATACTTCTGCTTTGGGAGAGTGAGTGCTAGCCCTACCTTTCCACATACGGACATAACGGAACTCTTCTGTGCTCTAAAAGCATTGAAAAGCACAAGCAGCATAAAAAGAAGTTAAAAGAGACCTGCTGTGTGTTACTACTTCACATTCTAGGTTCACATTGCAGGAAAAGTCAATCTCTCACTACAGAATGATCACATTTAGCATCGCTAACAAGGATCCCAACACACATTGTGATAAATAATGAACTTAAGACCGTTGCTGAAAAAAAATTACAGCTAAGTATAGCAACAATTTGATTTTCTCCATTTAACATCTTTCTAGCCACTGAACCTCAAATTTGGTTATTGATTCAGTGAATGCTGCAAACAAACCCTTTCCTACAAGAGAGAAATTCTTCACTTCTATTTGCATAGCCTTAAATCAGAAATAAATTCATAGAATCACAGAATCATAGAATTGCTTGGGTGGAAAAGACAAAAGTCCAATCATACCTGCCCACTGCTAAACCATCCTTGAGCAACTCACCTCCCTTCTGAACACCTCCAGGGATGGGGACTCCACCACCTCCTTGGGCAGCCTCTGCTAGGGCCTGAGAAGTTTCAGTAAAGATATTTTTCCTGATGTCCAATTTGCACCTGCTGTGGCACAACTTGAGGCCATTTCCTCTCATCCTATTGCCTGTCACTTGGGAGAAGAGCCCAGCACCCAACTCACAACAACCTCCTTTCAGGCAGTCGTAGACAGTGATGAGGTCTCCCCTCAGCCTACTCTTCTCCAGGCTAAACAACCCTGGGTCCCTCAACTGCCTCTAATAACCCTTGCTCTCCAGAACCTCTCCCAGCTCCATTCCCCTTCTCCTGATGTGCTCCAGCCCCTCAATGTCCTTCTTGTAGTGAGGGACCCAAAACTGAATCCAGAATTTGAGATGTGGCCTCACCAGTGCCGAGACCAAGGCAATATCCCTTCCCTGCTCCTGCTGGCCGCGCTGCTTCTGATACACACCAACATCTAACAGCTCACCGAAGTACATCCTTACCATGTACTCAAATGTCACAGCTGTGCCTGATTTCAAAAATCACATGAGGAATAAAGCACTGCTCATAGTTATAAATAAATTTATGCTTAAATTTCACTTTCACAAACCTTTTCAAGCCAATAGGGAGATGTCAAAAATGTAGAGGACCCAAAATTTTCTCCTGTGGAGGGTGATGGATATGGGTGTGGTAAATTCAGTCCCAAGTAAAGAACAAATGGTTGAGTCAGGTTAATGGCTCCTTCCTTTATCCAGTTTACTGCTTTATCTGTATTCTGCCAATCTGCTTCCATCACTCTCACACGCTTCCTATCACTGGTAAGATTCACCATGGGTCTCCCTTCTTGTCGGAGGAGGAAGTCAACATCCCTAGTCCAGGCTTCCACGCGGTTACTGAAAATACAAAGATGCATACTCAGGAGAAAAGGGTTTAATCACCTTTCGTCCAAGACAAAAGACTTAATGATCCCTGAAGAATTTCCCCTATATTTGTAGCTGCAATCTATTTGCAATTTCTACGTATAGGAGAATTGTCATTCAATTGATCAACAGCTATTGTGCATCTACTTTATATGCAAAGCTTTAGCCATACTTTTTTGCTTCTGAATCTCCTCATTTATTATAAATCTTCTCTCCCATTTATTGTAACCTCATAGAATGAGAGAATCATATCGTCCTATCCCTGCACTCCCTGATCAAGAGCCACTCCCCAGCTTTCCTCCAGCCCCTTTCAGTACTGGAAGCTGCTCTAAGATCTCCCCAGAGCCTTCTCTTCTCCAGGCTGAACAACTCCAATTCTCTCAGCCTGTCTTCATAGCAGAGGTGCTCCAGCACTCACACCATCTCAGTGGTCTCTTCCAGACCTGTTCCAACAGTTCCATCTCCTTCTTCTTTTAGGGATCCTAGAACTGGACACAGGATGGAGTCTCACTGGAGTGGAGCAGAGGGACAGAATCCTCTCCCTCCCCCTGCTGGTCCCACTGCTTTGGATGCAGCCTAGGACACGTAAACTTCCCTATTTACTGAGATGGTTTCTGTTAGCAATGCAGTATTTATTTGCAGTGGGTTTGGACAAAGCAGAATCAATTTATGTGACACAAATTTTGCAAGAGAAATGTTAGCAATTCCTTTCTATTAAGGAAATACAGGACAGGAGACCAGTGGCTTCTGTGTTGTTTAAAGAAAAAACGTTGTGAAGCAAAGTTTCTGATACACTAATGCTGCCTGTTGTGTTCCGTCAAATCAGTTTCTTTGGAATAAGCTGATCTTCACACCACTACTCATCCTGCATTAGCTGAACTGTTCTATATCCCTTTGCTTGTCTCCTTTTTAACAAGAAATACACAGCAGGACATTTTAATTATATCCACAATGAATGGGAATGTCTGTTATAAATCCCCTATGCTATTTATAGATGACTTAATTGGCTACTTAGGGTTTTAAAAATGTCTACGCAGATGCTGCACCAGGAATGAGATGAACATTTTTCTCTGAAAGAGGAACTGTATTTGAAGTTTTCATTGTTTAAATTAAAACCTGTGCTAACTGCTGTGTCCAAATCCCTCCTGTGTACGCACAGAAACACAGATAAACCATGTGTTAATTTTCATTTATTCTCAACCCCTACCAATATGTATTAAAATAACAACAAGGGCTAGATTCTGCTAAGAACAGAGCTCAAATTCTCATTGAAAGGAAAGTTAGAAAGAAATCTATCAAAAATTTGCACCATGTGAAAAAGTACAATAACAGCCTAGGACAAAAGGAATTAAAAACTTCAATACTATGTATTTTTCTGTTATCTTTGAAGAAGGCTATAGAACTGTTGGAACAGGTCCAGAGGAGGCCACGGAGATGACGTAAGGGCTGGAGTACCTCTGTTATGAGGACAGGCTGACAGTTAGGGTTGTTCAGCCTGGAGAACAGAAGGCTGCAGAGAGAGCTTAGTGCAGGTTCCAGTACTGAAAGGAGGTCCAGGAGAGCTCGGGAGGTGCTTTTTAAAAGGGCCTGGAGTGATAGGACAAGGGGGAATGGCTTTAAATTGGAAAGGGGAAGATTTAGATTAGACATTAGGAAGAATGTATTTGAGGTGTGGCCTCACCAATGCTGAGGCCAAGGGAACAATCCCTTCCCTGCTCCCACTGGCCACTCTGTTCCTGATCCAAGCAAGGATGATGTTGGCCTTCTTGGCCACGTGGGCCACTGCTGGCTCATGTTGAGCCACTGTCAACCAACACCCCTGGTCTGTCTCCTCCAGAGGGCTTTCCAGCTGCTCTTCCCCAAGCCTGGATCTGCACAGGGTTGTTGTGTCTCAAGTGCAGGTTCTGGCAGTTTGTCGTGTTGAACCTCATCCTGCTGGTTTCAGCCCATGGATCCAGCCTGTCCAGGTCCCTCTGCAGAGCCTCCCCACCTTGAAACATGTCAATGCTCCTGCCCAGCTTAGCATCATCCATGAATACACTAAGAGTACATTCAATGCCTTCATCCAGGTCAGTGATGAAGATATTGAACAGGACAGGATCCACCACTGAGCCCTGGGGACACCCTTTGTGACCGGCCTCCAGCTGGACTGAGCTCCATTCCCACCACTCTTTGGCCTGACCACCCAGACAGTTTTTCACGCCACAGAGGGTGCTCTGATCCAGGGCAGTTGCAGCTGGTTTCTCAGTCAGAACATGGTGAGAAACGGTGTCAAAGGCTTTACTGAAGCCTAGGTATCATACATCCACAGCCTTTCCTTGTCCATCAAGCGGGTCCCGGGGTCATAGAAGGAAATCAGGTTGGTTTGGCAGGATCTGCCATTCATAAACCCATGTTGACTGGGCCTGATCACCTGGTTGTCCTGTGGAGGTCTCAAGGAAAGGCAAAAAAAGTTTATCAATTTCATCTAGGGAGCAATCCCAATCATCAGAAATAACCTTTGTTCATGGTGGGCAAAACCACAGTCAGATATTCACCTTTCAGAGGTGCTCCACTCTCCCTTTTGATAACAGTCAGAAGTGCATACGCATTGTATATGTTGGGTACTGCATAAAGCTGCAGGACAGACCCCTGCAAGGCTCCTGACAGAGTTTCTTCTAAATTAAAGCTGCTACCATTTCTGTCACAGGCAGAAACCACTTGCCAAACCGTTACACGTTTTACCCACTCCCGTCTGTAAACACAGCAGCAGAAACCGCTTGATTACCTTATTGAATGGTGTCCAGAAGTGTAGTCCAATTTCCCGTACTTCTGCGTGTGGTAGCCATGCTTTTCCATCAGATCCATCCACGTCACGTAATCTGGATCCAGGCCTTTGAAATTATTCCAAGATTCTGTCAAATGAGTGAAAAGACCACTCCACATAGCTAGAGAAACAAGAAAGAGACGTGACTTTTGATACATAAGTTGTACTTTCTTCTAAATGTGAGCTCAATACACTTGAAGGGACCAATCTTCTCATTATTTCAGAGCTAAGAAGTCCACACTGATGAAGCAAGGAATACAAATATTAGCCTCCCAGACCTTATTTTCATCATCGACACATGTAACGTTTACTAAAATAATGCCCAGAATCATAGAAGGACTCATCTCTCCAGGCTCTACACAATTATTAAATCAAGGTTTTCTGTAGACCAGGAAATATTCTTATTTACTGCAGAAAGAAAATGTCACGGCAAGATAGATCCTGATGAAACGATCATGTATTTACTCGTGTCCAGGGCATTATCTCCCCTTATATCAGTTAGATTTTAATGTTTTCTTAAAGCTAAGCATGTTTGAGCAGGGAACTGGAGCATATTGTTTTTATAAATACTATTATGCCCTCAGCTTTATCCTTTTTAGGTAATCTAATTCAGTAGCAGCCATGGAAACAAAGCAAGATTATTATAGAAGAGGGCATGAAGAAATGAAATCAAGGGAAGAACTGCAAAAAACTAAGTTTTTATCAGTGAATTTCTGTGCTTCTTTGTAGCCTGTTGAGAATTCTTTGTTTCTCCTGATGCTCAGAGTGAAAGGGAGACCTAAAACAAAACTAATCTGTTCTATGAGCCACGGGAATGCCTGTGAGCAAAAATGGCATGTCAATCCAACCCCTTACCACAGCAATGCTCCCCTTTTCCCCATCCCCAAAGTCTTCCTTCCCACCATTCCAGTATCATAGAATCATGGAATGGTTTGGGTTGGACGGGACCTCAAAGCCCACCCAGTTCTACCCTCTGTTATAGGCAGGGACACCTCCCACTGCATCAGGGGGCTCAAAGTCCCATCCAATCTGGCCTTAAGTGTTTGGAATAAAAATCATTGGAAGGCAGCACTAGCAGCCACTGATTTTTCCAGCTGTTATCATTTAATACTTTTTCCTGAGAACAGGAAAGAGATTTATTAACTTTGGATTGGGAAGGGAGAGTAGTTCCGACTACAGCTTGAGTACTGCAGCACACACATAGGCAGTTTTGCTGCAAATCCTGAAGGTTTTAAACAAATGTCGATGCTTCAGTGAAGTTTGCAAAAAGATTTTGGAGCTCACATGTAAATGGAAAAGGAGAATTAAAAAAAACAAACAGAAGCAGCATGAAAAACAGAAAACAGAAACAGATCAAACATGAGAATACTGCATAAATCCAGACAGAAACTAAAAAAAACCCAGGTCTTAATGAAAACCAAATTCCCCTAAATTCAACCCCTTGACATTTCCCACCATTGCTGCTCATTTAAATTGACCCGTGCAAGTATTTATCTGCTATTTTGCTTGATTCTACCTGCACGGGAAGGACAACAAATCGGAGAATTGGTGTAGGCGTTGAGAAAGACAGTGCCATATCTTTTCATAAAATTTATGGATGGCAAATCCACAGTCTGATTTCCTGGATAAAATGTCAAGCGTCCATCCTGCAATCAAATGGAGAAAATCAGCTTGTAAACAGCATTATCCTGAACTATTGGCTGCATTCATTCATAGATTCATTAAACTCAAACTTATATCGCTCTAATTTTGCCCCTCCTACTCAGGTATGGACAATGAAGTGTTGAGTAGCTCTAATTCATAGACTCATGGAATACTTCGTGTTGGAAGGGACATCAAAGCCCATCCAGTTCCACCTCCTGCCTTGGGCAATGGATACCTCCCACTGGATCAGGGGCTCAAACCCCATCCAACCTGGCCTTGAACATCTCCGGGGATGGAGACTCCACCACCTCCCTGGGCAGCCTGGGCCAGGGCCTGAGAAGCCTTTTGGTGAAGACATTTTTTTCAGATGTCCAATCTGAACCTGCCCTGGTTCAGGCAACTTGAGGTCATTTCCTCTCATAATATCCCTTGTCACTTGGGAGAAGAGACCAACACCCACCTCACTACAACCTCCTCTCTGGGAGCTGCAGAGAACAATGAGGTGTCCTCCCAGACTCCACTTCTCCAGGCTAAACAGCCCCAGGTCCCTCAGCCACTCCTCAGGAGGTTGTACCAATGTGGGTGCTGGTCTCTTCTCCTCAAGTTGCACCAGGGCAGGTTCTAATTGGACATGAAGAAAAATGTCTTTACTAACAGAGTAGTGAAGCCCTGGCAGAGGGAGGCTGCCCAGGGAGGTGGTAGAGTCCCCATCCCCAGAAGGGTTTAACAGATCGGTGAATGAGGTGCTCAGGGATCTGGTTTAGCAGTGGACAGGTGTGGTTGGACTTGATGATCTCAAAGGTCTTTTCCAAACAAGCAATTCCGTGATGCTTTGAAAGCTCCTCACCATGGCTGCCCCCCTCTTCCCCTCCTCTCCCTCACTGTCCCCTCTTCTCCCAGGTCATTCCTGCCTCTCACCTCCTTACTCCCCTCTTGCTTTCTCCTCTTCCCAGTCCCACCAACCGCACCCCTGCTACCCTCCCTATCCCTTCTTCCCTCTCTTCCGCCTCTCCCCTTCTCTTTCCTCTTCATTTCCCTCCTTCCCTCTTCTGCTCCTCTCCCCTTCTGTTCTTTTTCCCCTCACACTCCTTCTTTTCCCCCCCTCCCCCTTACATCCTCCTTTGCCCCCTCCCCTCTTCTGCTTCTTCTCTCCCTCTCCTCTCCCCTTTTACCCCTCTCCCCCTAGTTTTAGCCCTCTTACCCCTTCTTCTTCTCCCTCTCCCCTCCCCCTCTGCTCCCTCCCCATTTCTGACCCCCTCCCACTCTGTGTCCCTTCCCCCCCTCTTCCCTTCCTCCCCTCCAACCCCTCTTGTTCCCCTTGCACCTCTCTCCCCTTTTAGCTTCCTCCCCTCCCATTTGCCCCATTTCCTCCCCTTTAGCCCTTATCCCTTCTTCCTCTCCTTTGCCCCCTCATACCTTCTTCCTCTCCCTCTTTCCATTTACCCCTCTCCTCCCTTTTTACCCCTTTCTTGCCCCTCCCCCTCCCTCTTCCTCTCTCCTCTTCCTTTACCTTTTCTGTCCTCTCTCCCTTTGTGCCCCTCTCCCCTTTTAGCCCCTTCCCCGCTCCTCCCCTCCCCTCTTTTCTCCCTCTCCCCTCTTTGCCCCCTCCTCCTTCCCCGCTACCCCTCTCGCCCTTTTACCACTCTCTCCCCCCTTTTTACCCCCTCCTTCTACACCAGTGACCCCGTTTGCCGCTCTCCCCCCCCTTTCACCCATCTCTCCTTTCTGCCCCCTCTCCTCTTTTACCCCTTCGCCCTTTTACCTTTCTTCCCCCATCTTGCGCCTTCCCGCCCTTTTACCCCTCTCTCCCTTCTCTCCTTCCCTCGCCCTCCTTTTGCCCACTCCCCCCCTTTGCTCCCTCCCCTTTTTGCCCCGTCTCCCCTTTTTTCTCCTCTACCCCACCTTTTACCTTTCTCTCCCCATCTTGTCCCTCTCCCTCCTTTCACCCTTCTCTTCCTCAATCCTTTTACCCCTCTGCTCCTTCTCTCCGTCCCTCTCCCCCTCCCTTCCCCTCCCTCCCCCCCGCACCATGGAGTCGCTCGCCACCAGCACCACGCTGGGCCGCGGCTGCCCCGCCGCGGGGGCGGCGAGGAGCAGCGCCAGGGCGGCCCACGGCACCGGACCTCGCATCGCCCCAGCCCCGTCAGCTCCTTCCGCCGGACCCGTGGGACTACATCTCCCGGCATGCACCGCGCGGGACCCAGGGAACACCCACCTCCCTGCTCAGACGCCAGTGCTCGGCGCGGCACATGTGACTACCTCTCCCCTGTCGAACTACAACTCCCACAGGGCCCCGCGCGACTACAACTCCCAGCATGCCCCGCGCCGGCTGCAGCGAACGCCGCTCATCCTGGACAAACTACAACTCCCAGCGTGCTTCGCGCGAACCTCGTAGAGTCGCACAAAGGCTTGGGTTGGAAAGGACCAACCAAAATCAAGGAAATCTCCCTGTCTGCTACTTCCTTAGTCAAGGAAGAAGGAGAAATTGCAGTGTCACCAGAGGGCTTCATAGAATCACAGAATGGTTTGGATTGGAGGGGACCTCAAAGTCCATCCAGTTCCACACCCTGACGTGAGCAGGGCTATCTCCCACTGGATCAGGGGCTCAAAGGCCCATCCAACCTGGCTTTGAACACCTCCAGGCATGGGGCAGCCACCCCTGCTCTGGGCAACCTGAGCCAGGGCCTCCCCACCCTCATTGGGAAGATTTTCTTCCTAATATCCAGTCTAAATCTTCCACTTTCCAATTTAAAGCTGTTCCCTCTCATCCTACCCCTGCACTCCTTTGGGCAAATCCCCTCCCCAGCTTTCCTGGAGCCCTTTTCAGTACTGGAAGCTGATCTAAGGTCTCCCTCGAGCCTTCTCCAGGCTGAACAACCCCAACTCTCTTGGCTTGTCCTCATAGCAGAGGTGCTGCAGACCTAGGATCATCTCCATGGCTTCCTCTGTCCTTGCTCTAATAGTTCCATGGCTGCCTTATGCTGGGAATTCCAGAACTGGACACAGATTAAAGGTGGGGTCTCAGGAGAGTGGAGCAGAGGAGCACAATCCCCTCCTTGCCCTGCTGGTCCCACTGCTTTGGATGTAGCCCAGGACATGGTTGGTTTCTGGACTGTGAGCACACATTGCCGGCTCCTGCCGAGCTTCTCATTCCTCAGCACCCGAAGTCCTTCTCAGGGCTGCTTTCAATCCATTCTTCACCCAGCCTGTGTTTTGCTTGGCATTGCCCCAACCCAGGTGCAAGACCTTGCCCTTGCCCTTGTAGAACCTCTTGAGGTTCACACAGCCCAACTTGAGTCTGTTCAGTCCCTGTAAGTGGCATTCCTTTCCTCTGGATGACGTCTGCTCTTCTGGTGTGACGACAGCACCACTCAGCCTGGTGTTGTTGGCAAACTTATCCTCCTAAACAAACTGTCCAGCACGCAGATGGATAAACACAGAAAGCAAAGGGGGAGCAATTGGTTGATGGGTCAAGCTCAAAGGGTCATTGTGAAAGGGGGTTACATCAGCATTCCAAGTAGGCACTCATGAGGTTCTGCAGGGATCCATTCTAAGGTTGGTGCTCTTCAATGTCTTAATAAATGATCTGAATGCAGGACTTGAAGGTGTAATAGCTAAGTTTACAACCCCAGGTCCCTCAGCCACCTCTCATAACCCTTGTTCCGCAGCCTCTTTCCCAGCTCCATTCCCTTCTCTCTAGGCACTCCAGGACCTCAATGTCCTTCTTTGAGTGAAGGGCTCAAAACTGAACCCAGGATTCAAGGTGCGAGTCTCCCGCCTCTGTTCACATCTCCCACCATATCTCCCCAGTCATCCCCTTATTTAGAATTCCTTTATCTATCCCCTATTCCTTCCATTGTTTTGTGTTCGTTTGGACTCTCTAGACTTCCCCTTCGAACTCTTTATGGCTTGTGCTTTTATTACCGTGTGTTATACAGAGACAGCATCGTTCTGCATCTTAATCTTAATTGCAAACCTAACTTAGGTCAGGAACAAAGTTTTGCATGTCTGTCTCTGGTCCTTATCGGGCAAAGTTGTGTCTACATTGCAAAGAGAACATTTATTTTCTTAACGCTTTCATGTAATACAGTTACTTGCATGAACTTAACTCTCCAGATGAAGATCCATGACAAGTGATGTCCCTCAGGGGTCCATACTGGGGCCAGTGTTGTTCAATATCTTCATCAATGATATTGACAGTGAGATTGAGTGCACCCTCAGCAAGTTTGCAGATGACACCAAACTGAGAGGGGCAGTTGCAACAGTGGAAGGACGGAATGTCATGCAGAGGATAGACAGGCTGGAGAAGTGAGCCTGTGTGAACCTCATGAGATTCAGCAAGGCCAAGGGCAAGGTCCTATACCTGGGTTGGGGCAGTCCTTGATATCATTACAAGATGGGAGATGATGCGGTTGAGAGTAGCTCGGCAGAGAAGGACTTGGGGGTGCTGGTGCATGAGAAGCTCAACATGAGCTGGCAATGTGTGCTCGCAGCCCAGAGGGGCAGCTGTATTCTGGGCTGCATCAAAAGAAGCGTGGCCAGCAGGGTGAGGGAGGGGATTCTGCCCCTCTATTCCTCTCTTGTGAGACCTCATCGGGAGTATTGTCTCCAGTTCTGGAATCCTCAACATAAGAAGGATATGGAACTGTTGAAATGGGTCCAGAGGAGGGCTACAAAGATAATTGGAGCGCTGGAGCACCTTCCATTTGAGGACAGGCTGAGAGAGTCAGGTTTGTTCAGCCTGGAGAAGAGAAGGCTCTGAGGAGACCTTATAGTGACCTTCCTGTACCTGAAGGGGCCAACAAGAAAGCTGAGGAGGCACTTTTTACAAAGGCTTGTAGTGATAGGATGGGGGGGCCATGGGTATAAACTAGAGAGGGGCAGATTTAGACTAGACATAAGGAAGAATTTCTTCACTAGGAGAGTGGTGAATCACTGACACAGATTGCCCAGGGAAGTTGTGGCTTCCCCATTCCTAGAGGTGTTCAAGACCAGGTTGGACGGGGCCTTGGGCAGCTTGGTCTAGTGGGATGTTCCTGCCCATGGCAGGAGAGGTTGGAACTGGATGATCTTTAAGATCCCTTCCAACCCAAAATATTCTATGATTCTATGATTCTAATTTAGCATAGATAAATATTCTACTCTTTCTAATAGTCACCAATTTTGCATCCGAGGGGCGGGAGCTGAACTCAATGGTCCCTGTGCCTCCCTTCCCACTCAGTTCGTTCTAGCCATCAGTGACACTGGACTACATTTTCCAGCATGCCTCGCGCAGCCCTGCGGAGACGGAGAAAGAACTACAACTCCCATGATGCTCCAGTTAAAAAGGCGACGGCGGGGAAGCGCGCGCGCGCGCGCAGCGCGGGCGGGGGAGGCGGCGGCGGCGGCGGCGGCGGCGGCGGCGGCGGCGGCGGCGGGAGGTGAAGCGGGGGGTGAGCGGAGGGGGAGCGATGGGTGCGGTTGCCGCGGTTGCCGCTTTCCCCGCCTTGGTTGCCCCTGGCTCTTCTCGGGCTGCCCCTCGCCCATCTCTGCTTGCCCCTCCCTGTTCTCCTGTTGCCCCTGTTCCCACCCCCTTTGCCCCCCTCTGGTTGCCTCTGATGCTGATCTAGTTGCCCCTCGCCCTGCCCTGGTAGCCCCTCCCTGCACTCCTGTGCCCCTTGCCCTTTCTGGTTGCCCCTCACTCTTGTCTCGTTGCCCCTTTCTGCGCCCTGGTTGCCCCTCTTTCTGCCGCGGTTGCCTCTCTGCCCCCTCTGGTTGTCCCTCCCCTGGCCCTGCCTGCCACTTGGCCCACCCCAGTTGCCCCTCACTGCACTCCGTTTTCCCCTTACCCCACACCAGTTGCCCCTTGCCCAACCCTGGTTGCCCCTTGCTGGCTCCGTGATGCCTTGTTTGTGGTGATGTTGTCTTTGATCACTGCAGGTGAAGGTGGAGCTTGGGAATACCAGTGCTAGGGCGAGTTGGTGATGGTGGAGTGTCTGCGCCCTCTGGAGAAGCAAATCTGGCCCAGGACCTCTTGGGCAATGTAAGTTTGGGACATTCCTTTATAGTTATGTACTCTGGAGGTGTTTAAGGTCAGGTTGGATGGGGCTTTGAGCAACCTGATCCCGTGGGAGGTATCCCTTCCCATGGCAGGGAGTGGAACTGGGTGGGTTTTGAGTTCCCTTCAAACCCAAACCGTTCCATGACTCAATATTTCTTTAACCTCTGAAATCTGCCCTCTTCCTTCCATTACAAATCCCTCTCTAGGATGATCAGCATCTCTGTATCTGTTGTACTTCATCTGAGATAAGGGTTTTGTGCTCTGCAGCTTGTCTCTCTTTTAGTGTTGTTTCTGTGCTTCATTTCACCTAGGCAGTTTTATGGGTTTTTCATAGATCATTTGAGGCAAAATAGAATCACAGAGTGTTTTTGGTTGGAAGGGCCCTCAAAGCCTATCCAGTTCCACCCCTTCCGTGGGTAGGGACACCTCTCAATGGATGAGGGGCTCCAAGCTCCATCGAGCCTGGCCTTGGAACACCTCCAGGAATGGGGCAGCCATGACTGCTCTGGACAGCCTGGGCCAGGGCCTCACCAAATGTTTACCACGTACCCGAGAACAGTGTGCGGTTATGAGACTTGAAAGCATCAGCTTCTTTTTGGTGTGTCTTCAGATGCTTCTTGTTTTGGCTCTACAGCTAGCTTTGGAGGTCAGGTGTGTTGTTTGTGTGAGGGAGAGGAGTGTTGTGGACCACCCCTGCGTGTAAGTGTCCACCTCGCCATTGCCCTGCTGTAGATGGCACACAAGAAAATCACATTCTTTGAAACCCCTTGGACGCTTGTCCAGTGCCGTATCACTCTGAAGCCAAATTTGCTGCTTGGTGACTCCTGTTTTAAAAAGAACTGTGAACAAGGTGTCATTCTTAGAGCCCAGCTGTGGTGGCTGTCACATGGCACCTCTCTTCCTGTTTCAGTTTATTTCAAACCTTAACCAAAACTTTGTGTTGGGACAGCAGCTTTGAATCATTTAAGTGCTTGGAATGTGGGCTTAATCCTGTGTCAGAGCTAAGTCTAATTTTAACCATATTGGAATCACAGAATCATTGAGGTTGGAAAAGCCCTCCAAGCTTATCCAGTTCATACATTGGCCCATGCCCACTGTGTCGACCAAGCCAAGTCCTAAAGTGCCATGTCTACACATTTTTTTAACACCTCCAGGGTGGGGACTCCACCCCTGCCCTGGGCAGCCTCTGCCAGGGCTTCACCACTCTGTGTCAGAAAAGATATTTTTCCCAATATCCAATCAAACCTCCCCGCCTCGAGGCCATTTCCTCTGTTCCCCTTGTTGCAGCAGCTTTTATTGCCATATGCACTTTGGCACATTGCATTTTGTTTCCATGGGTAAAATGCTGTCTACGTGGTCCCAGTGGGATATGAACTAAGTTTTGATTTCAGTATATCTTTTTATGAGAACTGATTCCGTGTCCTTTTCCCTTAGCAGCCACAATGTCGAATAAGGAGGTGAAGGCAGCACTGAAGAGTGCCAGGGACGCAATACGGAATAAAGAATATAAAGAAGCCTTAAAACACTGCAAGGTAATTAATTTTTTGTTTGGATGGTAATACTTTTTGGACCTTTTCGTTGCTGTTCCTGTACCCTGACTGCTGTGCAGAAAGGCAGAGTGCGTAGTTCCTTGTTGATGTAACAGTTGAGATTGATTTTCAGATTTACCTTATCATTCATAGAATCCCTAGGTCCGAAAAGACCTTTGAGATCATTGACTCCAACCATACCCGTCCACTACTGAACCAGATCCCTGAGCACCTCATCTGCCCATCTGTTAAACCTCTCCAGGGATGAGGACTCCACCACCTCCCTAGGGAGCCTCTGACAGTGCCTGAGAACCCTTTCTTTGAGGAAGTTTTTCCTGATGTTCAATCTGAACCTGTTCTGGTACAACCATTTCCTATTGTCATATCATGTGTTACTTTGGAGAAGAAACCAGCACCCACCTCCTATTAAGCAGTTGTAGATAGCGACAAGGTCTCCCCTCAGCCTCCTTTTCTCCAGTCCAAACAGCCCCGGCTCCCTCAGCTGTCTCTCATAACCCTTATTCTCCAGCCCCTTCACCAGCTCCTTTCCCCTTCTCTGGATGCACTCAATGTCCTTGTAGTGAGGGGCCCAAAAACGGACCCAGGATTTAAGGTGCAGCCTCACCAGTGCTGAGTCCGGGGGCACAATCACTTCCCTTCTGCTGGCCATGCTGTTTCTGGTACAAGCCAAGATGCCGTTGGCCGCATGTTAGTTGCCCACAGATAAAGCTTTATTCCTCTTCCCTTTTGGATTTGCTTTTATCCTGCTAAGGGACCTGAGGTTGTTTAGCCTGGACAAGAGGAGGCTGAGGGGAGACCTTATCGCTGTCTCTAGCTGCCTGAAAGTAGGTTGTAATGA